>NC_058083.1:316212676-316566073 GCF_014858855.1 Bufo gargarizans
ATTTCCAAGTCTAATTCTGTCACTAAATCCATACCGGTGACCCAGCGCCTAAATACTAGGCCTCAAATTTAATTCCCTCTAAATCTCTCGTTACCCACCGCTGTACTGTTGTTGCTGGGCAAGATATTTAGTGTCCGTCAAAGCACATTTTTTGTTCTGGGTTGAAGTACAATTCCCAATTTAGCAATTTCATTATTTAGTGGTTTCTGCTATATCAGAGCTATTTGAAATCTATCCCTAAAAGGGTATATAATATTGAAGGTGCACATAGGGTCATTCAGAATAACTTCACACACACCCGCTACTGTGTATTTCCAAGTCTAATTCTGTCACTAAATCCATACCGGTGACCCAGCGCCTAAATACTAGGCCTCAAATTTAATTCCCTCTAAATCTCTCGTTACCCACCGGTGTACTGTTGTTGCTGGGCAAGATATTTAGTGTCCGTCAAAGCACATTTTTTGTTCTGGGTTGAAGTACAATTCCCAATTTAGCAATTTCATAATTTAGTGGTTTCTGCTATATCAGAGCTATTTGAAATCTATCCCTAAAAGGGTATATAATATTGAAGGTGCACATAGGGTCATTCAGAATAACTTCACACACACCCGCTACTGTGTATTTCCAAGTCTAATTCTGTCACTAAACCCATACCTGTCACCCAGCGCCTAAATACTAGGCCTCAAATTTAAATCCCTCTAAATCTCTCGTTACCGTTGTCCTGTTGTAGCTGGGAAAGTTATTTAGTGCCCGTCAAAGCACATTTTTTGTTCTGGGTTGAAGTACAATTCCCAATTTAGCAATTTCATAATTTAGTGGTTCCTGCTATATCAGAGCTATTTGAAATCTATCCCAAAAAGGGTATATAATATTGAAGGTGCACATAGGGTCATTCAGAATAACTTCACACACACGCTTCTGTGCATTTCCAAGTCTAATTCTGTCACTAAATCCATACCGGTGACCCAGCGCCTAAATACTAGGCCTCAAATTTAATTCCCTCTAAATCTCTCGTTACCCACCGCTGTACTGTTGTTGCTGGGCAAGATATTTAGTGTCCGTCAAAGCACATTTTTTGTTCTGGGTTGAAGTACAATTCCCAATTTAGCAATTTCATAATTTAGTGGTTTCTGCTATATCAGAGCTATTTGAAATCTATCCCTAAAAGGGTATATAATATTGAAGGTGCACATAGGGTCATTCAGAATAACTTCACACACACCCGCTACTGTGTATTTCCAAGTCTAATTCTGTCACTAAATCCATACCGGTGACCCAGCGCCTAAATACTAGGCCTCAAATTTAATTCCCTCTAAATCTCTCGTTACCCACCGGTGTACTGTTGTTGCTGGGCAAGATATTTAGTGTCCGTCAAAGCACATTTTTTGTTCTGGGTTGAAGTACAATTCCCAATTTAGCAATTTCATAATTTAGTGGTTTCTGCTATATCAGAGCTATTTGAAATCTATCCCTAAAAGGGTATATAATATTGAAGGTGCACATAGGGTCATTCAGAATAACTTCACACACACACGCTTCTGTGCATTTCCAAGTCTAATTCTGTCACTAAATCCATACCGGTCACCCAGCGCCTAAATACTAGGCCTCAAATTTATATCCCGCTGAATTTGAATACAATACATTGGGCCAAATAATATATTTGTTGTTGTGGTGAACCATAACAATGAGAAAAACATCTAGTAAGGGACGCGGACGTGGACATGGTCGTGGTGGTGTTAGTGGACCCTCTGGTGCTGGGAGAGGACGTGGCCGTTCTGCCACATCCACACGTCCTAGTGTACCAACTACCTCAGGTCCCAGTAGCCGCCAGAATTTACAGCGATATATGGTGGGGCCCAATGCCGTTCTAAGGATGGTAAGGCCTGAGCAGGTACAGGCATTAGTCAATTGGGTGGCCGACAGTGGATCCAGCACGTTCACATTATCTCCCACCCAGTCTTCTGCAGAAAGCGCACAGATGGCGCCTGAAAACCAACCCCATCAGTCTGTCACATCACCCCCATGCATACCAGGGAAACTGTCTCAGCCTCAAGTTATGCAGCAGTCTCTTATGCTGTTTGAAGACTCCGCTGGCAGGGTTTCCCAAGGGCATCCACCTAGCCCTTCCCCAGCGGTGAAAGACATAGAATGCACTGACGCACAACCACTTATGTTTCCTGATGATGAGGACATGGGAATACCACCTCAGCATGTCTCTGATGATGACGAAACACAGGTGCCAACTGCTGCGTCTTTCTGCAGTGTGCAGACTGAACAGGAGGTCAGGGATCAAGACTGGGTGGAAGACGATGCAGGGGACGATGAGGTCCTAGACCCCACATGGAATGAAGGTCGTGCCACTGACTTTCACAGTTCGGAGGAAGAGGCAGTGGTGAGACCGAGCCAACAGCGTAGCAAAAGAGGGAGCAGTGGGCAAAAGCAGAACACCCGCCGCCAAGAGACTCCGCCTGCTACTGACCGCCGCCATCTGGGACCGAGCACCCCAAAGGCAGCTTCAAGGAGTTCCCTGGCATGGCACTTCTTCAAACAATGTGCTGACGACAAGACCCGAGTGGTTTGCACGCTGTGCCATCAGAGCCTGAAGCGAGGCATTAACGTTCTGAACCTGAGCACAACCTGCATGACCAGGCACCTGCATGCAAAGCATGAACTGCAGTGGAGTAAACACCTTAAAACCAAGGAAGTCACTCAGGCTCCCCCTGCTACCTCTTCTGCTGCTGCCGCCTCGGCCTATTCTGCTGCTGCCGCCTCGGCCTCTTCCTCCGCCTCTGGAGGAACGTTGGCACCTGCCGCCCAGCAAACAGGGGATGTACCACCAACACCACCACCACCACCTCCGTCACCAAGCGTCTCAACCATGTCACACGCCAGCGTTCAGCTCTCCATCTCACAAACATTTGATAGAAAGCGTAAATTCCCACCTAGCCACCCTCGATCCCTGGCCCTGAATGCCAGCATTTCTAAACTACTGGCCTATGAAATGCTGTCATTTAGGCTGGTGGACACAGACAGCTTCAAACAGCTCATGTCGCTTGCTGTCCCACAGTATGTTGTTCCCAGCCGGCACTACTTCTCCAAGAGAGCCGTGCCTTCCCTGCACAACCAAGTATCCGATAAAATCAAGTGTGCACTGCGCAACGCCATCTGTAGCAAGGTCCACCTAACCACAGATACGTGGACCAGTAAGCACGGCCAGGGACGCTATATCTCCCTAACTGCACACTGGGTAAATGTAGTGGCAGCTGGGCCCCAGGCGGAGAGCTGTTTGGCGCACGTCCTTCCGCCGCCAAGGATCGCAGGGCAACATTCTTTGCCTCCTGTTGCCACCTCCTCCTTCTCGGCTTCCTCCTCCTCTTCTTCCACCTGCTCATCCAGTCAGCCACACACCTTCACCACCAACTTCAGCACAGCCCGGGGTAAACGTCAGCAGGCCATTCTGAAACTCATATGTTTGGGGGACAGGCCCCACACCGCACAGGAGTTGTGGCGGGGTATAGAACAACAGACCGACGAGTGGTTGCTGCCGGTGAGCCTCAAGCCCGGCCTGGTGGTGTGTGATAATGGGCGAAATCTCGTTGCAGCTCTGGGACTAGCCAATTTGACGCACATCCCTTGCTTGGCGCATGTGCTGAATTTGGTGGTGCAGAAGTTCATTCACAACTACCCCGACATGTCAGAGCTGCTGCATAAAGTGCGGGCCGTCTGTTCGCGCTTCCGGCGTTCACATCCTGCTGCTGCTCGCCTGTCTGCGCTACAGCGTAACTTCGGCCTTCCCGCTCACCGCCTCATATGCGACGTGCCCACCAGGTGGAACTCCACCTTGCACATGCTGGACAGACTGTGCGAGCAGCAGCAGGCCATAGTGGAGTTTCAGCTGCAGCACGCACGGGTCAGTCGCACTACAGAACAGCACCACTTCACCACCAATGACTGGGCCTCCATGCGAGACCTGTGTGCCCTGTTGCGCTGTTTCGAGTACTCCACCAACATGGCCAGTGGCGATGACACCGTTATCAGCGTTACAATACCACTTCTATGTCTCCTTGAGAAAACACTTAGGGCGATGATGGAAGAGGAGGTGGCCCAGGAGGAGGAGGAGGAGGAGGAGGAAGAGGGGTCATTTTTAGCACTTTCAGGCCAGTCTCTTCGAAGTGACTCAGAGGGAGGTTTTTGGCAACAGCAGAGGCCAGGTACAAATGTGGCCAGCCAGGGCCCACTACTGGAGGACGAGGAGGACGAGGATGAGGAGGAGGTGGAGGAGGATGAGGATGAAGCATGGTCACAGCGGGGTGGCACCCAACGCAGCTCGGGTCCATCACTGGTGCGTGGCTGGGGGGAAAGGCAGGACGATGACGATACGCCTCCCACAGAGGACAGCTTGTCCTTATCCCTGGGCAGCCTGGCACACATGAGCGACTACATGCTGCAGTGCCTGCGCAACGACAGCAGAGTTGCCCACATTTTAACCTGTGCGGACTACTGGGTTGCCACCCTGCTGGATCCACGCTACAAAGACAATGTGCCCACCTTACTTCCTGCACTGGAGCGTGATAGGAAGATGCGCGAGTACAAGCGCACGTTGGTAGACACGCTACTGAGAGCATTCCCAAATGTCACAGGGGAACAAGTGGAAGCCCAAGGCCAAGGCAGAGGAGGAGCAAGAGGTCGCCAAGGCAGCTGTGTCACGGCCAGCTCCTCTGAGGGCAGGGTTAGCATGGCAGAGATGTGGAAAACTTTTGTCAACACGCCACAGCTAACTGCACCACCACCTGATACGCAACGTGTTAGCAGGAGGCAACATTTCACTAACATGGTGGAACAGTACGTGTGCACACCCCTCCACGTACTGACTGATGGTTCGGCCCCATTCAACTTCTGGGTCTCTAAATTGTCCACGTGGCCAGAGCTAGCCTTTTATGCCTTGGAGGTGCTGGCCTGCCCGGCAGCCAGCGTTTTGTCTGAACGTGTATTCAGCACGGCAGGGGGCGTCATTACAGACAAACGCAGCCGCCTGTCTACAGCCAATGTGGACAAGCTGACGTTCATAAAAATGAACCAGGCATGGATCCCACAGGACCTGTCCGTCCCTTGTCCAGATTAGACATTAACTACCTCCCCATAACCATATATTATTGGACTCCAGGGCACTTCCTCATTCAATCCTATTTTTATTTTCATTTTACCATTATATTGCGAGGCTACCCAAAGTTGAATGAACCTCTCCTCTGCCTGTGTGCTAGGCCTAAATATATGCCAATGGACTGTTGCAGTGGTGGGTGACGTGAAGCCTCATTCTCTGCTATGACATGCAGACTGATTCTCTGCTGACATGAAGCCAGATCCTCTGTTACGGGAGCTCTCTCCTCTGCCTGGGTGCTGGGCCTAAATTTATGACAATTGACTGTTGCAGTGGTGGGTGACGTGAAGCCTGATTCTCTGCTATGATATGAAGACTGATTCTCTGCTGACATGAAGCCAGATTGTCTGTTACGGGACCTTTCTCCTCTGCCTGGGTTCTGGGCCTAAATTTATGAAAATTGACTGTTGCAGTGGTGGGTGACGTGAAGCCTGATTCTCTGCTATGATATGAAGACTGATTCTCTGCTGACATGAAGCCAGATTGTCTGTTACGGGACCTTTCTCCTCTGCCTGGGTTCTGGGCCTAAATTTATGAAAATTGACTCTTACAGTGGTGGGTGACGTGAAGCCTGATTCTCTGCTATGATATGAAGACTGATTCTCTGCTGACATGAAGCCAGATTCTCTGTTACGGGACCTCTCTCCTCTGCCTGGGTGCTGGGCCTAAATTTATGACAATGGACTGTTGCAGTGGTGGCTGACGTGAAGCCTGATTCTCTGCTATGACATGCAGACTGATTCTCTGCTGTCATGAAGCCAGATTGTCTGTTACGGGACCTCTCTGCTCTGCCTGTGTGCTAGGCCTAAATATATGCCAATGGACTGTTGCAGTGGTGGCTGACGTGAAGCCTCATTCTCTGCTATGACATGCAGACTAATTCTCTGCTGACATGAAGCCAGATTGTCTGTTACGGGACCTCTCTCCTCTGCCTGGGTGCTGGGCCTAAATTTATGACAATGGACTGTTGCAGTGGTGGCTGACGTGAAGCCTGATTCTCTGCTATGACATGCAGACTAATTCTCTGCTGACATGAAGCCAGATTGTCTGTTACGGGACCTCTCTCCTCTGCCTGGGTGCTGGGCCTAAATATATGCCAATGGACTGTTGCAGTGGTGGCTGACGTGAAGCCTCATTCTCTGCTATGACATGCAGACTAATTCTCTGCTGTCATGAAGCCAGATTGTCTGTTACGGGACCTCTCTGCTCTGCCTGTGTGCTAGGCCTAAATATATGCCAATGGACTGTTGCAGTGGTGGGTGACGTGAAGCCTCATTCTCTGCTATGACATGCAGACTGATTCTCTGCTGACATGAAGCCAGATTGTCTGTTACGGGACCTCTCTGCTCTGCCTGTGTGCTAGGCCTAAATATATGCCAATGGACTGTTGCAGTGGTGGGTGACGTGAAGCCTCATTCTCTGCTATGACATGCAGACTGATTCTCTGCTGACATGAAGCCAGATTGTCTGTTACGGGACCTCTCTGCTCTGCCTGTGTGCTAGGCCTAAATATATGCCAATGGACTGTTGCAGTGGTGGGTGACGTGAAGCCTCATTCTCTGCTATGACATGCAGACTGATTCTCTGCTGACATGAAGCCAGATCCTCTGTTACGGGAGCTCTCTCCTCTGCCTGGGTGCTGGGCCTAAATTTATGACAATTGACTGTTGCAGTGGTGGGTGACGTGAAGCCTGATTCTCTGCTATGATATGAAGACTGATTCTCTGCTGACATGAAGCCAGATTGTCTGTTACGGGACCTTTCTCCTCTGCCTGGGTTCTGGGCCTAAATTTATGAAAATTGACTCTTACAGTGGTGGGTGACGTGAAGCCTGATTCTCTGCTATGATATGAAGACTGATTCTCTGCTGACATGAAGCCAGATTCTCTGTTACGGGACCTCTCTCCTCTGCCTGGGTGCTGGGTAGTGTTGAGCGCGAATATTCGAAAAGCAAATTTTTTTCGCGAATATCGCAACTTCGCGATTTCGCGAATATTTCGAATATAGTGCTATATATTCGTAAAAACGAATATTCGTTTTTTGTTTCCCCCCCCCCCCCCACAAAATTACAGTACACATATAATTGATTGTTTCCCAAAGGTCCAACAGCTCAGATCTTACTCACATTGCCTAGAAAGTGATTGAGGCGCGAATCTTCGTAAGGCGATTTTATTAGCGCACATGCGAATATCGGCACGTCCCAGAACAGAGGCAAAGGGCTTTGCATTCATACATTAGTGAATTGAGTTGCGAATCTTCGTAAGGCGATTTTATTAGCGCACATGCGAATATCTACACTTGTCCCAGAACAGAGGCAAAGGGCTTTGCATTCATACATTAGTGATTGAATTGAGCTGCGAATCTTCGTAAGGCGATTTTATTAACGCAAATGCAAATATCTACACTTGTCCCCAGAACAGAGAGGCAAAGGCCTGTGCATTCATATAGTATAGCACCATATTCGCGAATACGTAGAACTTCGTAAAATTCGATTTACGAATATTCGTATTTTTTATTTTACTTTCCACCTTACAGATTACATTGATCTGTACTCTGTCAACTACTGTCATCACCCCCCACTGTATCTCGATTGATTCCCAAAAGTCTCACATTCCCTAGAAAGTGATTGAGGTGCGAATCTTCGTAAGGCGATTTTATTAGCGCACATGCGAATATCTACACTTGTCCCAGAACAGAGGCAAAGGGCATTGCATTCATACATTAGTGATTGAATTGAGTTGCGAATCTTCGTAAGGCGATTTCATTAGCGCACATGTGAATTTTGCATAGCATATGTATTATGCGATAATTCGAATTATCGCATATGCGAAATAATAACGAATTTGAATAATCGCGAATATTTTACGAATATTCTTTCGAATATTCACAAAATTTCGCGAATTCGAATATGGGACATGCCGCTCAACACTAGTGCTGGGCCTAAATTTATGACAATGGACTGTTGCAGTGGTGGGTGACGTGAAGCCTGATTCTCTGCTATGACATGCAGACTGATTCTCTGCTGACATGAAGCCAGATTGTCTGTTACGGGACCTCTCTCCTCTGCCTGGGTGCTGGGCCTAAATATATGCCAATGGACTGTTGCAGTGGTGGCTGACGTGAAGCCTCATTCTCTGCTATGACATGCAGACTAATTCTCTGCTGACATGAAGACAGATTCTCTGTTACGGGACCTCTCTCCTCTGCCTGGGTGCCGGGGCCTAAATATCTGAGAATGGACTGTTCCAGTGGTGGCTGACGTGAAGCCTCATTCTCTGCTATGACATGCAGACTAATTCTCTGCTGACATGAAGACAGATTCTCTGTTACGGGACCTCCCTCCTCTGCCTGGGTGCTGGGCCTAAATATATGCCAATGGACTGTTGCAGTGGTGGCTGACGTGAAGCCTCATTCTCTGCTATGACATGCAGACTAATTCTCTGCTGACATGAAGACAGATTCTCTGTTACGGGACCTCCCTCCTCTGCCTGGGTGCTGGGCCTAAATATATGCCAATGGACTGTTGCAGTGGTGGCTGACGTGAAGCCTCATTCTCTGCTATGACATGCAGACTGATTCTCTGCTGACATGAAGCCAGATTCTCTGTTACGGGACCTCTCTCCTCTGCCTGTGTGTGTGCTGGGCCTAAATATATGCCAATGGACTGTTGCAGTGGTGGCTGACGTGAAGCCTCATTCTCTGCTATGACATGCAGACTGATTCTCTGCTGACATGAAGCCAGATTCTCTGTTACGGGACCTCTCTCCTCTGCCTGTGTGTGTGCTGGGCCTAAATATATGCCAATGGACTGTTGCAGTGGTGGCTGACGTGAAGCCTCATTCTCTGCTATGACATGCAGACTAATTCTCTGCTGACATGAAGACAGATTCTCTGTTACGGGACCTCCCTCCTCTGCCTGGGTGCTGGGCCTAAATATATGCCAATGGACTGTTGCAGTGGTGGCTGACGTGAAGCCTCATTCTCTGCTATGACATGCAGACTGATTCTCTGCTGACATGAAGCCAGATTCTCTGTTACGGGACCTCTCTCCTCTGCCTGTGTGTGTGCTGGGCCTAAATATATGCCAATGGACTGTTGCAGTGGTGGCTGACGTGAAGCCTCATTCTCTGCTATGACATGCAGACTGATTCTCTGCTGACATGAAGCCAGATTCTCTGTTACGGGACCTCTCTCCTCTGCCTGTGTGTGTGCTGGGCCTAAATATATGCCAATGGACTGTTGCAGTGGTGGCTGACGTGAAGCCTCATTCTCTGCTATGACATGCAGACTAATTCTCTGCTGACATGAAGACAGATTCTCTGTTACGGGACCTCCCTCCTCTGCCTGGGTGCTGGGCCTAAATATATGCCAATGGACTGTTGCAGTGGTGGCTGACGTGAAGCCTCATTCTCTGCTATGACATGCAGACTAATTCTCTGCTGACATGAAGACAGATTCTCTGTTACGGGACCTCTCTCCTCTGCCTGGGTGCCGGGGCCTAAATATCTGAGAATGGACTGTTCCAGTGGTGGGTGACGGGAAGCCAGATTCTCTGCTATGGAACCTCTCTCCAATTGATTTTGGTTAATTTTTATTTATTTAATTTTTATTTTAATTCATTTCCCTATCCACATTTGTTTGCAGGGGATTTACCTACATGTTGCTGCCTTTTGCAGCCCTCTAGCTCTTTCCTGGGCTGTTTTACAGCCTTTTTAGTGCCGAAAAGTTCGGGTCCCCATTGACTTCAATGGGGTTCGGGTTCGGGACGAAGTTCGGATCGGGTTCGGATCCCGAACCCGAACATTTCCGGGATGTTCGGCCGAACTTCTCGAACCCGAACATCCAGGTGTTCGCTCAACTCTAGCCCTGACCCAAACTAGACTGCAATTAAAGATTTGTGCCAAAAATGGGTATTTGATTAATAACTGACTATGACAGCAGTATATAACCCTGGAATTTCAAACGTCTTGATGCTGCAAGGCCAGAAAAATTGTGTATTTTGGGAAAAAAGTGTGTTTTTAAAAACCCACAAAATATGGCTGTATTTCTAGCTTAAATTGCACACTGACTAATCCTGCAAATGCACCAGATGTTGTATATTGCCAAAAAAGGGTGATTTTTTTTTACAACCAGATTATTAGTGCTGTTTTTCAAACTTGGATTTCAATGTCACAAAAACTCAGATGCAGTGCTGGTGCACTGAGCTTGCATAAAATGGCCGCCGCCGCCCACCTAGCTGACTTATAAAAGTTATTTTTTTTTCGGTCACTGGGCTCAGAGCAGGATAAAAAGATTGTGCCCTGCATCCACACAACAAAATGTATGTAGATCGCTGAGTTAGATTCACGTTTTGAACGAAGATTCAGTCCTATTCTCTCCCTCACAGCAGCAGCATCCTCTCCCTACACTAGTAACAGCAGAGTGACGTGCAGCGCTACGTGACTCCAGCTTATATAGAGGCTGGGTCACATGCTGCACTGGCCAATCACAGCCATGCCATTAGTAGGCATGGCTGTGATGGCTTCTAAGGGCACACAGTTAAACGCTTGTTGATTGGCTGCTCTGCAGCCTTTCAGAAAGCACCGAACCCGAACCCAAACTTTTACTAAAATGTTCATGTTCAGGTCCAGAGTCCAAAAATCCTAAAGTTCAGTATGAACCCGAACTTTACAGTTCGGGTTCGCTCAACCCTAATCATAAAGCCTCCTAGATAGATAGATATGACAAAAAAGACAGCAGCACAGTCAGAACAAGTGAGAGTGGGTGCAATCTGTCTGTGAAGATGGGTTATTCCTTCACTGATAAATCTCAAAACAAAAGATGAGGCAGCACTCCAGATATGGTGAAAGGGTGTTGATCTGTTTATTCCTAAGCAACGTTTCAACCCAGCACTGAGGCTTGACAAAGGAACACTCTTTCACCATATCTGGAGTGCTGCCTCATCTTTTATTGATAGATAGATAAATCATCCATGGTTACTTTACTATAGCAGTGAGGGGAAGATGTTATCTGCAGGATAATCATAGTTATTAATAATAGGTGTAGAATTTGGGTAACAGTAGGCCAGCTCTATTTTTTTTTTTTTTTTTTTGCCTAGATAAAGTTTCCTGCATAATATTATGTCAAAATGTAAAAACACATTCTAACAAATTTATAAATATTTGCTTAAAGAATGCACAAGGAATTAGCTGTTTATTAGTAAAAGAAAACTGGAAGATACACCTGGGGACAATTCATGGGAATTGGATGGATGATAATTTAAAAAAAAAAATATAGAATGGCCTCAAGAAATATATGTAAATCATCATACAATTTTGTAGTATACAAAAACATTTACTTTATAAAACAGGTTTTAGGGCAATTTGGAATTGTCCTAGGTGTATTGAAGTGAAAGCAGATTTTCTGCATAATATTTGGAGCTGAGCTAAGATTCAGGTGTTTTACAACCTAGTGCTCAGTGTAATAGAAGATAAGTGCAAGTTGATTGTCCCTGTTCCTCCAAAGCATGCGATCCTAGGTGGTACCCTACTTTTTGACAAATTAAGATGTATCTCTTATGTTTCTTTTGTGCCACAGTTGATGATTGTAAAGGTTTGGCTCTCTGAATCAGTACCAGCTTTGGCAAAATAGTATCATTTGAGTACTAATAGTATAATTGTTGAATATGAAAGAATTTGATTACTAATAATGGTGTAGGTTCTTATGATTTATGTTATACTGTGTATGAGCAGATATAAATAATTTCATCTTATTTTCAATTCCTTTCATTACACGGCCAGTTCTGCAAAATACGGATACTGGCTGTGTGGGTTCCTCATTTAACAGAACATCCATGATAGAACAGTCCTATCCTTGTCCATAATGAGTTAGGACATGTTCTATAGTTTTGCGTATGCCACGGAACAGACATACAGACAGGACACGGGTGTGTAGTCTGCATCTTTTGCGGCCCTATCCAAGTGAATGGGTCCACATCCAATACGCAGTTTATATGGATCGGATGCAGACACAAAATACGTTTGTGTGCATGAACCTTAGGCCTCATGCACACGGCCGTTGCCGGGCATGGCTCGTATTGCGTCCTGTAAACAGCGGGTCCGCAATATGCGGACACCGGCCATGTGCTTCCCGCATCAGAGATACTGACCCATTCACTTGAATGGGTCCGTAATCCAGAGCTGCGGATCACGGACCCAATCAAGTTGAATGGGTTTGGATCCGTTGTGGCTGCCGCACGGATGGGGCCCGTGCATTGTGGACCGCTAATTGCGGTCCCCAGTGCATGGAAAGGCTGCACAACATGAGGCCTTAAGGGAGAGAAATGTGTACAGCAAGTTGCACCATATTTATTGTGCCAAGTGCACTGACATTAAAGATATCAAAGCTCACTAAAATCTCACAAAGATGTTTACTGCCATAATTATGTGGAGAGACCCGATTGCTTTAAAGATGGTTTTCGGTTCAGTAAGAAATCAGACAATACTAGGGATTAGTCTGAAATAAAGGTTTGGCCGATACTTACATAGCAGCTCCAGCGAGGCCACTCAGGTTCCAGTGGTCGGGCTCTGTTCACTCAGCTGCAGTGGTGACATCAAGTTGACAAAGAGGCCAGTTATTGGCTGCGGTGGTCACATGTTATTGATGGGACATCACAGCTGCAGCCGGGTAAACGGAGCTCAAGTGGCAGAACTGGATCTACTAGGTAAGTACCACTCAGTCCTTTATTTCAGGGCAAATTTCCTCATTGAGCTAATCTGTTTCTGTAACTCCCATTCAGTTGTTTGAGAGCAGAGAAAACAGCGTATCACAGCTAGGCTCGGACTGGCCCATAGGGATACAGGTGAATCCCCCGGTGGGCCCCTAGTCTCCCACCCCCTGCACAAGTGGCACATAACACTGTGCACTTACTGCACTACATACATATATTCAATATACAGCACCTCAACCAGTCTATGTTCATATAGAAACTCCCCAGTTTATTATTGTAGACACGATCAGAGCTGAGATGACTTCTAGGTATAGAAGAAAGCTAGCCAGTATCCTCTTCTCCACAGGACCTACCTTCTCAAAGTTGCTGCAGGGACCCCATATTCAATCATCTGGTAGCATCTTGTTGCTTTGTGAGCAGGTAATATTTGAATGTATCCATATGGTGGGCCCCCAAAATAAATTTTACTGGTGGGCCCTAGGCACCCCAGTCTGACACTGATCACAGCCCTCCTGGTTGTTTCTATAGTTCTGACCACCTCTGGCAGCCTCATCCAGGCAGTTGTATGTTTATAGGCCCTATTCTATAGCTAGGTGCCGCTTAAAGAGGTAAGATCATATAGATATGCCTCAAATATTTGAAATGGGAATACCCTTTTAATATTGTGCACAAGAGACCAGAGAGTCAGAGTTGAATTCTGAATCTTTTATTATTATTATTATTATTATTATTTTATTATTAATAAAAGGGTTGTCTTAGGTCCTGATTTCAGTCCTCAGTGCATGGCTCCCGGGTCACTTTCTGAGCTGTATTGGGGGCGGTGCCTCTGCTGTGAATGATGGAGCAGGCAAGGGGAGTTAGGATAATATAACCCCACCCCTTGCCTGTACTTACTCTAGCAGCTTCAGTAGCATGTATCAGAATCACTAGCAGTCTCAGCGGAGCAGACCCTGTACAGATTGTGACAACCAACAATAGGAGGTGTCTGCGATCTGTTTCTTATAGGAGTGAATGACATAGGAAATTGAGAGGTGGGAACGGGAGCTAATGCACATGCGCGTGGTCCCGTGTGCAATCTCTCCATCAATTCCCAGCCACCAGAAAGCCCGGCTTTTTTTCTTACTGTGCGCAATCACAGCCTCCACTGCTGCATTGCAGCTGTGGCCGTAACCCCTAGAGACGAGCAGTAGGAGCAGAGCTATTACTGCTAATGCATCTACGTAAGTTACTTAAATCAATGTTTTACACATAATAAATATAACTTGATGAGGTCAGACGACCATTTTAAGCTTTTAATACATATTACCGTTCACATTGTATAATTTTAGTAATCAAACACTTGATGCCAAGGTGCATTTCTTAAAGTGTAATAATTTTTGTAAAATCCATGGATAATTATTTAGTTTTAAAGGGAAACTGTCACCATTCCCAACATCTGTTAAAGGGTTTGTCTTATCTTGCCATTTCCATAGTGAGATGGGACTAAGCACCAACTTCAGGTGGCTGGGCTTAAGGAAACTGTTGAGCCAGCCAGCACTCCACTTTTTCTGTAGCTTCAACTACAGTGAATGGGAGCTTTGCAATTAGCACAGCACAGCAAGCTAGGCTGTTTCCATGACACAGGGGTTACGGCGGCAGTGTAGCATGTTCTGCGATGTTGTTTACCTAGTTCCCATTAGTTGCAATGGGAGTTACGGAAATAGCGGAGCCCGGCTTGCTGAACAGTTTCCATAAGTCCAACATCCTGAGGTAGGTGCTTAGTTCTAGTGATGGACGAACATTGGCTGGGACGATTCGCCAACACGAGCAAATGGCGGGCCCCATTCACTTTAATGGCAGGCGAACCTGAAAAACCTTCAGGTCATATTTGCAGCCACCAAATACTTAGTAGAAGTGCACAAATAGTCCACGACATGGACAGTGACATACTAAAGGGGGATCAATGACAAAAATTCCCACCCCAAAAATTTATTTGTTGTGGCTTCACAAATGCTTTGCTGCATACCTCTGTTGTAACGAGTGGTTATTTCAGTCAACGTTGCTCTTCTATCAGCTTGAATCAGTTGGCCCATTCTCCTCTGACCTCTAGCATCAACAAGGCATTTTCGCCCACAGGACTGCTGCATACTGGATGTTTTTCCCTTTTCACACCATTCTTTGTAAACCCTAGAAATGGTTGTGCGTGAAAATCCCAGTAACTGAGCAGATTGTGAAATACTTAGACCGGCCCGCCTGGCACCAACAACCATGCCACGCTCAAAATTGCTTAAATTACCTTTCTTTCCCATTCTGACATTCAGTTTGGAGTTCAGGAGATTGTCTTAACCAGGACCACAACCCTACATGCATTGAAGCAACTGCCATGTGATTGGTTGACTAGATAATCGCATTAATGAGAAATAGAACAGGTGTTTCTAATAATTCTTTAGGTGAGTGTACATTTTACTGCAGGCCAGTACAAATACATGTCAAATATATATGTTTAAAAGAACTAAAAATATTAAATTGGATTAAAAACATGGCTAACGAAATCCCCCCTCTTGAATAAACCCCAAATGATAATAGATGAAATTCGATAACACGTGATCGTCACAGGTGTTGAATTCCTCCGAGGCCCCAACAATTAGGCATTCACTGTACAGAAAAGATCAAGTGATTATGTAGCTGAATTTTATTAGATGTTCATTGGATAGCAATTTTACTGCAGGCCAGTGGAGTACAGACCCCAAACATTGGGCATTCACTGGACAGAAAAGGGCTTTTATGCCGCTGTATTTACAAGACAGGGACTATTCTTTGTTCTGGGTGATAGAGGATGTGTGTGGGCTGGCATGAGGAAATTCTATTGAATGTGGCCATCACAGGTGTTGAATTCCTCCGAGATCCATGCCTTATTCATTTTTAGAAATGTGCGGTAGTCCACACTGTCGTGAGCTAGGCGAGTGCGCTTATCGGTCATGATCCCCCCTGCTAAGCTGAACGTCCTTTCGGACAGGACACTCGACGAGGGGCAAGCTAAGAGTTCCATGGCAAATTGTGCCAGCTCTGGCCTGCACACCCAGTAGTCCAGGGGTTCCTTGCTTCTCAGAGAGTCCACATCGGCCATTAACCCGATGTAGTCGGACACCTGTTGGTCTAGGCGTTCCCTGAGGCTGGATCTAGAGGGTGGCTGTCGGGTTGGTTGCAAGAATGATCTCATATCCAAAGTGACCAACACATCTTCAAACTGCCCTCTTCTTGCATGCGCGGTAGGATTGGTACCCGCAACTGTTTCTCTGTGTGTAGAAATTCCTCTGCCAGCGCCCGCAACGGCAGAATGCAGCATCTCTCGCAGCAAGGCCTCGAAATGCTGCATTCTGACAGCCCTCTGTGATGCTGGTAACATGTCTGCGAATTTGTATTTTTTACCGGGATGATGGATAACTCTTTTTAATTGTTGACTAATGGTTGGGAGTTTTATTTGGTGACCTTTCCTTCAGTTATTTTAGTTTCTTACACTTTTATTCTCTCCTCTAATGGTTATTGTGTGGATGTAAATGAATACACACAATACAATCTTATATTTTTAAAAAAAAAGTTAAAACCATGAAAAAAAAGATAAAGGGGGACATTTATAAAGTCTAGTCCGCCAATTTTCTGGTATGAAAATATCTGAAGTGCTGACTCACGCATTTTGCACAAACTTTTGCAACAAACCAAAGACAGGCTTAAAACTGACACAAAAAACACTGCAAATGATAAATTCCCTCGTAAGTGTATGTGAACAAGCCTTGAATGTTACAAAATACATATGGTCCTTGTGTTTTTTCCACTAGGTAATCTGTGTGTGCATATTAACCGCTATCCTAGGGTGCATATTTGGACTTAAGCCAAGCTGCTCTAGAGAAGGTAAATGTAAACTTAAGATATGGAAGAATTATTACTTCACATGACTAATGAGAACAGGAAATATCATATCAGTTTAGTCAAATTCAACATTATTATTTTGATAAAGTGAGTGCCGTGCGTGACAAGCCTTTAGCTTAGGCTAAAATCGTGTCTCGAAGACGTGGCATTTTTTGTGACTTTCATAAAAAAATAATGTGTTAATAAATTACCTGCTATGTGCCTTCTTATAAAAATTGACACATTAAACTAAATGTTATTTGCCCAAGGCCCCATTCACAAAACTGTATTTTTGGTTTGCATTCAATCCCCACTCTATGACAAAATACATATGGTCATATGAATGCACTCTACCAGCTTATGCACATGAACCCGTGTGCCCCGTGCTCGTACTGTGGATCGCAAATTGCGGTCTGCAATGCATGGGCACTGTCCATGTGCACACCATTTGTGGATGCAAACCCATTCAATTGATCCGCAAGATACGGTCCGCACTGCAAACAAATTAGACATGTTCTATTTTTTGTGGTGTGTAGGCACGGACCAAAATCCCAAGGATTGTAACTCTGTGGGCTTCTGATGCGTGCCTCTGCTCCGTATCTTGAGGATTGCAGACTCATTCAAGTCAATGGGTCCACATCTGTGATATGGAGTGCACAAGTCCGATACTCGTATATTGTGGCCACAATACGGGCATGGGGCACACGCGGTTGTGGGCATGAGCCCTGATATAGTTTTTTGCCCTGTTCCCTTTTTCTAGTGTGTGGGGCTGTACATTTTAGTGAATGGTAGATCTGAAAACAGCCAAAACAGTGTATTGGGATCAATTAGACTCTTATTGGTTGGACCCCATTGGTTAGATATTTATTACATTTGCTAATGTCCATGCTTTGTTCATATGGAGCAGTGGGACTTTTTGGCTTGATTACAATAAGCTTCATCCTTGAACAAACATGACTGTCTTTCTGTTAGATATAAGAAAAAATGTCCTGCCCAAAAATATATATTATTTTGTAGCCACTGAGGTTTATTGGGTGAGATTATTTCTCAGAGAAGCTTTTAAATTAAATGGTTTTTTAATAATAAAATTAACAAATTACAATAGAATTTAACCAGTTGTATTTCAATTATAGTGAATAGCTGCAAAAATCGCTGCTTTGAGCGTAAGTTTGGGAGCTGCCGCTGCGATGCTGCCTGTGTTGGACTTGGAAACTGCTGTCTAGATTATGAGGATTTATGTATTAAACCAGGTAAGAAAACTCATAGAAACTTGTGGTGTCATTTATCAAACTGGTATAAAGTAGAACTTTCATTTTCACAAACTAAGAGGTGGAATCTGATTGGTTGCTATGGAAAACTAAGCCAGTTGTACTTTACACCAGTCTGATAATTGGCCCCATAAAACTGCAATGTTCAAGGCTCAGAGTCATTTAGTTGGTAATTGGGATTTATTGTATTGATGCAGAGAAAACGTTAATTCTGCTTTACAACCTATACTGATAGAAATCTTTTATAATGCCATTGCCTAGTAGCAAGCTTTAATTGCTGGGAATGACGATAATTTGGATCTTAACCAGGTTATTAGGGTTGGATTGGGAATAGCTGCGACTTTACTAGATCTGCCAAAAGTGCATAGATTCACACGGAGTCGCACCTTTCTTTAAAACACAGTTTTTTGTTTTTTTAACACTAGGTCTGGAAAAATTTTGATCTGGTAGAATTATGAAATCTCACGTAGTTGTTCAGAAAACAGAACATTAACCCTAATAATTATTAATCCATATTAAAGGGGTCTTCCACTCCATCTCCTCAGCTTTTTTACACAGTGCCTGCCAGGATTCCTTTTGATTTCTACAACTCCAGCATCGCACCTCATAAATTATGACTTTGCATCCAGGGGCCCCTGGAGATAACAGCTGGTTAACACATGTGTTGTGATGGTATAAGGGATGCTATGTTCATAATAGATACTGTATCTATCAAACCTGGGATGTGTTGATCGTCAGAGGGTGCTTCACTATAAGCGGTATGACGCTATTGATGCTACTTTTTATGCAGCTCACCTTTGGACATGTGACAAATTAAGATGTGGCGAGAAAAGACTTCCCAGCAGTCTGTGCTCCTGTTCTGATGACTGCAAGGACTCAAACGATTGCTGTGTTAATTATGATGCCGTTTGCAGAGGTGAGTTTATGTAGTAAAGTCTCCATGTAGTCACAGTAATGATATTAAATGTTTATTATTTCTTAAATGGGTTTTCCGAAAGTTTTTTATAATTATTTTTTTTTACTGATTCGGTAAATTTTACAAAAACATTTGATTCATGACTAATTACTTCATCACGAAGTGCATTTTCTTTGTAAGTAGTGGGTCCAATGACTGGGAGCTGCGATAGCGCAGCCCCCCATCATTGTACCCCTCAGATGCCACATACATGATCGCGGCAACTAAGTGTGAAATTAACATGAAAAAATAAATAAATCAAGCTTACTGCGTTCATTTGCTAGTGAAGGGCCGACCGCTGCCATCTTTCTTGGAGACCTGGCGCAAAATCTCGATTTGGTGAAGTATGACGGGATTTTGGCCGAGATCTTCAATCAAGATGGCGGCTGGTGGCCCATTGCAAGCAAATGGAGGAGGTAAGAATTAATTTAAAAAAAATTCTACACTATTTCAGGTTAAATCGATTTGCTTACATGAAGCATGAGGAAATTCGACTTCGAGGCGAATCGAATTTATCCAGAAATTTGGTTCGAATTCCACTTCGTGGGATTTGATTCGCTCATCTCTACTGATGACTTATGTCCTGGATAGAACATTCTGATCGGTGCGGGTCCGACACCCGGATCTGCTGATCAGCTGTTTGAGAAGGCATTGGTGTGCCTGTGAGCTACGTGGCCTCTCTGTCCACCAAGTACAGCTCTGTACATTGCATAGTGGCTGTGCTTGGTATCACAGCTCATCCCTATCCACTTCAATGTGGCTGTGCTGTAGGCCATGTGACTGATGAATGTGTCGTCACTGGCTTAGGAAAAGCTAAGAGAAGGCCGTGGCACTACTGCGAGCACCCATCACAATGTAGAAACATGAACTTCAGCACTCTGTATTGAAACTTAGTACAGCCAATAATTTTGTTGAATTTTTGATTCAAGGCAACAAAAATGTGTGACATTTAGGTCTGGGTGAGATTTAGCAAGCTCACTCCAGATTTAAGACTGAGACTTTTTTATTTATTTATTTTTGCAAAAAAAAAAAGCCTTAAATCCACTCCAGGAGGGTGGTTAAAGATGTGCCAAATTTAACAAAACGACATACGCCGTTTCATAAATTTGGCACAAAGTACAGTATGCAAATGCAGACTCTAGGAAAACTAACTTCATCTATTACCCTGATGACAGATTCCCTCCATAGACGTTTATGACATTTAAATTAACAACCTTGTAGCTAGGCCTTCCTTCGCTTGGGTAACGATTCTGTTAGCTGTTATAACACTGTATGTAAATAGGTGGCCATGGCTAAATGTCTTGATGGCAAGCAGCGTGCCCTGCCTGCTAGCTTCCCCTCACAACTAGTGATGTATAATATAATAGATGGCACCCTTATCATTGGTGCCTCCCACCGATTTGTGAGCATGAGTGGGGCTGGGCGTTTTTTTTATTTTTTTTGAGAAGTTGCTGCCCCTTCACCTACTTCATTGACATAAGTGTGAGAAAACTGTAGCTTGTAGTGTGGGACATAACCATCTCTAAGGAAAAGTAAGGCACTTGATGGTGACAGACAGTTCTTCAACGCTTTCTAAAGGTTCCATAGTACGAATATAAAATAAGCAGACAAGGTACACCAATTTTTCCTGTCTGCTTTCATCTTTAAAAAAAATCTTAAAAAATAAATAAAAATCTGTGTTTTTATGCCCAGTTAAAACTGGAAAGTTCAGTTTTTTGCACTAAAAGGAGGATCCCACACCTCCAAAGATTAAACTAATTACTTTATCAAAGCGAAGATTAAAAACATACGTTTAAAGAAAAAAAGTCCTGCTTACATGTTTAAAGCCTAGCTTTTAATCCTAGCCCACACTGGACTTTAATCAGTTAGTTTGTCTAAAAATTTTCGTTTTCATTCTTATACCAAAAACACAAATGTAAAAAATTACAGGTTTTTGAAATTTAGAACAATTGTACAGGGAGTGCAGAATTATTAGGCAAGTTGTATTTTTGAGGATTAATTTTATTATTGAACAACAACCATGTTCTCAATGAACCCAAAAAACTCATTAATATCAAAGCTGAATATTTTTGGAAGTAGTTTTTAGTTTGTTTTTAGTTTTAGCTATTTTAGGGGGATATCTGTGTGTGCAGGTGACTATTACTGTGCATAATTATTAGGCAACTTAACAAAAAACAAATATATACCCATTTCAATTATTTATTTTTACCAGGGAAACCAATATAACATCTCAACATTCACAAATATACATTTCTGACATTCAAAAACAAAACAAAAACAAATCAGTGACCAATATAGCCACCTTTCTTTGCAAGGACACTCAAAAGCCTGCCATCCATGGATTCTGTCAGTGTTTTGATCTGTTCACCATCAACATTGCGTGCAGCAGCCACCACAGCCTCCCAGACACTGTTCAGAGAGGTGTACTGTTTTCCCTCCTTGTAAATCTCACATTTGATGATGGACCACAGGTTCTCAATGGGGTTCAGATCAGGTGAACAAGGAGGCCATGTCATTAGATTTTCTTCTTTTATACCCTTTCTTGCCAGCCACGTTGTGGAGTACTTGGACGCGTGTGATGGAGCATTGTCCTGCATGAAAATCATGTTTTTCTTACCTTGCAGACTTCTTCCTGTACCACTGCTTGAAGAAGGTGTCTTCCAGAAACTGGCAGTAGGACTGGGAGTTGAGCTTGACTCCATCCTCAACCCAAAAAGGCCCCACAAGCTCATCTTTGATGATACCAGCCCAAACCAGTACTTCACCTCCACATTGCTGGCGTCTGAGTCGGACTGGAGCTCTCTGCCCTTTACCAATCCAGCCATCTGGCCCATCAAGACTCACTCTCATTTCATCAGTCCATAAAACCTTAGAAAAATCAGTCTTGAGATACTTCTTGGCCCAGTCTTGACGTTTCAGCTTGTGTGTCTTGTTCAGTGGTGGTCGTCTTTCAGCCTTTCTTACCTTGGCCATGTCTCTGAGTATTGCACACCTTGTGCTTTTGGGCACTCCAGTGATGTTGCAGCTCTGAAATATGGCCAAACTGGTGGCAAGTGGCATCTTGGCAGCTGCACGCTTGACTTTTCTCAGTTCATGGGCAGTTATTTTGCGCCTTGGTTTTTCCACACGCTTCTTGCGACCCTGTTGACTATTTTGAATGAAACGCTTGATTGTTCGATGATCACGCTTCAGAAGCTTTGCAATTTTAAGAGTGCTGCATCCCTCTGCAAGATATCTCACTATTTTTGACTTTTCTGAGCCTGTCAAGTCCTTCTTTTGACCCATTTTGCCAAAGGAAAGGAAGTTGCCTAATAATTATGCACACCTGATATAGGGTGTTGATGTCATTAGACCACACCCCTTCTCATTACAGAGATGCACATCAGCTAATATGCTTAATTGGTAGTAGGCTTTCGAGCCTATACAGCTTGGAGTAAGACAACATGCATAAAGAGGATGATGTGGTCAAAATACTCATTTGCCTAATAATTCTGCACGTAGTGTATAAATGAGTAAGTTAGCATACAAAGCTGAAAGTAACAAAATAAAGACAACATAGAGAGTCCTTTAATTAAGATTTTTATGGATGATGAACCAATCCAGAAGTAAAATAAAAGAGAAAAAAAGGTCAGGCATGTGTGGCTCATGCAGGCAGCATTGCTCAATGGTGCAAATGCCTTTGGGGGGGGGGGGGGGGATTTTTGTAGGAGACAGGCTATAAAATGTTTGTTGGAGAAAGATTGAGTTCAATACATTTTCCTGAAATGTTGATCCAGAGGAAGGAAAAATAAGCTCAATGAGACAGGTGTCAGTTTTCCTCATATTACAGTAAAAGTCCTTCCAAATATAGTATTTAGAAATCATTCTTGGATCAGTGACCCATCTCTTGTAATCTAGTAACCTTAACTTGTACTACTATTACTTTTGGGAAAGGCATCTAACCCCTTTTAGACTCTTTCAACCAATTCACAATTAATTGCTCAGTATTGACCTTATATCAATGGTAAGTGGCGTTTTTTCCATATTCTATAACCCCAATTTTTTTTGTACACTGATGCCCCAAATTGTAACGTACATTAGGGAGATTTATGTAGCCCTTTGTTGACCATGGTAACCAATCAGCAGCTTTCATTTCTTATTCTGCTCTTGAAAAATGAAAGCTGTGCTGTGATTGGTTGCTATAGGCAACACAGTTTTCTTTTTACATTTTCTTCAGTATTCTATGGATGTTTGAACTAGTTTATTTGTATGGGTGTTCTAACTTGATTTAAAACAATCTTCTCGTAATATACCTATTCCTACATTTTACCAGATCTAATAATATTTTATGCCTTTTAGATGTAGGAATGTTAACTTTGTCCTGACCTACGAGAGCAAAATAAAAGTCAGCCAAAGTAAATGGTAGATGTTGGCCAGAGTTGAGGAAAAACACTTGTATAATGTTGTACTGTATGTCATATCATATTCTCCTGGCAAAGAGTACTGTTTTTGTATGTATAGATCTATGTAGCTGCAAAGCCTTCATTATTCTTGGTAAATTAAGGGTCGCAGTCTCTTTTATAAAATAATGTTGTACTGCACTGCATGTGAATACTGTTTAAACTGGTTGTCCCAGTTCCTCAGTTAGATGGGACTCCGGAAAAAGCAGAATGACGGCCAGCTCAGCAGTTTCCATAAGCCCAGTGACCTAAGGCCAGTACTTGGTTCCATCTCACTGTGGTCACTGTTAGATGGGACAACCTTTTTAACCTCTCATGTGTCATTAGCACTAATCACAGGTTTTGATACATTTCAAAATGTATCTGATTTTTTTTATTACTTTGTGACCCATGAAAATATTGTCTGTTTTTTTTAGGAAACAAGAGTTGGGTAGAAGAGAAATGTGAGGATATCCAAACACCACTCTGCCCAGCTGGGTGAGTTCATTGCTACATGGGTGAATCCAAGGTTGATTTTACCTAAAGAATTTATTATGTTGCAATGTAGCATCCCGATACTGTGATGAAAATCACAGTCCTAGTTCTAGTCTTACAGAAAGGTTACCTGCTTGAGATGAACATATATTTATGAGGGATCATGTGGCCTTTTTCTGCTAGCTTTATTCTGTTTCTATGGTTGTAATGAGAGTTTTTGAAATAATATTAGTTAATAGTTTACATATGATATCTGTGGCATGGAAGATTTGCTGCAGAAATGGTTTTAATTAGGCTTTTATAAACCTATGCACATTCTGTAGAAACCATTTAAATGTATGGAACTATTTTTTTCAACCAAACTTTATGGTCAGGCTACTCAGCCACAATGACATACCACACAGGATCGCATCATTACCATCTATTGTAGAGCACAGTTCCTTGACTTGACCCCCCCCCCCCCCTTCTACAAAGCACTCTTTTAAGGATATGACCTACAGTATTTTGACCTACAATTGCATTCAAAGAGCCTCCTTTTTGAAAGAGGTGCAAAAATAAGCAAACAACTTCCACCACGGTTTTCTTGCACTGTTTATGGTCAAATTTGACAGAGCCTTTTTTAATTCAGTGAGACTGGGTTGCCAGACACAATCAATGCATAGGCAGTTTTGACACTTTTTATTAGATTGCTTTTCTAATCCTCTACAACCACTTTAACTTGTTTTCTTTGATATTTTAAAGGTTCTCTAAGCCTCCAGTCATCTTATTTTCATTGGATGGGTTTAGAGCAGAGTACTTACAAACATGGGGTGGCCTTCTTCCAGTTATCAGTAAGTTAAGTAAGTATTATGTTCTCTTTCACCAACAATCCAGATATAGAAGATAAGATTAATAATAGGCTTTTCATAGGTTTGTCTTGACAATGTCTGTTTTCTATGCTGTACTATATATATAGTTAAAAGGAAGTGCAGGGTGGTGTATGTGTCATGAACTATTCCATCTGGACGCCCACAGATCAAAATGAGCAAACAGCTTGACGCTTCTCTTCAATGCACCAAAAGCAAACATAATACATGTCAGAACTATCCAATATATCTGTCAAATTGTGAATAGAATCACAAACTGCTGGATAGATTAATTATTCTCTACTTATTACACTTACCAGTAAATCAAGAAATATTGCCACATTTTTGTCAACCCCTTTTGAATGGCCTGTTTTGGGGTGTTTGCTTTTGTTTTATAGTTATTGCTTTATTATTTTTCCATCAGTACAGCTGGGGCTTGTTTTTTCAAGTCATATTTTCATAGAACCATCTTGAACTATATATAAATTATTGATTGACTATTCTAATTTGGATGGCATGCACGACCATATTATGCTGTTGTTTTTTATCTTTTTTGTGTGCCGCTTATTAAATAACATGTTGCCTTTATTAATTAGGTCATCACGACTGCAGCAATAGCATTAATGGGGGGATGTTTTTGTGTTTAAGCACTTTTTTCATTGCAAAAGTACATAGTATGGAAAATTGGTTTTATTTTGGTTGGTTAGTTAGAGATAGAAATGTAAAGGATTTCTGCACTTTGTTTAAACTGATGATCTATCCTCTGGATAGATCATCAGCATCTGATCGGTGGGGGTCCGACACCCGGGACCCCGCTGAGCTGCTGTTTGAGAAGGCAGCGGCACCCCAGCAGATCAGAACCGGCCCAGTGATGTCATGGCTAGTATCAACTTGCCTGGGCGGGGCTAAGCTCCATTCAGCGCCGCTGCCTTCTCAAACAGCTGATTGGCGGGGGTCTCAGGTGTCGGACCCCCGCCGATCAGATGCTGATGATCTATCCAGAGGATAGATCATCAGTTTAAACAAAGTGCAGAACCCCTTTAACTGGTTATGTGACCATTACACGGGTGACCATTACAAGAGAGCTCTGTTGTACGCCTGTGTAAGCGCCCTCCCTGAAAGTAAACCGTAAATGTTCACATTCAGTGAAAACAACTGACATCTTGAAAGTTATGAGGTATTAATACATAGAAAATTAATAACTTTCCATAATGCATAATACACTGATTAGCTCTTAACATTTTAAATAATTTATTTCCCATTAACCTCTTTATTAGTTTTATTTTCAGTTTTACCCCACAGAATTTTTTCCCCATTTTTTAATACAGAATATAGTAAATTTAAATGGTGCCATTAAAAAATATATTTGTCCTGCAAAAAAAATTAAAATAAAGCCCTTACCTGTCTATGTAAATAGAAAGTAAAAAAAATTATAGCTCTTGGAAAGTGTTGAGGAATAAATAAAACAAAAAAATAATAATTTGGCTGGGTCCTGAAGGGGTTAATTTAAATATAGCTCCAACACAGTTGCATTTTTGGGAGAGTTTGTTATAGAGTGTAAGGACTACATCCATATTATTAATGGTGCACAATTCATTATACTGTACAGTATATGTTGTGAATATGAACGATGTCCAGTTTTTAACAGTTTATAAAATAAGGAGAAATGGATGTCAACTCTCCATATTACGGAACCCTCTAAGATGAATTAGAAACATTAACTCCATTAGCCAGTTTACAGTTTAAGCACCATTCTCAGACATTAGCTATTTAAACTAGTCAAGAATTGTTATTGAATAAGAAAACATCCCTTTGAAAATGTGTGCAATAAGATTAATGTTCTTAGCTTTTCTTTGGCATATACAGTTTTATAATCTGCAGCAAAATGAAAGCACCAAGGAATAATACAGTCCTCATTTATGGAAGACTTCTATTTCAGGCCTAGGGCCAATAAGACAACAAACTTCTGCTCATGTTAATTCTCAGACCACAATATGTGGCCACTTTTAGATTTCTTTCCACGTGGCACTTTAAATTCCCAATCCACCCCTGTTTGGGACAGTTCTCCACTTGCTGGGCTGCCTTATTTATTCTTGCAAAGTTGGCCATATACACTGATCAAGATCAGATAAAATTGCATCTGTATGGAGGCAGCTGTTGTGTTTGGCAGTCATTAGGAGAAAGATGGATCCGGTTGGTGAGGTCCTGACTCGTCTGATCCCTTGTTTCCCAAAGTAATATGTGGTGCCAAAGCATATTTGTAGGAGTGGGGAGTGTGATAGTCATTGCCTGTGTAAGGCCACTATAACTAGGGACACTGAGGAAGCTCTGGACTACTGGTGAAATTGAAATTCTTCCCTTACTGACAAAGTATACACATATTCACTCTGGCTGGTCATTGACCTTTTTGTGCCTAGGTCAGACATAAATTGAAAACATATTTAGACCAGACTTCAATCAAGCTGCCATTACTATTTGACTTCTCTGACTTTGTGATTTTTCTTACAATTTAGAGCAATGTGGAACATATACGCGTTCTTTACGGCCGGTATATCCATCAAAAACCTTTCCCAACCATTATAGTATTGCAACAGTAAGTAATTTATCATTTCTTTATAGGACTTCCTTTTTTTACTGGTTGTTTATTTAGGTTTGCATCACATGTGATTATATGCTACAAAAAAGAGCCAAAACCAAGAATTTACAGGTATATTTTGACTTTAACAAAAGGCCTGTGTGGCTGATTCTGGCTCGTATTTTGCTGTATGTCACTTAAAATGATGGGCACCCATAGTGACTGGTATATCCAGGGGAGGATTAAGGGTACCGTGGGCCCCGGGCTGTATTAAAGGTGTGGGCTCCCCACCAGCCCAGTACACCCATCACAAACATAGATGCTCCCATACATGTTTACCACATACAGGGACTTTCCCTACACATGTTCTCCACACATTCAGTGTAAGAAGATAGGCCCGCAGCACTACAGTTTGAACAGAGCTTCCTGCTCCATTCAAGAGCTATTTCCAACACGGGAGGCTGCAGGGAACAGCTAATCAAGAGGGTGTGGGTATCAGACCCTCGCCGATCAGATATTAATCGCCCATCCTGAGGATAGGTTATAAATGCCAGAAGCCTGGAAAACCCCTTTTAAGTATACCCTTCAAGATTCCCTACAAGTACCATTCAGTGAGTGTACATATTCGTTTTACAAATGTTACACTTAGAGCAAATAATTATCCTCTTTGGATTGTTCGTGTCGGTGGAACATTAACAGCATAAACTGTCCTGTGCTTTATCCCAAATTGAAAATCCCTCTATGAATTGTTTAGGACACAACTACAAACAATTCTCCAGCCATGCACAATCTTTTCCCTAACATTCAGGTTAGGGAAGTTCATCTTTGGTGTACTCATTTGTATCTTTGGATCTGTATTATGCAAAGTATGACTCCCTTTCAGTATACACTTTGTTCGTCACTCTCAAAATTGACCACTCTCTCTACCCTGTGCAAATTTAGGATGGTTCCACAATAGTACATAGTTTGAGAGGTGGAAAGATAACTGAAAATTCTTGCACACTGCCTTTCATGTCATGAGGGTATGCCTTGGAACTATAGACTTCCTGACCTAGGCAGTGCACTACTTGGTATATGTGCAGTGAGCCCAGGAGACAAAGAGGAAAGGATAGGACTGATAGTAACAAGAATAGTGGTCATAGTACTCGCTCACTCTGTCGCTCCCCTGGGCCATGCAGTGATGGGAAGACCGCACCTGGTTTTCCCTTCAGGGCACTCTCTGGTTTCGGGGTCCTCCTGCCTGATGTTGTTTGAGGTGCCCTTGATGTTGAAGGTTTTCAGATGCAAGCTGTAGATGTCGGTTCAATGTAGAGATGCAGGAAATATGAAACAGAACGGTTCTTTTCTGGAGGATTAAGTTGGAGCACATCAGTTACAGTTCTCAGCATGCAATGGACTGGCAGGTGTTGCACAAATGCACCTTTCACAGTTCTTACAGGTGACATGGCTGCACAGGTGTTAAAAGTTAATAACCTGGCACTAAGCTTCTCTAACTGACTTGTACATATGTATCCAAGCATGTAGTGTAATACTTTTTTTTCTTAAAGCAATGCAACCACAGGGCAGGCCCTAAGTGTCAGAATGTCAGACTATGCACTACAGGTTACCATACTTTCAACTCTGATCAATTATGCTCGTTGTGTGTCCAGGCACCGAAAGAAAACTTCTGAACACTTGGAAGTAGAGACTCAATTATCCTTTTACAACAACAATTCCTCCAAGACTTTAGCTCTACATTCCCTCTTTTCATCTGGCCTGCTTTTCCATGTAAAGTTCTTTTCTGTCCTGGCCCTGGCTGGCATCTAATTTAGGGTTTGCTCTTTTGTCAGGTATCCCATTTTACACCTCCTGTCTGCTGGCTAATCTTTACTGACTGACCTGTTTCTTGACTATTCCTCCTCTGTATATAGAGAGGGTGATACCAGTCTCATCTAGTCGTAGCTGTGAATATGGCCTATTAATACCTTGTGCCTACATATAAAGAAATGCATTTACCATACAAAAAATATATTTTAACCCCTGTTTTGCAGTGCAGTGTATGGCTGCTCTGCAGTGGGACACTGCATATACAACTATGTAAATAGATCCCACGGGAGCACAAATTAGACTCCAGCTCATATTCACAATAAAATCTAGTCCTTTTAACCAAATTGATAACATGTCTCAGGAGACAGCACTCCCTAACATACTGTAATAATCTCACACTTTGCCGTATTTGCCTTGAACCCTGAGAATTGACTATATTTAGATACCCTGCAAGCCCTGAAATATCTTGGGAGTGCTGCTTAATTGGGTTTTATACTGTTTCAGATGAAGTATTGGCTAATCCAACAGTAAGGGCTAATGTTCGTGAATTCCTCTTTGTTTTAGAAACTAAATATGCTTGCTGGTAACCTGCATGGGACTATCTAGGCTCTAGGAGGAGAGGAACACCATGCCATGATAATGTACCAGCACCAGTAGCGGAACCCTTGACCCATAGTTGACCACTGTAGCAGACTATGAGAGGAGAGATATTTGGGCTGCTGATGTATTTAGCTCACAGAGGACTGCCTAGACTAGACACAGTGTACCAAAATCTTAGGTGTATGAAATATTACATCTTTAGAGATGTTCAGTACCTGTATGTAAGAAAACAAATGTTCACATTTTCTGACAGCAAGCTCAAATCTTGAAAATAGTGAGGAATTGATATGCAAAGTACTGTATATTGGAAAGTTGCAGAACTTTACATTATGCTATAGTTTATTTAAATACAATTGGTAACCCCTTTAAGAGATTACTCATGTAGCAAAAGTGCTTTGTTCCCCAGTTATTCTCTTTTATGTTGATGGGGTAAATGTTTTTAGCAGTATAAATAAATACCATTGGCATCACCTTTTTTTTTTTATTGCAAATTGCAGGGTCTCTACCCAGAATCACATGGGGTTGTGGACAACAAAATGTATGATCCTCACCGGAATGCCTTTTTCACATTAAGAAGCGCAGAGAAGTTTCATCCCTCGTGGTACCAAGGAGAACCTGTATGTATAAGTGGAGAATATTTAGAGAGAATAGGCACTGGTCTAGCTAAATACATGGCCTTTTTTTTTTTTTACAGTACAATCATATGTTCCTCTTCAAGCACTTTTTTCCCTCTGTCATCAGAGTCAAATTAATGTCTTGAGTCTTTATTTTAATTGGATATATATATATATATATATATATATATATATATATTTACTCTCTACTGAATTTAATAAAGGAAAGCCTTGAGCTCCAGTAGTGTGGTGACAGACCCGCCGATTTTAGTGGTTTGTTACTCCTCCTCTGACAGCATTCAGTAGTTTTAGAGTACTTATCTGCTAAAGCCTACGCCAGCGCTGTGAGAGAGATGAGTCTGATGCTCACTGTCCACGCCCTCCCCCACCTCTGGACAGTGATTGACAGTTTCCATTTCTTTATGCATAGGAAAGAAACCTGTCAATCATCTGTAGGTGGGGGAGTTTGCATCATCTGATTCATCTCTCTAGCAAGGCTGGAGTGTTCTGAGGTTTTTAGCCGATCTGCACTTTAAAACTACTGAATACCATGACAAGAGGGAAAGACCGCTGAAATCATCAGTCGCTGTGCCACCTCAGTGAGGGCAAGAATGTACAGGTCCCCTTAAGGCACTTTTAGATGTGCCCTTAAGCTGCTGCAGTATTTTATCTTAATGACTAGTTGACGTGAATAGAGTTTCTTAAAATAGAATTTCTACAATGCAAGAAAAAAACTGGGCAGCTTCATGGCATGATTTTTATATTTCTATTTAAAAAAAAAAGGAAAAATTGAAAAGCCTATGTAACATGCAGTATGAGAATTTGGTTGCAACACTGCAACAGTTCTTGGAACAATTTACTAGAATTATGTCTTTACAAACACATATGCAATTATGTTTCATAGTAGTGTTAGTGCACCATATTATAATTCTGCTATTCGTTTTCTTAAATTAAAGATGTTCAAGCAATTTGTCTAACGTACCTAGAGACTTGCACAAAATGTATCATGCCACATTCACTATTTTGTTAAAGAAGCCCTCTACCATTATTGGTTGCCCCCAATTTGTACATGAGAGAGAGGGTACTGCAGTTAGTCACCTTGGTTCAGGTCTGCTGTTACATAATGTGACCTGCAATCTGACTTCCCAAGTACTACAGGATCTGCCTGTGTCAATCAGAAGTCAATCTGTTTATGCAAGTCCATGAGCGCTTCAATGTGTGAGTCTTGCTGAGCAAATGCTGTAGGACTCATAGTTAGATTGCAAGTCATGGTGTGCAATGGTGGACTAATACAGTTATACAGAAACAAAGCTATCAGTAAGGTGATTAACTGTAGTACCCAGAGGCGTAGCTATAGGGGGTGCAGAGATAGCAGTGGCTACTGGGCCTAAGATCCTGAGGGGGCCCAAAGACCCTTGTGCCAAATAAAAAAACACTGATATTATAGAGACTGCATGCAGGTCACGTTACACTCTGGCTGGAGGAGAGGGGTTAGGTTAAGAATTTGGCATGGGGGTGGGGTGCAGTTTCAATTTTTGCCTCAGGCAGCGGCATGGGGGTGGGGTGCAGTTTCAATTTTTGCCTCAGGCAGCACGAAGGCTATGTGCTTCCCTGCCCCCAGCCACAAAGCACTGAGGGGAGGGGGGTCCAAGCTGAATTCTTTTACCAGGGCCCATGAACCTTTAGCTACGCCCCTTGTAGTACCCTATCCCTCATGTAGCTTACAAACAAGGGCAACCATAAAAAAAAAAATCCACAGTGATTGGTACTTCTTTAAATATAGCACAGTAATTGGCTGCAGACATTTGCAGCTGGCAATTCAGCTCTATATGTCTGAATGCGTTTTTTTTTTTGCCTCATATTAGGAAAGCCTATTCAGATGTATGGGACATATCACGTGTGAACTTGCCCTAAGGATGGGTTCACACCCAGGGTTTTAGTGGTATTTTTGGTAAAACATCAGCTCCAGATGTTCAATGATGATCTATGAGAAGTATGAAATGTATAACACTCAAAGATTTTCTGCTACTAGCGTTTTGTTAATTAGGTGGAGTTTTTTGCATCTGGATTTTTTTTTTCTAAACTGCAGCAAGTTTTCGGTGTTATTGTCTGGTGTTTTGACATCATATAGAGGAAAAATACCAGAAAAAAGCATTGTTGTTCACACTTAGGCAAAGGCCATAAAAACCGCATGTAGTATGGAAAAAATCGCAAGCATTTTCTATAGACCTTTTGGACAAAATCAACAGAGCAAAACTACATCTGCGTTGAGGTGTTTAGTGGCATTTTTTGGCAATTATCTTTGTTGTTTTTTTTAAGTAAAAATGGCAGCTGAAAGTCTATAGGAAATATGAAAAGCAGGACGCATACTTTTTTTTGCAATTTGAGTATTTGTTACTTGGTATTGGTATTTTTGGATTTATGACATTTAAAAAAAAAAAAAAAAAAACACTTTACAGTATATTGAAGCTCTGTCTTTTTTCTGTCATTCTGACATCTCCTTCGCTATAGGTAAAAAAAACTGAAAAATAATAGTGATTAAATAGTTTTGAAAGATAAACAATTAAATAAAAACACTAAAACAAACCCCAAAACCCAGTAGTTGTAGTAAAGCTTTTATAGTATTCTTAGGCTATCTAGTTCAATTTATCATTCTTCCTTTGTAGGTATGGATAACTGCCATGAACCAAGGGTTAAAGACTGCCACTTTCTTCTGGCCTGGATCGGATACAAAGATTAAAGGATCATATCCAAATATTTATAAAGAGTACAATGGGTGATTTACAAGCTTTATTATGGTTTAACAATGTTCTACAGTATAGCTCACAGGATTGAAACTAGACCAATTCAAACACTTGGAGATTACCTATTTCCTAACCTTACAAGCTTGGAAATGTTATGGAATTCATGGAAACTTTTAATAAGTTTCTATAGATCTGGTCTAGAACAATGATTTCTTAGAAGACGGATGATGAGCCATGTTTTCATACTGCAGCTCATAACTAATACTGAGAGGGTTGAATCAAGTTATAACCACCTGAATACAACTGCTGGGTTCATATCTGTGAGCCATGTTGCACTATATGTCTCAAGTAAATTTCACCTTTAGGCCTATTGCACACGATCGTAGGTGTCCCATTGCCATATTGCGGACCGCATATGAGGATTCGCAATACACCGGCACCGTTCTGTGTGCATTCCGCATCACGGATGTGGACCCATTGACTTGAATGGGTCCGCAAATCCGGAGATGCGGAATGGTGCAGTACAGAAGCACGGAACGGAACCCTACAGAAGCACTACAGAGTGCTTCCGTGGGTTTTTGTCCCGTACTTCCGTTCGGTAAAAATCTATCTTTTTGCGGAACGGGCGGATCGTGGACCCATTAAACTGAATGGGTCCGCGAGCCGCTGTGGCTGCCCCACGTCTGTGTTTTTGCATTGCGGCCCGCAATTTGCGTTTGTGTGCAGGAGGCCTAAATGTGTGCTCACCTTTGACACTACTTTGGACGCATGAACTGCAAAAGCTGAAATGTATCTATAGTGCCCCATTGACACAGGATATGCCAAGAGTGTTCTTTTAGCAAAACCTAGGCCAGTATGTGTAGCCATGCTTTTATTTTCATTGTATTGAATAGTATAGTGCAGTGTTCCCTAGCTCCATTCCTCAGAGTCCACCCACCAGTCATGATTTGAGAATATCCCACAGAATAAATACCTGTCTGAAGTCACTGACACTAATTATATCACTTGCTAAATACTAAGGAAATCTTGGAAACCTGACCGGCAGGTGGGGCCTGGGAACTGGAGTTGAGTACACTACCCAATTCCTTGCAGAGGATAAAGATTTTAAAAAAAAAGTATCCTGTGAGGCATCAATTTTTTTTTAAATTTTTTTTTTTGTGGTCCTATGAGCAACACGTGCCACTGTATATGCATTTATAGTCGAATATGTTGGAGCCTCCCATCTAAGGTTTACATTGAGAAATACTTCCGCTCATTGACCAAAAAACAAACAAACACACATCTAGAAGGAGTTGTTGGAATTGAATGGAACTTTGTGTGACTGTAATGACGATATATCTAAATGATTACAACATTAGAGTGAAAGGATACGTTTATTGTGGGAAAGCAGTACAACTAAAATGAGACTCTAGTACCCTGTTGGGTCTCTTCTAGCCTGGATACAAGATGAGATATGGTTGGGCATGGAGACATACAGGTTCTGTATGGTATTCTGATGCACATTTGCCCACAGATGTTGCAGCTGGACATGTAGATCCTGCACACTTGAAGGATGCTGATGCTGACACCCCAGCTGGTCCCATAAATGCTCGATTGGCGATAAGTCTGGTGACTAGGAAGGCCAAGGAAGTGTTGTAATCTGGAGAAGACATTCTTGGGAAACTCTTGCTGTTAGTGGGCGAGCATTATTCTGCTGAAAAATGCTGGTTAAAAGCCCTGCTATGAGAGGCAACACATGTGGCTGCAGGACGTCCTGCACATATCGCTGAGCTGTTAGTATCCCTTGTATCACTACTAGGGGTGACAACTGTCATATGTGATGGCTCCCCAGATTATCACGCCAGCAGTTGGTGCAGTGCGCCACTCCACAGCAAAGGCAGGATTGAAGCACTCTCCACAAGGCCTCCATACTCAAACCCAAAACGTCATGGCATATGAAACAGAACCTGGATTCATCACTAAAGACAATACGGTTCCACTCCATAACAGTCCAGTTTTCTTGTTCATGACACTGATGCAAAAAAAGTAAACAGTAGCTTGCTGTCAATGGCAGGACATGTAATGGCTGGTATGACACAAAATTTCCTTCTGCTAAGCTCCTGAAAATGGTCGAGTCAGAGACTGTTGCGTGTACTGAAGGTGCCACCTGTGTCTGGATGGTGGACAATAAAAGTGTGGGAGCTGATGGTGATTGTTGGCATATCAAATGATCCTCTCGAATGGTGGTCTGTCTGGGCGCAGAGAGTCTGTTTGCTGTATGTGTGTGCGCCCATGTAACCACTGCTCAATTCATCAACGACTATCCTGCTTCTCTTAATCCAATGAGGTGCCCCCTCCCAAAGTATGTCAACTGGGCAAAACTCATTCAAGTGCTTCATAGTCAGGTTTAGCAGTCAATGATCTCTCACCAAGAGGTACACTATTAAAAAGTAGCTTCTGAGAGCCATTTTACAGGGCAATGGGGGAAGCGCTTTTAAGTGCTCTTGTGGCAAAACCCAGTGTCGAATTGGACTATACTTGTAATAATTTACATATATACCTGAGACATAACTGCATACTGAGTATTGCAGCAATCTGACATTTCTATCTGGGTGTGTTATGATAATTTTTTGTCAATGAGTGTACTTCCATAGGATGCACAAACTCAATGTTGAACAGCACCTTGTGTTGCTCTTAAAGTTGATCTCTTAGATACTGCTCTGCTAAGTTTTCCTTCTGTACCAGGCATTTACAATAGACTTCTAGTAGTTTAAGGCCAATTTTACATTGTCGGTAGCACATCCTGTTCCCTTGGAGAGATAGGCTGCTGAAAAATTATTACTTTTGTGGCTGCATAAAACATCTGAACAGCCACCAAATGAGGGTTTGCACTTTTGATGGTTGATTGGTACCATGTTTAGAAAGACTGATCAGCTGAACCATTGTTCCTAGAAATGTTCCTTCCCAATCATTGGCCTGTGTCAAAAGGCCTTCACTTACTTTAATCTTCACTCTTTGTCTACACACTGTAGGTTGAAAAGAAATAGTAGAGGAACTAAAGTGGTGGCACCCTTCATTTTTCTTGTTTTGTTAGATTGCACCATGTTCCTTCCTTTGCTATTTTTTCTAGAATGATTTCTGTAAAACCTATTGAATATTTAATATAGTACTTTTTTTTTCTTCAGATCAGTACCCTTTGAAACTAGAGTCATGTCTATTCTAAAATGGTTGCAGCTACCTGAAGAAATTAGGTGAGATATCTTTTCATGTGATCAACAGTTTACTTTAATTGTAGGCAATATCATAAAGCCACTTTCATCGACTTTGGGGAATTTCCTTAAAGGGATTCTGTCACCTCTTTTTACCCTATAGAGATGTGGACATGCACGGCTAGATCGCCGCTAGCATGTCGGCAATATACCTGTCCCATATCTCTGAGTGGTTTTATTGAGTGTAAAAAATGATTTTATATATATATATATGTAAATCAGCCTGGTAAGGAGCCCAAGGGGCTGCACTAACCGTTCTGGAGCCCAGCCACGCCCCCTGTGAAGCGCCCAGCACCACCTGTATCCAGGAATCTCCTTCTTGCTCACAAAGTCAGATCGCCATAATCTCGCGATGCACATGCGCTGTGCCACCATAGTGTTCCTTCCCTGTGCTGGCATCAGCCTCGGGAAAGGAACTGCGCATGCCCGAGCTCACGCATCGAGAGATCACAGCGATCTGACTTCGTGAGCAAGGAGGAGATTCCTGGATACAGGCGGTGCTGGGCTCCTTCACAGGGGGGTGTGGCTGGGCTCCAGAACGGTTAGTACAGTGCCTTGGGCTTATTACCAGGCTGATTTACATATATATAAAATCATTTTTTACACTCAATAAAACCACTCAGAGATATGGGACAGGTATATTGCGGACATGCTAGCGGCGATTCTAGCCATGCATGTCCGCATCTCTATAGGGTAAAAATAAGTGACAGAATCCCTTTTAAGTTCAGTTTCTAATATACAGTACTGTACATCTATGACACGAACCATTCCTTCTGGAGCAATTCAGGTGATGAGGTAAAATAGTCTTGAGACATTCAAATTTTAAAAAACTGCTTTACAGATATTGTCATCACTACACAATGGGGCTCAAAATCTAATTTCCCTATCCATATGTCTTCGAATAGTGGGAGGAAACCAAAAGAAACTCACACAAACACAAAGAGAACATACAAACTCCATGCAGATTTAAACCTAGGACCTCATTGCTGCAAGGCATTAGTGCTTACTGAGCCACAGTGGTTGAATTTTGTGAATGCTAAAAATAGCAGAAAATTGTATGAATATTTGATGGTCAACTCACCTTCATTATCTGAATCACTCCTGCTCTGAGTGACATATTGTCATGGTGGGGAGTGTGGGAAACTCCACACCAAACACCGTGGAGAAATGGGGATGACAACTAGGCCTGGAGACAGGGAAAAGGGAGCAGGTCACCTCCTACAGCCACCCTAATCCTGGCCCTGACTCCTCACAATGTTTGAGCGGACCCAGATAGTAGGACGACTCATACCCAGGAACCTCGGACCCTGGAATCCCTGAACAGCCCTACAGATAATGAAAGGGTGTGAGACAACCTGTTCCTCCAAGATGCGGAATAACAGGAATCTCACCCGGCCTAGATGCAGGGAAAAGAGGAGACCATGAACAGCTACCCATCCAGAACAACACACTTACCTGCCGCAGCCACACGACTGGAAGCCGTGCATATGTACTGGAGCCCACACACCAAACAGGACACAGTACAAACACCAAACATAGAAACCAGCACACCAGTAACTGCCTGGACCCCCATGCGGACAGGATGCATGAAGGCACCAGACAGAGCTGCTAACTGATTTGTACTTCCCCCTCTGGGGAACCCTGGGGCCCTCTCACCGAAGGCACAGATACACAGGGAGATGACTAGCATCTATGCAGGACTGAGCATACACCATAGACAGACCAGACATGGAACATCAAACAAGATATTACAACACCCACCCATACATAAACAACACCATATCACAAAACAGATAGTAAAGGGAAGGAGAAAATGGGAAGACATCGGAGAGACATCAATGTCTCACTAGGTGGCCCTCAAGTACTGGGCAGATGGAACACCCAGGACAGGAGCAAAGCTTCAGCACCAACAGAGTCTGGAGGACAACTAACTCTAGCCTACAAGCCAGGCAATATAAATTCCTAGTGGCCACACTCAGCCAGGTTATTAATCCCTCCAGCACCAGACAGGAGAGGAACCCGGAGGAAGGAGCAAAGCACACACATGCTGCAAAACAAAACGTTGCCCCTGGCAAACAGCATGCACAGCTAACTTGACACGGCGCACAACAACAAGACCGAGACACAGCCATGACAAATATATACAGACGTGGACAAAATTGTTGGTACCCTTTGGTCAATGAAAGAAAAAGTCACAATGGTCACAGAAATAACTTTAATCTGACAAAAGTAATAATAAATTAAAATTCTATAAATGTTAACCAATGAAAGTCAGACATTGTTTTTCAACCATGCTTCAACAGAATTATGTAAAAAAATAAACTCATGAAACAGGCATGGACAAAAATGATGGTACCCCTAACTTAATATTTTGTTGCGCAACCTTTTGAGGCAATCACTGCAATCAAACGCTTCCTGTAACTGTCAATGAGACATCTGCACCTCTCAGCAGGTATTTTGGCCCACTCCTCATGAGCAAACTGCTCCAGTTGTGTCCGGTTTGAAGGGTGCCTTTTCCAGACTGCATGTTTCAGCTCCTTCCAAAGATGCTCAATAGGATTGAGGTCAGGGCTCATAGAAGGCCACTTTAGAATAGTCCAATTTTTTCCTCTTAGCCATTCTTGGGTGTTTTTAGCGGTGTGTTTTGGGTCATTGTCCTGTTGCAAGACCCATGACCTGCGACTGAGACCAAGCTTTCTGACACTGGCTAGTACATTTCTCTCTAGAATTCCTTGATAGTCTTGAGATTTCATTGTACCCTGCACAGATTCAAGACACCCTGTGCCAGACGCAGCAAAGCAGCCCCAGAACATAACAGAGCCTCCTCCATGTTTCACAGTAGGGACAGTGTTCTTTTCTTGATATGCTTCATTTTTTCGTCTGTGAACATACAGCTGATGTGCCTTGGCAAAAACTTCGATTTTTGTCTCATCTGTCCACAGGACATTCTCCCAGAAGCTTTGTGGCTTGTCAACATGTAGTTTGGCATATTCCAGTCTTGCTTTTTTATGATTCGTTTTCAACAATGGTGTCCTCCTTGGTCGTCTCCCATGTAGTCCACTTTGGCTCAAACAACGACGGATGGTGCGATCTGACACTGATGTTCCTTGAGCATGAAGTTCACCTTGAATCTCTTTAGAAGTCTTTCTAGGCTCTTTTGTTACCATTCGGATTATCCGTCTCTTAGATTTGTCATCAATTTTCCTCCTGCGGCCACGTCCAGGGAGGTTGGCTACAGTCCCATGGATCTTAAACTTATGAATAATATGTGCAACTGTACTCACAGGAACATCTAGTTGCTTGGAGATGGTCTTATAGCCTTTACCTTTAACATGCTTGTCTATAATTTTCTTTCTGATCTCTTGAGACAGCTCTTTCCTTTGCTTCCTCTGGTCCATGTCGAGTGTGGTACACACCATATCACCAAACAACACAGTGATTACCTGGAGCCATATATATAGGCCCAATGGCTGATTACAAGGTTGTAGACACCTGTGATGCTAATTAGTGGACACACCTTGAATTAACATGTCCCTTTGGTCACATTATGTTCTGTGTTTTCTAGGGGTACCATCATTTTTGTCCATGCCTGTTTCATGAGTTTATTTTTTTACATAATTCTGTTGAAGCATGGTTGAAAAACAATGTCTGACTTTCATTGGTTAACATTTATAGAATTTTAATTTATTATTACTTTTGTCAGATTAAAGTTATTTCTGTGACCATTGTGACTTTTTCTTTCATTGACCAAAGGGTACCAACAATTTTGTCCACGTCTGTATGTATGTGTATGAGCAAACTATAACATTCTCCTGGACAGTTATGGGTAAATGGCTGGTTGTTACCATTCCCATTTTCAATGGGATGTGTCTGATCCTGACAGCTGTGATTGCACAGTGTCAAACTTTGTAGGGACACACCCCTTTGACAAAGAGAATGCTAGCACCCAGTTGGCAATTTAACAGGGGGATAGCACATTGTAGAGCAGTGGTCCCAAATCAGTGGCTTAGGAGCCACATGTGGCTGCCATGACCACATCTACTGGCTATTGACATTGTTAGAGACCTATCCTAGATTTACCACCAAACAGTGCCAATTTGAATGGTATTATACTAGTGTTAAAGTTCACAGTAAAATATTTATCAGCAAATGTTTGCAATTTCATGTTTTGTTTCTCCACATTCAAAATTTATCTCCTCTGTTTTTGAATTGCCTTTTGCTTGTGACCATCAATGAAAGTTGAATGTGGCCTACAACATACAAAATGTTGGGGAGCTCTGTTGTAGAGTTCTAAGGAATGATGCTCCACAGTTACATTATGTGGTATACAGAAGGTCAGGAGACAATAATATTAGCATTATAGGCATGCAATATTGTGCCAGTGAACTACCAGAGTAGAAAAACTTTACACTTTTCTGCAGTTAAAACCTGCAGTGCTCCATTCTTATGTATAGAGCCTAACATGTTAGAACATTAAGAATTCTGTTGTGTGTTCATTCAAAATGATTGACAAGTGTGTGTCGTTCTTGGCACTGTTTGATTTAGACCACACTTTTACACTCTGTATTTAGAAGAACCAGATTCATCAGGACACTGGCATGGTCCAGTCAGCTCTGCAGTAAGTAAAACACCTGAATGTTTTCTTTAATTCCTATTATCTTAATATGCATGGCAGAGCTGGTGTTCACTAGTTTGGTATTTGCAAGATTTGTTTCCCATCTACAACTTGTGATGCAAAAATAAAGATCTGTTTTTAACTATGGTGCAATATCTTAACCCCTTCCTGCTCATCGACATACTATTATATCATTGGGCAATGGTAGTTAATGCTCAGTCCTGTAATAGTACATCATGGTGATGGCTCAGGAGCTGTGCCTGCACCATTGCTTGTGGATGCCAGCTCTATTATAAAAGCTTCTCACACTGCCAGGATCAGAGATTACTCTACTCAGATTCTGGTAGTTTAACCCCCCACAGCACAGCATCTGATAGGTTAGAAAGAGTAGGGGAGCTCCTCTGTCCTCCAGTTGGTACCCCACAAATGCAATCGCATGAGTAGTTGTCAATCAGCCGGGAACCTTCTGAAGGCCCCCAGTCCTGGCCTGTCCCAACTGCTATTAAATCCTCTTCTGACAGGAAGTAATAGACTGCATGTGAGACTTACTATCTACTGTAATACAAGTTATCAGAAGATGAAAATAATTGGTATGATCACTTTTGTAATTACACAATCTATTAAATTATCCCACTATTTAGCACCCAGAGTGAACGATGTATAAAACAAATCCCCATTTCCAAAATTGTTGTTTTTTTTCTTCACCTTGCATCCTCAATTTTTTTTTACTAAAAATGATCAAAAGGTCACGTGTATCGCAAAATCAGATCAGGAAAATGTACAGCTCGCCCCACAAAAAACATGCCTATGACAGCTCTATTGGTGGAAAAATAAAACAGTAATAGTTGTTAGAATATGGCAACACATGGCAATCTTTTTTCTAAAAAACACTTTCATTTAAAAAAATTTAAAATGTAACAAAAACATATAAATTTTGGTATCTACATAATTGAAATGGCTGGCAGAATAATATTAATATGCCATTTTTATTGTGCAGTGAATCTTGTAAAAACAAACCCCTAATCACTAGGGTACACCTATAGTGCAGAATCACTAGGGTACAGCACTGGGAGAAGTATGTATCCAGGGTGGCAGTAGCTAGCACTTGCATTGGTGGGTATCGGATACCTTTGTGCAATGCTGCAGATAACAGATAGGAACTAAAATCTGGAGATGGGTGCTTGCCAGGAGGTTGGTAGAAATGGAAATCTAAATGGCAGGATATATTTCAGCACAGGACTAATGCCTCCATCAGGTCAAATTACAGAAATAACAAAGTTTATATACATAATACAATAGGAAATTACATGATAGGGTAGAGTCACAGGTCAAGAGCCGCAAGGACAAAAAAAAAAAAAAAAAGTACTCTTACTTCAATTTAATTCTAAAGCTCCAGAAGGCAAGAATTGAATTGCATGGAAGAGTGATGGGAGGATGAAATAAAAATGTGATGTCGATGTTTTTCATTTATCCCATTGGGGTGTAGTACTGACATCTTTTATATCCAAAACTCTTCGTTGTTTGAGTTTTTGAAGTTAGTTGTGAGTATTCACAGAAAACTATATTAGGGAATTAAAAGTACAATTATGAGAAAATTGTCTAGAGACACAATGTCTATAAAAAACTCTCTGGACTTTGCTCCTGTGTTGATTGAGTCTGCAATGATAGGGTTTGCATGGGCATGCACTGTAATAAATAAATTACAAAACCAGATTTGCTATTTAGAAATGAACTGGTAGTAAAAGTAGTAGTTGATGAAAACTATTTAGTTTTGCCTGGTGTTGGGCAACATAAGCAGCATTTTGTTCCACATTTAAAGCGTTTTTAATCAGGTTAGAAGGGTAGAGCTTTTCCTTAAAACATTTATCTAGGATCTTGTCATTGCTGGAACAATTTCTCTAAACTCGTTTGAATTAACCAAAAGGAATATTTTTCAGCCATGGTGGATAGTGGGCGCTGCAGAAGTCCAAATACATGTAGCTGTTTACGTCTACCTATTTGAAAAAATACTAGTATTAAAGGTGTCAATAGTTGTCTTAGTGCTCAGTAGGTTTAGCAGCTCAATTTGTGTTTGGGACTGTTAAAAAAGATAATCCAAACTTGATGTTAATGAGTGACTCAATGAATGAGTGGGCTTCATCTGGAGTATCAAGCCACAGGAAGAACAGGACGTCTTTATAATGGCAGGTCAAGATGACCTTGACCTGTGAGGGTGACCATGTTCTTGGATTCGAGGACAAAATAATGTTTTAACCCCTTAAAGACTCACGCCGTACATGTACGGTGCTGGTGGACGTGACTTAAGGACCAGCGCCGTACATGTACGGCGGGCTGATCAGGCAGGTGCAGGAGCTGTGCCCGCCCAATCAGCAGCATGGACCCGGCAGTTACTGACAGCCGGGCCCCTGCTGCATAAGCCAGCATTGGTGAAAACACTGATGCCAGCATGTTAACTTCTTGAATGCAGAGCGTTCGCGGAGGGTACGGGTGCCCTCCGCTTCCCCATTGGGTCCCTGCGCTGCAGTGGCGGGGACCCGATGGCAGAGAAGGCAAGCCCAATGCCTTGCATAGGCATCGGAGCTTGCCTTCTACGGAAGCCTGTGAGATCCAGCCCTAAGGCCCGGCCCTAAGCCCCACAAAGTGACTTCAGACCTGAACTTTTTTGGAAATTTTCTTAAAAATGTAAAGATTTGCTTCTAAAATTCTAAGCCTTCTAATGTCCCAAAAAAAAGAAAGTCATTTACAAAACGATCCAAACATGAAGTAGACACGTGGGAAATGTAAAGTGATACCTATTTTAGGAGGTATTACTGTCTGTTTTAAAAGCAGAGAAATGTTTTTGAAAATTTCTAAATATTTGGTAAATTTGGTATTTTTTTATAAATAAAAATTAAATATTTTGACTCAAATTTACGACTGTGATGAAGTACAATATTTGATGAGAAAACGGTCTAAGAATGGTTTGGATAAGTAAAAGCATTTTAAAGTTATCATCACACAAAGTGACACGTAAGATTTGCAAACAATGGCCTGGTCCGTAAGGTGAAAAATGTCCGGGTCCTGGAGGGGTTAAGGTCAATTTCCACATGAAGCTGTGGAGATCTAGATTGAGTTGAAAGAGTTGCGGAGGAGTTGTAGGCCAAAAGGAGAGGCCATACTGGAGCTGTAGGTTCAAATCCAAACAGAAGTACTTTTTTTTTTTTTCTGGCTCTTGATTTTTGATACCACTAGATGCATATTCCTGCAATTTGGATCTTTGTCTATACCAACCTCCCAGCAAGCACCCCTCTCCAGCCTTTTGTTCCACCATAGTTTTTAGGGGCAACAGATAGGAATTGTTGTTTTTTTTATCACCCCAAAGCATTTTTAAAAGTTAAACAATACAGTAGAGGTACTCAAAAATGGCAGCATTAAAAAATACAACTTGTCCCCCATAAAGAAAATTCCCATATGGCTATATCAATAGAAAAATAAAAAAAGGTATGGCTTTTGAAATGCAGAGCTGAGAAAAATAAAATTAAAAAAAGGGATGGAGACTTAAAGGAAGCCTGTAACAAGCAAGCTTCCTATCAAACCAAGGACATGGGAAGCTTTAGATCACCTAAGTAAAACATTTTTTTCTGCTTCCTGATCCAAAGCTCTGCTCTTGAAGTATGAGGCTTTTCCAAATATGCAAATGAGCCACTGTCACTGTTGATCTCACTGCACCAAAGCTCTATTCCTAATAGCACCCAGCCCCTTCCTCCCTGCTATGATTGACAAGGCCAGGGAGTGATGATATAATCATGGACCCAAAAACTTCCACTGGCCAGCCATTCGGAGGGCTCAGACGGCCCCTTGGGCATCAGCCCACCGGGAAATCTCCCTGTATGGTCTATAGCCAATCAGCCCCTGGCCCTGATTCTTGTCAAGGCCTAAATCGCCTGAATTGCGCATGTGTTGATGTGATCCTGAAGTATGTCTCTTCCGCGCGGAGGTCAATGTCCTTGCACAGGTGCAATATGAGTGATTTTACACCCAAAATATAAAATCGCCTGTATATGGGTAATCTGAAAGCTAAGGCGCCCATACACCTTCAAAAGCAGTCAAACACTTAATCGACTCATGTCTGTTCCCCAGCAGAATAAGGGCCCTTGCACATGACCGTATGCCCTCCGAGATATACGGTCCGTGAACGGGCCATATGTCCCAGAGCGGCATTGATAGTGCGCATGGGAGTACACAGCATCATAGATTACAATGATGCTGTGCACATTGGGCTGCCCGCGGGGCTAGTATCCTACACTCATACGATCTTATGAGTGCAGGACAATAGTCCCACGGGTGGCCCGACGTGCACAGCATCATTGTGATCTATGATGCTGTGTACTCCCGTGTGCACGATCAATGCCACTGCGGGAAATATGGCCCGCTCACGGACCGTATATCTCGGAGGGCATATGGTCGTGTAAAAAGGCCCTAAGGCTGATTGGTGGGGATCCCAGCAGTAGACATTGTGTGATTAGTATACTGTTGTGGGACTCTTCTAGAATAAATTAATTTTTCAAAGCCGATACCCCTTTTTAATTTTATTGAAACATGCAAATATTTCCTTATGCCTATCCAGTATACTGCCTTTAAGTCCTGAACCTTTTATTGGTACAGGTACAATATAATAGTTGACTTTGCAATTAACATTCTGCTTACTTTGATAGAGTAACAAATTGGAAAACCCAAATCCAATAATTAATAACCTAATGGGGATAATGGTAATACCCAATAATAGGCTCCCAGCTTAGATTTGCTATCCATATGTTATTGCAGTAGTGCATATTATATTCATTTAAATGGAACCTTTCACCATCAAATGTATGTTATAGAATGGTAGGAGCTGTGCAGACTGGCATATAGTTTTATAGGAAAAGATTCAGTAAAACTTGTAATGTCTTCATTTAAGTTTTTGCTCCTTCTGGGCTTTGATGTCAAGGAGGAGGTCCTATCAGTGATTGACAGCTTTCCCTCTACGAGTATGTATACAGAGTTTGCTGTCAATCAATGATAGCACCGCCTCCTTGACTTCAAAGCTCAGAATGAGCAGGAGTTTAAATGAATGAAATACAATTTTTACCAAATTTTTTTCCCCAAAACTATATATCAATCTGCTCAGCTCCTCCTGCTCTATAACATGCTGCCTGCATGTTCAGTCCCCTTTAAGTAGCAAACCTCAGCCAGTAATCATACAGTATCCTTCTTGAAATTTTATGCACATTTTATAAAACGATAACCAGTTTTCTTTTTGTCTATGCAGGTGATAAAAGCCCTCACAGATGTAGACCGAATTGTAGGAATGTTGATGGATGGACTTAAACAAATGAATTTAGACAAATGTGTTAATCTCTTGCTTCTGTCTGACCATGGTAAGCATATACAGTATTTCAAGAAAGTAATGCTTATATCATCTAAATAAGACGTTACACCTGGACATGTGCAGGGAGCCCTGAAGGGGCCGGTGCAGAGGGGGTGGTAGTGTCCATGACAAGATGTTGTCACAGTCACACGGCCGTTGCTCCCTGGGAATCACTTCAGTGGAAAGTTGGTTTGAAGAATAAGACCAGAAGTGAAAGTATAACAGTATTTCTTTACTTAGTGCAAAATAGAACTTGTTGTACATCCAGCCACAGTAAGGAAAAGTACACTTTCAGTCACAAGATGATGAGGTATGATGAGTCTTAGATCCAGACTATTTTCCAAGTCGACCAAAGTGGTCCACAAGGCCTCTATATGTACTAAAATTCCCACAGCAGGGTGTAGATCCTACAACGTGTAGCTAATCCATGGTAAAAGCGTGGTGGTCTGAAATGAAGTGCCCTTTCCACTAGCAGTTAGGCACGTTGCTGTATAGAAGCATTTGCACTTACTGTCTACTCTTTGCACAGTCCTTTAAGTTGGTCCGCAACAGTCTGTATATTCTGTACTTCTTTCTCTCTGAGAGGATGGTATCTGGTCCTCAGCATGCAAGAACAGAGGTTCTTTGGAGTAGGACATCTGCTTCCTCACTCTCTGGCTGTTTCAGCTACACTACTCAGCTCCTGACCCAGAGGAGAAGGGCCCAACTTCTAGCACTGTGCAGGGCAAAATAACTAAACAATGTTTGTGTTTCAACTCTTGAATTACAAACATCACATTGAAAAAGTGCATTAACGTTAACAATAAACATTAACTCATTAAGTAGCAAATTAACCTGTTTGCAGTAGTCCTCTGGGGTACTGCAATAACTGTTGCTCTTCTTCTCTGGGAAAATGCATGTGAGAAGACACCAGACAAAGGCAACCATGTCTGTGACCAGATAGTTAGGGAAAAAAGGCATGCACCTCTAGTTACATAGGAATCATGAAATATTGCTAGATTAGCGTCCCAAATTATACCAAGTGGTTTAAATAAATAATGTGAAGAGTTGTATGCATATGTGTTATTAATGTTAATAATATTAACTGTGTATATTGTCCATATATTAGGCATGGAGGAATCGCGTTGTGAAAATATTGCTTATCTAACATCTTACATAAACTCCTCTAATGATTTCATTGTGGTAAATGGACCAGCAGCACGTCTGAGACCTGTGCAATTACCAGATGCGTATTTTTCTTGTAAGTTATTTATTTTTCTTATACAGTCATATTTTATTGGGAATGATATATTGTTTGCCCTAGGCAATGCCTTGCTATACTGTAACAATTGTAATTATTGAATAGCCTACATAAGTGTGTGTGTGTGTATATATATAGTCAGGATCTGTATGTGTGGGTTTGGTTGGCATTGACATCAAGCACAGGCTTCCAAGGGTTGAAAATCCTATACAGTTTCCAAAATAAGAAATACATTGATATCCAAAGCTAAGCAGTCACTTTGAGCGATCCACAGGAACCACGAACATACAGAAAATGCCTGGCCATATGGGCGCTAACTAAACATAGGTTTCCTCACCTTGGTACTCAGCAAAGCAACAGAAGATGAGGCTTTGCACAGCCAGCAGGTCATCATTTTCCAGGCTTTGACCCTGAATGAGCCTTCCAGCCCTGTCTTTATTCCCCCACTAACTAGCACAACAGCTATGCTTGGGTTGACTCAGGTTAGGGGTAGAACAGCTATACTTGGGTTGACTCAGGTTAGGGGTAGAACAGCTATGCTTGAGTTGGCTCAGGCTACAGGGAAATTTTGTACAGGAGGGGGAAGTGAATTGCATGTCTAACTATGAAACCTACCTGTCAATCCATGAAAAATCCAGCACATCAAACATATTTGAAAAAGGACCTCATCAAAATATGCTTCGTTAATGTAACCCAGCTTTCCTGTATTCTTTTTACCTCAACCATGTAAACATTCTGGATGATATATACACCTCCTCCTCTAATATATGTATTAAAAAAATAATTATATATATATATATATATATATATATATATATACAGTACAGACTAAAAGTTTGGACACACCTTCTCATTCAATGAGTTTTCTTTATTTTCATGACTATGAAGACATCAAAACTATGAATTAACACATGTGGAATTATATACATAACAAAAAAGTGTGAAACAACTGAAAATATGTCATATTCTAGGTTCTTCAAAGTTGCCACCTTTTGCTTTGATTACTGCTTTGCACACTCTTGGCATTCTCTTGATGAGCTTCAAGAGGTAGTCACCTGAAATGGTCTTCCAACAGTCTTGAAGGAGTTCCCAGAGATGCTTAGCACTTGTTGGCCCTTTTGCCTTCACTCTGCGGTCCAGCTCACCCCAAACCATCTCGATTGGGTTCAGGTCCGGTGACTGTGGAGGCCAGGTCATCTGGCGCAGCACCCTATCACTCTCCTTCATGGTCAAATAGCCCTTACTTTCAAAGTTTTCCCAATTTTTTGGACTGACTGACCTTCATTTCTTAAAGTAATGATGGCCACTCCTTTTTCTTTACTTAGCTGCTTTTTTCTTGCCATAATACAAATTCTAACAGTCTATTCAGTAGGACTATCAGCTGTGTATCCACCTGACTTCTCCACAATGCAACTGATGGTCCCAACCCCATTTATAAGGCAAGAAATCCCACTTATTAAACCTGACAGGGCACACCTGTGAAGTGAAAACCATTTCAGGTGACTACCTCTTGAAGCTCATCAAGAGAATGCCAAGAGTGTGCAAATCAGTAATCAAAGCAAAAGGTGGCTACTTTGAAGAACCTAGAATATTACATATTTTCAGTTGTTTCACACTTTTGTTATGTATGTGTGAATCTACAATTTTCATAGTCATGAAAATAAAGAAAGCTCTTTGAATGATTGAATGAGAAGGTGTGTCCAAACTTTTGGTCTGTACTGTATATGTATGTATGTATATATATATATATATATATATATATATATATATATACACACTACGTGCAGAATTATTAGGCAAATGAGTATTTTGACCACATCATCCTCTTTATGCATGTTGTCTTACTCCAAGCTGTATAGGCTCGAAAGCCTACTACCAATTAAGCATATTAGGTGATGTGCATCTCTGTAATGAGAAGGGGTGTGGTCTAATGACATCAACACCCTATATCAGGTGTGCATAATTATTTGGCAACTTCCTTTCCTTTGGCAAAATGGGTCAAAAGAAGGACTTGACAGGCTCAGAAAAGTCAAAAATAGTGAGATATCTTGCAGAGGGATGCAGCACTCTTAAAATTGCAAAGCTTCTGAAGCGTGATCATCAAACAATCAAGCGTTTCATTCAAAATAGTCAACAGGGTCGCAAGAAGCGTGTGGAAAAACCAAGGTGCAAAATAACTGCCCATGAACTGAGAAAAGTCAAGCGTGCAGCTGCCAAGATGCCACTTGCCACCAGTTTGGCCATATTTCAGAGCAGCAACATCACTGGAGTGCCCAAAAGCACAAGGTGTGCAATACTCAGAGACATGGCCAAGGTAAGAAAGGCTGAAAGACGACCACCACTGAACAAGACACACAAGCTGAAACGTCAAGACTGGGCCAAGAAATATCTCAAGACTGATTTTTCTAAGGTTTTATGGACTGATGAAATGAGAGTGAGTCTTGATGGGCCAGATGGCTGGATTGGTAAAGGGCAGAGAGCTCCAGTCCGACTCAGACGCCAGCAAGGTGGAGGTGGAGTACTGGTTTGGGCTGGTATCATCAAAGATGAGCTTGTGGGGCCTTTTTGGGTTGAGGATGGAGTCAAGCTCAACTCCCAGTCCTACTGCCAGTTTCTGGAAGACACCTTCTTCAAGCAGTGGTACAGGAAGAAGTCTGCAAGGTAAGAAAAACATGATTTTCATGCAGGACAATGCTCCATCACACACGTCCAAGTACTCCACAACGTGGCTGGCAAGAAAGGGTATAAAAGAAGAAAATCTAATGACATGGCCTCCTTGTTCACCTGATCTGAACCCCATTGAGAACCTGTGGTCCAGCATCAAATGTGAGATTTACAAGGAGGGAAAATAGTACACCTCTCTGAACAGTGTCTGGGAGGCTGTGGTTGCTGCTGCACGCAATGTTGATGGTGAACAGATCAAAACACTGACAGAATCCATGGATGGCAGGCTTTTGAGTGTCCTTGCAAAGAAAGGTGGCTATATTGGTCACTGATTTATTTTTGTTTTGTTTTTGAATGTCAGAAATGTATATTTGTGAATGTTGAGATGTTATATTGGTTTCACTGGTAAAAATAAATAATTGAAATGGGTATATATTTGTTTTTTGTTAAGTTGCCTAATAATTATGTACAGTAATAGTCACCTGCACACACAGATATCCCCCTAAAATAGCTAAAACTAAAAACAAACTAAAAACTACTTCCAAAAATATTCAGCTTTGATATTAATGAGTTTTTTGGGTTCATTGAGAACATGGTTGTTGTTCAATAATAAAATTAATCCTCAAAAATACAACTTGCCTAATAATTCTGCACTCCCTGTATGTATATATATATATATATATATATATATATATTGATATATATATAGTTCTCCAAAAAAGAGGCAGCACTCTAATATAAAAGTGAAAAGACCCGCTTTATTCCTTTATTCGCCTTTGCAGAGGGGAATAAAGCGGGTCTTTTCACTTTTATATTAGAGTGCTGCCTCTTTTTTGGAGAACTACTACCATTGATGACCAATTTGCACCAGGATCCACCATTAGTGCTGCTGTTTTTCTTTGTTTGTTGTAATGTATGTATATATATATATATATATATATATATATATATATAAATTTACAACCATGACGGTTGTTTTTTTTTTTTCTAAATATAATTCAATACTACATTAATTGAAAGATTGGAAGACAACAAGCATCTTACTAATTGACAAACGCTAAGATAAATAAAACACAAGTATCCATAAATCTGCATTTACATACCTAGTAAAGGAAAGTACAAACCATAGCAATTTGCCAAGGTGCTTGTTGTTATTATCATTTTTCTACAAATCTATTTTTTCCTGGGTGTGGTATAATTCTGTTATAGTGTTTTTTTTTTGTTTTGTTTTTTGTAAATAATCTTGCACAAGTGGTATAGAATAGAAACTGAATGATAAGTAGTTCTAGGTTCACTGATAAAAAAGAAGGCAGATGTGTTGCTAGGAAGGTGATAACCATAAAGTGAAAAGCAAATGTATTACCATGCACTAGATCATTTTAGCTTAATAATTAAATGTGATTATATATATATATATATATATATATATATATACACACACATACACATTAAACCATCAAGTGCATTCAGTGGCATACAGCAAATAACCTGGCAAGTACAGGAATACAGTATTTGTAAATTGATTGTGCCTAACAAAAGACTTGTTTCCTGTAAATTAAAGCCTAGATGACAGTTCAAGCCCACGTCCTGTTCTTTAACATATTTTGTTAACACTTAGAATGATTACCATGAAAGACAAGTCTGTTAGGCTACATGCACACGACCGTGCCGTTTTTTGTGGTCTGCAAACCGCGGATCCGAAAAAAACAGAAGCCGCCTGTGTGCCTTCCGCAATTTACGGAACGGGCGGCCCATTGTAGACATGCCTATTCTAGTCCGCAAAACAGACAAGAATAGGACATGCTATATTTTTTTGCGGGGCCACGGAACGGTGCAACGGATGCGGACAGCACACGGAGTGCTGTCTGCATCTTTTGCAGCCCCATTGAAGTGAATGGGTCCGCATCCGAGCCGCAAAAACGGCGGCTCGGATGCGGACCCAAACAACGGTTGTGTGCATGAGGCCTTAGAAAGCCGAAATCTGCACTATATGGTCATCTTAAAATGGTTGCCTGAGATAATTAAAATTCTCAGACAAACCCTACAATGTGTTAAAATAATAAAAACATCATATACTGTACTTACTCTTTACTCCAGCACTGTTCTGTGTGGCGCTTCTCCAATATTCCTGCCGCTGTTTGTTTTCCTACAGCAGCTGTAACCTCTACAGCCAATCGCTGTCAGCAGCGGTCTAAAGTCAACATTGCCAACTACTGTGACATGCTTGGATTCTGCACCTCACCGCTACAGCCAATCACTGTCCTCAGCTGATGACAATGATTGGCTGAAGTGGTCATGTGCAGTAACCAAGAAAATGAATCAGCCAGCACTCATTCAGTGCACGCCGCACGGGATAGAAGCAATCTCCACTTGTAATATAGAAGAAATACCAGCAGTCGTGTCTTGACAATTAATTATGATGTTTTATTGCATCAAATCAATGTGTCCTAAAACGAGGACGCGTTTCGGCAAGCATGCCTTTATCAACAGGTAGTTGCAGTAACCAGGCAGGTACATCGAATGGGTTCCTTTCTAGGTTTCAGAATAGTCTAGCTAGTGTACACCATTGCTTGTATAAAATATACACTTGTATACATACTGTATATTTGACTTTTAACAACATATTTAATCTTCAAGTGTCTAATCCTTCAGAATGTGTTTTTCAGTTGACTATGCAGAGCTTGCAAAGAACCTATCAGTAAGTACAAATCCAATCTGATTTACTGTGTATGTTCCATGATTTATGCCTGTAATCTAAATTACAGCAAGATTTATGTGCTCTTTTACATAAATTGATAATGCTGTTTGGTGTACACAGACACCACATATTAATTGCTGCGCATCTGTGTAACATGAACATGGTAATGGATCAGAAAATAATGTTAACAATCAACATTAAGGGTTTTTTCCTTGATTTAGAGTCACTGTACTTTCACACAACTTTATATAAATGAATAGTATAAGCTACAACAAGAAACTTTGTAATATGTTTTATCAGTGAGAAACTACTAGTTCTTATGTTATCATCTATTTACCTCCCAATACAAAACCCCCCTCACTAATTACTTTTCACTTTGAAAAATGCATTGACTACTTAAGACAGACCACTCCACAGGAGGATCATACAGTCCTGATCAAAAGTTTAAGACCACTTAAAAAATTGCAAAAAAAATCTTATTTTACATTGTTGGATCTTAGCAAGGTTCCAAGTAGAGCTTCAACATGCAACAAGAAGAAATGAGAGTGAGACAAAACATTTTTTGAGCATTCAATTAATTGAAAATAACGATTAAACTGAAACAGGCTGTTTTTCAGCTGATCCAAATTTTAGGACCACAGGCCTCTAAAAGGCCAAATCTGTGCAAAGATGTATTCATTGTCATTTTCTGTCAGGTAGTCACACGTTGTGATGGCAAAGGCAAAAAAATACTCCCTTTTTGAACGTGGTCGGGTTGTTGAGCTGCATAAGCAGGGTCTCTCACAGCGCGCCATCGCTGCTGAGGTGGGACGCAGTAAGACAGTCCTTTGGAATTTCTTAAATGACCCCGAGGGTTATGGAACAAAAAAATCAAGTGGAAGACCCAAAAAAAATTCATCAGCACTGAACCGGAGGATCCAATTAGCTGTCCATCAAGACACTGGATGATCCTCGAACCAAATTAAGCCCGTTACTGGTGTTGACTGCAGCTCCATAACCATCAGACGGCATGTGAGACTGAAGGGCTTCAAAAACAAAAACGTCTTCAAAGACCTCGTCTCCTTGAACGCCACAGTAATGAGTAGCTCCACCGTTATTGTTTATCACTTCCAGATATAAGTGATGTAGTGGCCAGAAAGTGTTATTTCTCATTTACACACACTGTACTATTGATCAAAGTTTATTGAAAGGTTTAGTACGCTTTAAATATTGATGAGCTATGCTTAAACTAGGCAATCAATATTTGATCGGTGGCTTCCAGAGTTTGACTTAAGGGCTCATACACACGAACATATTTTCTTTCTGTGTCAGTTTCATTTTTTTGCAGACCGTAGGCAAAACCATTCATTTCGATGTGTCCGCAAAAAAACTGAAGTTTCTCCATGCATTTTGTTTCCGTATGTCCGTTCCGCAAAGGAGTAGAACATGTCCTATTGTCCGCATTACGGACAAGGATAGGACTGTTCTATTAGGGGCCAGCTGTTCTGTTCCACAAAATACGGAATGTACACGGGTGTCATCCGTACTTTTTGCGGGTCTGTGTTTTGTGGACCGCAAAATACATACTGTTGTGTGCATGAGCCCTAATCAGATGTTTTCAGGAACTGTTGTGTCATAGGCCTGTGGTGTTATAGGCCTGTGACATCACATCCCACAGTCATATGGCTTTTGTGCAGCTCGGTCCTATTTCAGTGAATGGGACTGAACTGCAATACCAAGCATGGCTACTATACAACGTATGACACTGTGCTGTGAAAAGGCGGTAGTGCTCATGCAAGCCCTGTGACCTTTTCAAAAAGTTGATCAGCAGGGGTGCGCAAGTTGGACCTTCACCAATCTACACATGAACCAGCCGGTCATTTAAAAGGCTGCCATATAATGTTATATTTCCTCTGAACTGGCCAAAGCAGGGGAAACACCTAATGGACTATAGCTTCCCTTGGTGATAAGTAGTGGTTTCTGGAGATTTCAAAAGACAAACTCAAAATGATCATCTGATCAATGGGCCAACTTTAATAGCTAAAAGGGGTTGAAGAGACAGACTTTTTAAACTGGATTTTCCTGAGTTTAATTAATCTCACCTGGAAATAGTCTTATTATCCGTTTAGTTTGAGATGGTCAAGATCTCAGATATCTGTTTTCTTTTGGAACCAAGCTAAATATTGTTCTTCTGATGTTTTAATGTATAGATTTTTCATTTATATAGTTCTCCCATAAAAAAAAAAATACAGAGATGACGCTCAATGGTTGGTAAAATTTCTTTTTTTTTTTTTTTTTTCAATTAATGGTTTTTATTTTCTGGTAAAATTTCTTTAATGTCTTTCTACCAGATGGATAGTTACAAAAAGAACCCAAAGCATAAGTTATACATTATTGTTACATCTATACCTTTCAATTACTTTTATAACTCATTCAGACTACTGTAATGTATTGTAGTCTCTGTATTACTGCCACAAGTCTTGGTCTGACCACAGGTCTGATGACCCGAACTTCAATAGTTCAACAATCTTTTAACTAATGTTGACTTATATTTCATATTAGATCTTCAGAACATCAAACGAATCTTTATAGCTAAATATGTATAAAATGATAAGGGCAGCACTTACCAATGTAGTAAAAAAAAAGAATAATCCTTTATTTCATCTGGGATAACAGTCAGCAGAGCTCAACATGACAGCGGCGACGGCCGTTTTGCACGGCTTTGCGCTTCCTCTGGCCACTGACGTCATCCCGGATGAAATAAAGGATTATTATTATTTTACTACATTGGTGAGTGCCGCACTTATCATTTTCTACATATTGGACTATATTTATTGCTGTTGGGCTTGAGCACCACTATATTATGCTGGAGGCACAGACGTGCGGTGGATCGCCAGTTGGTTTGCAGTCGAGACTGTTCAGAGTGTAGCGACTATGCCGCCTCCTTTTTCTCTTATTGTTTTTTTTTTTATGTTAATAGCTATATCTACAACCATGTGAGCTCCATACAACTGTCAGCATTAGACTGGGTTTACACCACCGTTTCATTTTCTGTTCTTCTGATCCATCTGGAGAAAAAAAAAAGTATTTTAAGCATTCATTATACTCAGTTCTGCACATTTTTAGCTATATTTTAGATAGAAACAAATACTTTGGGTAGTACTTTTTTGGTCTAAAATAACGGATCTCAGACAGAAATGGCTAAAACGGATCCAAAATGTGCATAACTGAGCATAACGGATGCTTAAAATACAGAATCCTTTTTGTTGTTGTTTTTTGTTCTTCTGTCAGAAGAATAGAAAATGAAATGGTGATGTGAACCCGGCCTCATGAAATTATTGGATGCTACTTGAGGGACATTTTACATAAACTGTATGATGTTTATTTTCCTTTACTGTATTTCTCATCAGTGTAGAAAACGTGATCAGCACTTCAAGCCATTTCTGAAACAATACTTACCAAAACGCTTACACTTTGCCAACAATGATAGAATTGAGTCGCTTCACTTTTACTGTGATCCAAAATGGCAAGTTGCAAAGTAAGTAAATTATTTAGTCTAAACCGAAATTTACAACCTCCACTTCCGATCCCCTAGGAAAAAGTCAGATGGTCAAGTTTCATCATTCATCAACTTTGACCCTAAGTTGCGGTCAATGAAGCGCTTAGTTCTTCATAGGTGTATCTCCTACACAGAGTATACCAAACCCTGGGTTTATTGTTTCAAAGGGGATATAGATCAGGTGATGTGTGTACCAAACATCAATCCTTGGGCTAGGGTTTAATATATTTGAGAATGGAGGCATTGGATGGAACTACTGGACCAAATTGATAAGGTTTTTTAATACAATTTAGTACAATTCCTCTAGAACAGGGATGGCCAACCTGCGGCTCTCCAGCTGTTGTAAAACTACAACTCCCACCATGAACTGCTGTTGGCTGATAGCTGTAGGCAGTCTGGGCATGCTGGGAGTGTAGTTTTGCAACAGCTGGAGAGCCGCAGGTTGGCCATACCTGCTCTAGAACGTATCTTAGGGTTCCGGTCCTTTTACATGGACTGATCATAAGGCCAATTATCGGGGATGAGTGTTTATTCCTGATAATTGCCTGTAACATCAGTCTATGTAAAATGATCTTATCTCTCTGATATCTGTGATGGAGAGTCATCATTTAGTCATTCTTTGGCTACTGTACCATGCCTGCAAACTGATTGTATACCATTGGAAATTATACTTTCTGCCAACATTGGCAGAATATGTACATACCGTAAACCTACAATTGAGATCTTAGAATTTTGTATATCTAAAAATCAAAAGTATTGAAGGGGTGTTTAATATTGCTAAACTATGCCCAGCATTGTTCATCAATATCTGATTGGTGGAGGCCGACTTCCAGCACCCCCACCACTCAGCTGTTTAAAGATGCTGCAGTGCTCCGTGGGCGCTGTGGACACTTCCTAGGGCAGTGACAACACGTTCATTGGTCACATGGCCTAGATGCAGCAGAGTCCCATTAAAGTCAGTGGGGATGAGCTGCAATACCAAGCACAGTGCTATCCAATGGATGGCGCTTTGCTTGGCAAGCTGTAAGCTGGCTGGGTGCCAGTTGTTGGATCCCTACCGCTCAGGTATTGATGACCTATCTTGAGGATAGTTCATCGATATTAAAAACTTGGAAAACCACTTAAAACTTCTTTAAAAAGTTGGAGGATATTTGGGGCCTGTGAATCAAAACCTGGCTTAGCTCCCTTAACCCTAGTAAGAGAAAGAATCTTGGGAGTTTAATACTGGGATGTAGTGGAGAAATGATAATATATGACTCTTTAAGGTCCTTATACACAGAAATGTTAGATATAAAAAAAAAAAAAAAAAACTGCCAGCAAAAGCACTCTTGTTTTTTTTTTTTTTTTTTGCCATTTGTGGTTTTTGTGGCATTTTTTCTGGAATTTTTTGCACACAATGTAGCTTACCACTGGCATTTTCTTCATTATGTTTTTCCCCAATTGAGAAGGTGTTGTCGAAATGCCTGAAAGAAACGCCAAAAGCTACAGCATGCCGAGTTTTTGAAAAAAAGCCACCTAATTAACAAAAATGCTAATAGTATAAAAATGCCTGTATGTCCTGAATTTCATAATTTCCATAGACCTTCAGCTAACATCTGGAGCTGGTGTTTTTAGCACAACAAATGCAAAAGTTCAGAAAAACACCACTAAAAATCTACGTGTGAAAGCACACTAAAAGCGGTAGTTACGGACCTGCTGTTGATCCCTCTTCTTGGTATTTGAAATGACATGTGTATTGAGAGAGGTGGAATTTTCTTTTTCGAGTTGTTAAAAGCAAAACTTCAATAAAAACTACCTGATCAAAACTAACCTGGAAAAATGATAGAAAATTGATGGTTCTAATAATGTTTGTGGCATGTTGTTGGTGTCTGTCATGAGATGGATACGGCCCTGCCATAATTTTCAATGCCCTGCCTGTTCCTATGACTGATCAGGAGGATCAGTGCAGCTGCAAGCGTACTTTCACACTTGCGGCCGAGAATTTCGTCAGTCAGTTCCATCGCCGAAACTGCCTGCCGGATCCGTCAATCTGGACGCAAACGGATGCATTTGTGAGACTGATTCGGATGCGGACCCGTCTCACAAATGCATTGCAATACCGGATCAGTCTTTCTTGTTGTCATCCGGAAAAATGGATCCGGTATTAATTTTTTTCTCATTTTTAAAGGTCTGCGCATGTGTGCACTTTGCCGTTTTGCCTGAACACTTGGGGCCGGATCCGGCATTAATGCATTTCAATGGAAATGAATGCCGTATCCGGTATTCCGGCAAGTGTTCAGTATTTTTGGCCGGAGAGAAAACTACAGCATGCTGCAGTATTTTCTCTGGCCAAAAAACATAAGAGGGACTGAACTGATGCATCCTGAACGGAATGCTCTCCATTCAGAATGCATTAGGATAAAATTGATCAGTTTTTTTCCAGAATTAAGCCCCTGTGATGGAACTCAATACCGGAAAAAAAAAACGATACTGTGAAAGTACCCTAAACAGAGCCTAAACTGGATCTCCTTTGAAGATAGTATTATTACAGTGGTGCTTGAATGTTTGTGAACCCTTCAGAATTTTATGTATTTCTGCATACATTTCACCTAAAACTACATTAGATTTTCACACGCATTCTAAAAGTAGATAAAGATAACCAAATCAAACAAATGAGTCCAAAATAATAGACATTTATTTATTGAGGAAAATTATCCAATATCACGTCTGTAAGTGGCAAAAGTATGTAAACTGTGCAGTACAGTAACAAGTGCAACTAAATGTTTCTGGTAATTGTTCTTCAAGGATTTTTAGTCCATTTGTAAGTTCAAAACATCTTTAACTCTGTTATGTTGGTGAGTGTTTCTCCATAAACCGCTCTCTTAATGTCCTTCCACAACATTTCTGTTGGAGTAAAGTCAGGACTTTGACTTGGCCTTTTCAAAAACTTTAACTTTGGCTGCTTTCACACGACTGTATAGAATTCCGTCCATATTCTGGCTCTGGATTACGCACGGATTACAGATTATATACCAGCAGTATTGTCATCAGTATTGCTTCAGTATTTAATCAGGATTTATATGCGTATTTTTGATGCACTCCCATAGACTGTAATGTGCTTATTTAGAAATAATAGACCCACATTCTATTGAAGCTCAGCTAATGGACATATGTCTTGACATTTGCCTTTAGAATTTGCTGGTATAATTCAGAATTAATTATTCCATTAATGATGGCAAGTCAGTTGAAGCAGATTCAGCAAAAGCTAATGAGAGAAACGCCTTTAGTTGCTTGGAGGTCACCTTGAGTTCCTTTGTGACCTCGTGGACTAGCACTTGCTGTTTGCGTGATCTTTGTTGGTTGACCACTCCTGGTGAGGGTAATAATGGTTTTGAATTTCCTTCATTTGTACAAACTCTTTAGAGATGCTTTTGTAACCTTTTCCACGAGCATCAGCAACTCCTCTTCTGTTCAAGCCATGATACACTTCCACAAACATGTGTTGTGAAGATACGACTTTGAGAAATCCCTGTTCTTTAACCCTGTGCCATCCAGTGCCATACATGTATGGCAGAGGGTGGGTCTTCCAAAATGGTGCCAGTTCGCTGATACTATAGCTGTCAGGTGCCTGATGTTTTAACAGCAGACACCCTGGGCTATTGTATTTGATCGACGATCACATCGATTGCATACATTTAACCCCTCAGATGCCATGGTCAAATTTGACCACGGCAACTGGGAGTGCAAAAACACAAAAGCACATTCTCATGGGTGTTCTTCGGCTTCCCTAGCAGGGATCAGGGGAGCCGGATAATGTATGTGCCAGCTTCTGCCCCCTTAATGATCTGAGGCTCCCGCACATAGGTTCCTATGGAGACCCTGTGGCAGGGCTTTATAGGAACATATTGTAAGTCTCTTAGACCCCAATGCTAGTGCATTGGGGTCTATGAGAGAAGCTATCTGAACTATAAAAAAGTTTGTTTGTTTTTTTAAGTTACATAGTTAATATGGTTGATGAAAGACATAAGTCTATCAAGTTCAACCAAGGGATAGGTGGGGATGCAAATCCCAGAAGGAAATTAAACTAAGATTTCTACACATTTTCATAAGCATTAATGTTGTTTACTTTTAAGAATTCATCTAAACCCTTTTTTAAACTGACCACGTCCTGAGGAAGTCTATTCCACAGATTCACAGTTCTTACAGTAAAGAAGTGTTGACTCTTCTGGAGACTGAACTTTTTCTTCTCTAATCGGAGGCAGTGCCCCCTTGTCTTTTGAGGGCATTTTACATGGAACAGTTTTTCACCCTTTTTTTTTTTTTGTATGGCCCATTTATATATGTGTATAGGTTAATCATGCCCCCCCTTATATGTCTCTTCTCAAGACTAAATAAATGTAATTCTTTAAAAAAAAAATCGTAACTAAGACCCTCCATGCCCCTTATCAGTTTAGTCGCTCTCCTCTGTACTTTTTCCAGCTGCAGAGCGTCCTTTTTATGGACTGGTGCCCAGAACTGAACTAGATATTCCAGATGAGGCTGCACCAACGCTTTGTAAAGTGGTAATATTACATCCCTGCCCCGCGAGTCCATGCCTCGTTTAATGCATGACACTAGCCTGGTAGCCTTAGAAGCAGCTGATTGACATTGTATGCTGTTATTCAATCGGTGATCTACAAGGACACCCAAATCCTTCTCCATAAGTGACTCCCCCAGTGTTACATCCCCTAGGACATATAAAGCACAGATATTATTACTACCAAGATGCATAACTTAACATTTATCCACATTGAACCTCATTTGCCAAGTTGATGCCCAGTCACTCAGAGTGTTCAAGTCAGCTTGTAGTTTTATGGACATCTTCCATAAACTGTACAGTACTACATAGCTTAGTGTCATCTGCAAAAATTAAAATGGTGCTATTAATCCTGTCCTTGATATCATTAATTAATAAATGAATTAAAGAATAGAGGACCCAGCACTGAACCTTGGGGTACACCACTTATAACCCTGGACCATTCTGAATAGGAATCATTGACCACAAAGTTCTGGACACGTTCCTTCAGACAGTTTTAAATCCAATTACAAACTATTACTTTCCAAGCCTATAGACCTTACTTTACCTATTAAACGTCTATGAGGGACGGTATCAAAAGCCTTTGCAAAATCCAGAAACACTACATCCACAGCCACCCCTCTGTTCAGGCTTCTACTCACCTCCTCATAAAAACAAATCAGGTTAGTCTGACAACTTCTGTCCTTGGTAAACCCATGTTGGTTATCACTTATAGGGGGCACATCAATGACTGAACTGAGCTGTTTCAGCACTCTTGGGTGTAATCCATCTGGACTCGGAGCCTTGTTCACATTTACCTTATTTAATTTATCTTGGACCATGTCTATAGTTAGCCAATTAAGGATATTACTGGGTGTACTAACAGCCCCAGCACCACAGATATCAGCTCCTTTATCTTTTGTATATACAGAGCTAACAAACCAATTTAGTAATTCTGCCTTTTCCTTATCTTTAGTGACTAACCCCCCTTTACCATTATTTAGGGACCTACCTGCTAAGACCGTGTTTTTTTAGCATTTATATATTTAAAGACTTTTTGGGGATTTATTTTGCTCTCTTTTGCCACCTGCTGATTGTTTTGTATTTTTGCTAATTCTATCTCCTTTTTACAGATTTTATCAAACAAATAGCTGACCCCTCAGATCTGTATTTTTTAAATCCCCTTTTTTGTCTTTTATTGCCCTTTTACAGTAGCTGTAAGCCATTGTGGGGGTGGGGGGGTAATTTTAGCCGTATATACTTGTTACCTAAAGGAATACATTTTTTTTGTGCAATTGCTCAATGTGGATTTAAAGCTCTCCCATGTATCCTCAGTACTATTATATGAAAGTAGCTGCTCCCAGTCTATTCCCTGAAATGCCGCCCTCAACCCAGAGAAATTAGCCTTTTTTTAAATTCAGTGTCTTTGCTCTGCCTGACTGAGTTTGCTTCTTATAGTTTAGGGGGAATATAATTATATTGTGGTCACTATTACCTAGTGTTTCTCGAACAGTAACATTTCCAACAAGCTCTGCATCATTAGAAGTTACCAGATACAACAGAGCACCTAGTGGGAGCTTCTACAAACTGGCCCATAAAGTGTTCCTGCAGCAAGTTGAGGAATTTTCTCCCCTTTGCGGTTGAGGCAGAACCATGACCCCAGTGAATGTCTGGGAAGTTAAAATCTACCATTATGACCACTGTGCCAGCCTGTGCAGCCCACTCTATTTGGTTATTCAGTTACGTTTCTATCTCCTCTGTGATGAAGTATTTTTTTTTTCAGTGTTTATATCCCTTTGAAATTCCTCCCATAAGGTTTCAACATCCTCACCATCCTCACCTACAATTGCCTCTTTCACACTTGCCTTCAGATCACTCCTCACATACAGGAACACGCCACCACCTTTTCTATTGACCCTGTCTTTCCTAAATAGTGTAAAACCCTCAATATTTACAGCCCAGTCATGTGAAGAGTCCAACCATGTCTCAGCCACACCAACTACATCTATGTGTTCTTCTGGTACCATAGCCTCCAGCTCCCCCATTTTTCTAGCTAGACTTCTGGCATTTGTGAAAATACATTTTTGGGTTACCTTGGTTGATGTTTGTATGTAACAAGTTCTTGTTACCAGCAGTTCTATTTTTCATTGGTGTATAGTTCTGCACAGTCTTCTCCCTACTTTCCTCACCAACCCCAACTAAATCCCCACTGTCCCCTCCTATATCCCACTCTCTATGTACACTATCTACCCCTTATTAGTATGATCCCCCACCCTCTCCCCAGATCCTAGTTTAAAAGCTCCTCCAGCCGTCTAACCATTTTCCCTACTGTCCCTACTGTAGAGCCTGTAACCGACCGAGAAGTCGGCCCAGTTCTCCATGAACCAAAACCTTTCCTTTCTGAACCAGCTTCTAAACCACTTATTTAACTCCCTAAGCTCCCGTTGTCTCTCTGGTGACTCTGGCTCGTGGCACTGGTAGTATTTCTGAAAACACTACCTTGGAGGTCCTGGACTTGAGCTTCTCTCCTAGTTCCCTAAAATCATTTTAAGGACCTTCCATCTCCACCTGACTTTGTCATTGGTACCAATGTATACCATGACCGCCGGGTCTTCCCCAGCCCCACCCAGCAATCTGTCAATCCGATCCGCAATATGCCAAACCCGATCATCTGGAAGACAACACACTGTTCGGCATTCACGGTCTCTGCGAAAGATGACCCTGTCTGTCCTCCTAATAAGAGTCCCCTACCACCAACATCTGTCTAACCTTTGCTGCACTCCTTTTCCCATCCTTCCTGCAGGGGGCATCCTCCTGGTTGCTAGAAGAAATGCCCTGCTGCAGTGTTGCTGGCCCTGGGCTTTCATACCTAATATCAGCCAAACAGGCATATTTACTAGGGCATTCCATCTGAGGACTAGCCTCCCTGGCACTTTTCCCTCTACTCCTTCTTCCTACATTAACCTAACTGCTGACCTGATCGTCCTGATCTTACCCTCCTCCTCCCACCTCCATTTCACTGACCCCCGTCAGTGCCTGCACAGCGAGTTCTAAGCCCCTCTCCAGTTTTGCAATGCCCCTAAGTATTTCAAGCTGCTTATTTAGATTTAAGATCTAGGCTTCCAAATATGCAACATGATTGCATCTAGTGCAAATGTATTCACCCTCGAAGGGCTCTTCAAGACACGCATACATTGCACAAGACATACACTTAGTAGCATTGTCCATGGAGCGCATGTTTAGATGGGGATGAAAGCAAAGAAGGAAAACAGTAAATATGAGTTAAGATTAAGACCCTGTCTGCTGCAGTTGGAGGACGAGCTAGAATCAAGCCAACAACATACAAGGAAACAAGGAAAATCTAGCAAGTTCTTGCTCCTTGTCTTAAACTCCGGTTCTTTAAACTCCACTTATTCAGGAGCCCACTTAGTGCAATTATAAAAAAAAAATAATACAAATCATCCCACTTTCCCAAAAATTTAAATAAACGATAAAAACAAAAACATGGGCAACGCCGCATGCGAAAACACCTGTACCATTATAAATAATATTAATACAATTAAATATAAATATTTACCCCATACAGGAAACGTGAAATGGAGAAAAAGTCAAAATGTTCAATTCGACTTTGTTTGGTCGCGTCACCCACAAAAAATTGAATAAAAAGTCATACACCCCAAAATAGTATCAATAAAAAGTACACTTAACTACAAAAAAGTTATAGGGGTCAGTATATGATGATGAAAGAAAAAAAATAAAATTTCAAGGTTATTTCAGTATGAAAAAGGTTGAAAAACTATGTTAATGTGGCTATAAAAACGAAACCCATAAAACTGTGGTGAAATTGCGTTTTTTTTCCAATTCCACCCCTTTTGGAATTTTTTTCCAGCTCCCCGATTCATTGTATGCAATTTTTAATTGGTTCCATTAGAGAGTACAACTTGTTCTACAAAAAACAATTCTTCTTAGGGCTATTTATACAGAAAATGATTTTTTTTTTAATATGGACCCGGAAAAGCAGGGAAACACAAAATTGAAAAAACCTCTGAGGGTAAAAGGGTTAAATAAAACAGTGCTGTCTGTGAATTACTTAAGTCTGACCAGGACCTCCGTCAACGCGATCAGCTGAGAGGCAAGTAACTTCCCTTCCGGGTCACGTGAGATGCCGCTTGTATCACCACGTGGGACGCCGCGTGTATGGTGAGGCACAGGGCAGCGGAGGACGCCGTGAATCGGGAGGCCGGTAAGAGAAGCTGTCTATTGGGAGGCGGATAAGCGGCACATCGAGAGTCCGGTAAGAGACATTTACCTTTAGGTCCGGACAATACAGCATATCATACAGCCGCTAGGCTGATATACCCAACGCAGTGAAATAGAGCGGCATTCCCCATTAAGGTTGGACTGTTTTATTTAAAGCTGCATTGACTGCATATTAAGGTTGGACCATTTTATTTCAAGCTGCATGGACTGCATATTCTATTTAAACTGCATATCTGCACTACTGCACTAAAAAACTAAAGTTGGTACCAACTATAATACTAAACAGCATATCTGGGAATTATATTGCTATATCCAACTTAAAGGATTAGTCATATCCAATCAAAAGGATGAGATATATACAACGGGCATTTTCCTCTTTTTCTTTTTCTTCACAGTGGCAGATTTTATTATTATTTTATGCAGCTGATACATTCTGCAACAGGTTGATTTATTTTATGCTATTTTGGGATTGTACTTTTAGTGAATATTAATTGTTATTAAATGTAAATTTTCTCTATTGGGCATATTCATTCTGTGTGTGATCCCATATGTAGAGAGTGCTCCTCATACCTCTATATAATCACATTTTTCTATACAGGCCTAGGGTGAGGCCTTTAGAGGTGAGCACCTCTGATCTATAGCCAATTGGTGGGTGCAGCCGCTGTCTTTTACTTTTTTGCGTTAAATAAAACAGGTTGCTCACTCACACCTTATTGTGATTCCATTAATTCAAAATACCTGACTGTAAATACACCATTAAATAATCTGCTAATCCTGCAGGTTCATGTACTTTTTGCCACTCGCAGACCTGTGATTTTGGATTTTCTCAATAAATAAATGTGTAATATTTTTGACTCGTTTGACTTGGGCCTCTTTCACACTTGCATTGTCCGGATCCGGCGTGTACTCCACTTGCTGGAATTACACGCCGGATCCGAAAAAACGCAAGTGTACTGAAAGCATTTGAAGACGGATCCGTCTTCAAAATGCTTTCAGTGTTACTATGGCACCCAGGACGCTATTAAAGTCCTGGTTGCCATAGTAGGAGGGGGGAGCGGTATACTTACAGTCAGCGCGGCTCCCGGGGCGCTCCAGAGTGACGTCAGAGCGCCCCATGCGCATGGATGACGTGCCATGCGATCACGTCATCCATGCGCGTGGGGCGCCCTGAAGTCCCTCTGGAGCGCCCCGGGAGCCGCACGGACGGTAAGTATGCTGCTCCCCCGCTCCCCGCTACACTTTACCATGGCTGCCAGGACTTTAGCGTCCCGGCAGCCATGGCAACCACTCTAAAAAAAGCTAAACGTCGGATCCGGCAATGCGCCGAAACGACGTTTAGCTTAAGGCCGGATCCGGATCAATGCCTTTCAATGGGCATTAATTCCGGATCCGGCCTTGCGGCAAGTCTTCAGGATTTTTGGCCGGAGCAAAAAGCACAGCATGCTGCGGTATTTTCTCCGGCCAAAAAACGTTCCGTTCCGGAACTGAAGACATCCTGATGCATCCTGAACGGATTTCACTCCATTCAGAATGCATTAGGATAAAGCTGATCAGGATTCTTCCGGCATAGAGTCCCGACGACGGAACTCTATGCCGGAAGACAAGAACGCAGGTGTGAAAGAGCCCTTAGTGGTCTTTATTTACTTTTTGGACTTGTGTGAAAATCTGACGTAGTTTTAGGTAAAATTTATGCAAAAATATAGGAAATTCTAAAGGGTTCACAAACTTTTAAGCACCACAGGTTTTTAGATATATTAGCTAGCTGTATCTTTAGCCAGGAGTACCCGTAAAAGTCCAAGACTGGTTGTAAGTGAACAAGTTGTCTATTTGGGGTTCTAATTTCCTGTGGTCCCATAGACATTGGACCTTTACAGTCAGTGGCGTCTCTAGCTTTCAAATTTTGGGGGGGCACACTGGGGGCCAGGACAAAAGTAGGGGGGGCAGCTATAACAACGAAACATTTACACAAGTACGCTTAGAAATGCTGCAATACTTTACCCAATACCTAAAACCGCAACAGGGAAGAAAAGTCCAGCTGTCTGTGGATGACACTTTTATAGAGGGGGATCTGTGGATGACACTGCTATGGGGGGGATCTGTGGATGCCACATACCGTGTAATGTAATCCCCTGCACCGCTGCTTAGTGATGGGAAGTTCGGATCTTTTAGGTGAATCGGTTCATTTGAATCAGCTCATTCAAATGAACCAATTCATGAATCGGATCTTCGGTTCACTTAGTGAGTCAGACTGCTGAGCTGACTCGCAAGTGAACCGAAGACTCTAGGTGCCGGTGCGCATGCGCGGATGCTTGATACATTCGATTCACTCACTACTTGCTGCGCTGCTGACTCAGTGCAGTCGGCTCGTCTTCTTCAGCTCTCTCTGAACTCTGATTACTAGTATTGAGTGATTTATTATAGTAAAGGGAAGCTAAGGCAGACGCCGGACAGGAGGACTCAGGAGTCAGACAGGAGTCAGAAGCTGTCACTGTGGTGTGCAATGTGAATTGTTGTCTGTTGTGCATTGTTACCCACAGTGACAACAGTCTGACATTGACAGTACAATCCATAAAGGTGATGTGAACCCACCCTTAGGCCCCTTTCACACTTGCGTTGTCCAGATCCGGCATAGAGTTCCGTCGTCGGGGCTCTATGCCGGAAGAATCCTGATCAGTTTTATCCTAATGCATTCTGAATGGAGAGAAATCCGTTCAGGATGCATCAGGATGTCTTCAGTTCCGGAACGGAACGTTTTTTTGCCGGAGAAAATACCGCAGCATGCTGTACTTTTTGCTCCGGCCAAAAATCCTGAAGACTTGCCGCAAGGCCGGATCCGGAATTAATGCCCATTGAAAGGCATTGATCCGGATCTGGCCTTAAGCTAAACGTCGTTTCGGCGTTTAGCTTAAGGTCAGACACTAAAGGACACTAAAGTCCTGGCAGCCATGGTAAAGTGTAGCAGGGAGCGGGGGAACAGCATACTTACCGTCCGTGCGGCTCCCGGGGCGCTCCAGAGTGACGTCAGGGCGCCCCACGCGCATGGATCACGTGATCGCATGGCACGTCATCCATGCGCATGGGGCGCTCTGACGTCACTCTGGAGCGCCCCGGGAGCCGCACGGACTGTAAGTATGCCGCTCCCCCGCTCCTTCTATGGCAACCAGGACTTTAATAGCGTCCTGGCTGCCATAGTAACACTGAAAGCATTTTGAAGACGGATCCGTCTTCAAATGCTTTCAATACACTTGCGTTTTTCCGGATCCGGCGTGTACCTCCGGCAAGTGGAGTACACGCCAGATCCGGACAACGCAAGTGTGAAAGAGCCCTTAGTTATATAGCTACTGAATGAGATGCCTTTAACATATATATCCAGGGCCGTCTTTAATATTGATTGGACCCTGGGCAAGAATTTACTTGGGCCCCCTGGATCCCGCCCACCCCCCCGCACTTTGCTATACTTGCTATACAGCAGCACTTACCTGTCACGTCCAGGGCCTCCAGGTGACGTCTCCTGTCTGTCATCATCTTCTCCGTAGATCTTCTCTCTCATCATCTTCTCCACTCGGTCTGGACAACTTCTCTCAGCCGTCTCGTCTCTGCAGAGTGTGACACACAGACATCTTAGCTTCCTCACATTCTATCATTATCCCCCAACTGGAGTCCCCACAGTGTTATCCTGCTGCTTGCTGTGCCCCCCGGGCCCCCCCCCCAATACCCCCAAATACTATCCTGAAGAAACATTACTGCCCCCCATAGTAATAGTGCTCCTCATAGTCCCACCAATGGTAATTTCCTTCTAGAATGCCCTCATTAGTAACACTGCACCAACCGTGATAATGCTCCTCAACAATGCCCCCATTATTAGAAGAGCCCTCCCATATTAATAATACCCTCACAGAGTCTCCAGTAGAAATAAGGCCCTTTATTGTTCCCCCAGTGGTAATAAAGCTCCCTACAGACCCCTCAGTAGTAATAAGGCCCCCATAGTGCGCTTAGTAGAAATAAGCCAGATCTATAAGTCCCTCCTATAGAGCTCCCTGTAGTAATAAGAACGCCTATAATGTCCCCTGGATCTGCAGTGCCCCCTGCAGTTATAATCCTCCCTCCACCATACAGTCCCATGTAAATAACATCACCTCCTCCCCAGCCGCCTCCAACGCACAATCCAATGTAAACATCACCCCCTAAGGCTACTTTCACACTTGCTTTCGTGTGGATCTGTCCTGTACTTGTACAGGACGGATCCGCATCGATAATACAAACGAATGCATCCGTTCAGGACCAATACGGATCCGTCCTGACTTACATTGAAAGTCAATGGGGGACGGATCCGTTTACAATTGCACCATATTGTGTCAATGCAAAGGGATCCGTCCCCATTGACTTACATTGTAAGTCAGGACGGATCCGTTTGGCTCCACAAGGCCATTCGGACACAAAAACGCTGCTTGCAGCATTTTGGGGTCCGCCTCCAAAACGGAACGGGGGGCCGTACGGAGCTGAACGAATGCATTCTGAATGGATCCGCATCCATTCAGAATGCATTGGGGTTAAACTGATTCATTTGGGGCTGCTTGTGAGAGCCTTGAAACGGATCTCACAAGCGGATCCCCAAACGCAAGTGTGAACGTAGCCTAAACATTAAGTCCCATGTACATAAACAACATTCCCCCCACCATTCACTTTCAACATACAGTCCCATGTAAATAACATCACTCCCTCCCCCAGCCAACTCAAGCACACAGTTCCATGTCAATAACTCCCTCCCTTCAGCCCTAACATACATCCCAGCTAAATAACTACAACTCCCAGCATTGCTCTTCCTCTCCCCTCACTTACCTCTCCAGTCCTCATATACAAACATCAGCATTAGGCTCCTTCTCCTCTTCACTGTTCACTCCGGTCCAATCCTGCACTGGTCACATGATGGTGACATCATCCAGGTCATCCTATCACAGCCTGTTTTGCTGATCACATGACCTGTGATGTCACCGCAGGTCCTTCACCTCTTCCCAGTGTATTAGATGTAATTGTATTGCCGTTCTGTGTACGGCAATACAGTTGTATCTAGCAGGCAGGACATCCGGGGCCCGGAATGTTTTAACCTAGCGACGCCCCACTAGTGAATGGAAGTCGGGAAATGGAGCTCCCTTGGGCCCCCAGGAGCAACTGGGCCCGGGGCAGCTGCCCCTTTTGCCCTGCGGCAAAGACGGCCCTGTATATATCTCCTGAGAAGCCAATTTGATTCTAAAGAGTTAATTTAATTCAACCTGTAATCTAAACTCTTGTGTCATCTGTCACTTCTCCTATCTGTTGCAACAAAAGCAGCCTCAGCCTCAGTGTAACCTGCTCTACCCTCTGACTCACAGCTCTTTTAACTCAATGAATCGAATGAGTCACAAACTAAGTCGGATCTTTAGATTCTTTTAACTTGTGACTCATTCGATTCATTTCTATTCTTAGACTCCCTGCACTTGTGTGACTGCTGGTGTGCTGTGCTTGCCCTGCCCCCTCAGCTCTGGTCGGTGATTGGTTGGTGGGCGGGGAGGGGTGGGGCTGGCAGAAGCCAGCTTCCACTCTGAGATCATATTACACTCCTCCCCGTCCCTCCCTCAGGCTCCGGCTCAGAGTCCCTGCTGCCAGCAGCGTGAGGTGAGAGACTCTATGACTGAGCTGAGCTGAGCTCGGATCAGTCAAGTGAATGCCGCTGGTGCAGGCAATAGTAAGGAGATGAGCGCAACGGAAGCGCTCATCTCCCTGTGCCTAGCGGCGGCTCATTTTAGTTGGGGGGGCACATGGGGGGGCCCAGCATGATGTAGGGGGGGCCGTGGCCCCCTCTGGCCCCCCCCCCCTGGCGACGCCACTGTTTACAGTGAAATGATATATTGTGAAATAGGGACTGGGATTGGAGAAGGGATTAAAAGAATGTCAGTAACAGTGGAGAAGAAGGTGATTTTACCCAAAATGTCTACTGCTTAATGAGCTGTGGTGGTAGATACAGCTTATGGGCTCATGCGCACTAACATATTTTTTCTGTGTCCATTATTCTTTTGCGGCCTGTATGTGGAACCATTAACTTCAATGGGGCTGCAAAAAAAAAAACTAAATTGAATCAGTGTGCATTCCGTCTCTGTTCTTCTTATAGAATGATGGAGGCTGTAACTTGCAGTCCAGCAACCTGTAGCAGAGGTCTGCAATGGGATACAGACTGTATTATATATCAAAGGGTTCCCTATTGGGCAGGAATTTGTGGTACATCTTTGTACTCCCTTCTGCGAGGTTCACACAGATCTGAAGTTCTGTCTTGACACTATATACCTTTAGACTATTTCTCTCATTCTCAACAAGCCACCACTCTGTCACCAATATGCCTTCGCCTTGCCACCAAATGCCACTACTCTGCCCCAATATTTTACCACTCTGTCACCAATTGCCACCAGTCTGCCCCTCTAAATACCACAACACTGACCATAATGTGCCGGTGGCACACACTCTGCCCTTCATTGGGCACCACTCTTCCCCTCATACAATGAATCCTTCATACAATAAGTCCTCCGCAATATCAACCCCTCATACAGTGAATCAACCATGATATTTGCCCCTCATACAGTTTATACCCCACAGTACCTGCCCCTTATACAGTGAATTCCCCACAACATTATCGGCCCCTCATACAGTGAATTTACCAAAGCATCTGCTCCTCATACAGTCAGTCCACCACAGTATCAGCCCCTCATACAGTATCAACCTCTAAAACATACCTGAATCATCCACAATAACTGTCTCTCCTCTAATATTCTGAGTCAGGGGGCTCTGTCTTTTTTCAGACTTCTGCTTGCTGCTTCCCTCCCACTTTGTACTAGAACGACATCCTTCTCTGTGGCTGGCTGCGTGGGATGACGCAAGTTATTCACTCGCTGCTGAGCTGGCGCAGCAGCAAATGACTAGCTTGCGTCATTGCACTCAGCCAGCCATAGAGTGGGTATCACTTTTGTGCCTGAGAGTGAGTGAGAGCTGTGACACTGACTTAGTGTGGCACACCATACAAAGGGAGGTCTCCCAGACATCGGTCCAGGTCTTGCACCAGACTGGGAGCAGGGAAGCCAGACTATTCTTCCCTTGGTGGGCCCCTTCCTCAGTTAACCCAGGGCAGCTGTCCTCCTACTAGCTATGTTTCTATATTTTATGTATTATCTGTATGAATTATTATATAATGCTGTTAGTAAATCCTATTTACTATGCTATTTTATGTCTGAATTATCATTATATAATGTTATTCGTAAATGCTAAATTGTATGTACAATATTCTGTAAGAATTATCATTATAGCATTTATCAACAGCATTATAATACGATAATTCATAAGCTAATATATAAGTATAGCTATGAGCATTATGTATTTATAGGTTATCTGTATGAATTGTTATATAATGCTCTTGGTAAATGCTCTATTTATGTATTACCTGTATGAATTATCTTTATGTAAATGATCTCAGTAAATACTATATTTTAGGTATTACCTATACGATTTGTCTTTATGTAAATGCTCTAGTTAGTGTCTACTCTTAATTATAGGTCACCGGACGAGGTAAAAGTATGCAAAGGTGGTTTTCATGGTTCTGATAACCTGTTCAAGAGTATGCAGGTAATCAAATCTGGAAGATTGTGTTTTACAATGGTTTTGATTGAACATTTTTATCAGTTGTTGTTATGTCAAGTTAAAAATTCTGTTCATCAATTTCCTTCCAGTAATTTCAGCCATTTCAGGATTTTACAAAGAGTGCTTTTAAAGAGAAAAGCATGCTGCGATAAAAAAAGATAGACCAGTAAACAATAAAAATATTAGAGAGAACTTAAATGTCCTATCAGAAAACTGTATGGAGGGAATTTATCATGGAGCGTTTTACACCGGTCTACGATATCTCCTGCTCTGCCTTAGGATGTGCATAAATTTATGATGAGGTGCAGGCCTCGTCATATATTAGGCGCTTTCTCTGGCAGTCCATGCTCCCAAACCTAAATATATGGCAGCACAGAGCTGCAGTAGATTTATATCTTCATTTACACAAGAAAACTGTTATAAATTAAGATAAGTCTGCCAGTCCCACACCCTCACACCCTCTAGACCATGGATGTCAAACTCATGGCTCTCCAGCTGTTGCAAAACTACAACTCCCAGCATTCCCTGATAGCTGCAGTATGCCCAGGCATGATGGGAGTTGTAGTTTTGCAACAGCTGGAGGGCCACGAGTTTGACATCCCTGCTCTAGACTCTAGCCACGTCCCTTTTACAAAACGTTGTCACCAGGGCGGAATAGAGATGCCACAAAATTTTGTTGCAGTGGTATTTAAAAAGTCGCAAACACAGGGTTTGTGACATTTTATGCCTGAAAAGTGGCATTGGGGTATTTTTTCTGTGTACATTTTTCTTGTAAACATGCAGAAACTCCAAATTCTTTAGGGCCCCACCCTGGTCTCTAGGGGAAGGGGCTGTAGTTTTCCTGGAGACTGTGTTTGAGCATGTCCACATGCAGCACATTTGTGGCAGAAATCTAAACAATGCATGCAATTCTTGGATAACACCCTTAGGTCTAGTCCAAAGTCAAACCAATTAGCTGGAACTTTGGGTCCACACCCACTGCTCATTACATTTCTATTAGGCTTGAGTGAATTGACCTTTGTATCATAGATACAAAGTCGATTTGTTCAAAAACCTTCTTTTTAGTGTTGTTTCAGGTGCAGCATAAAAATGTATTGGCACCGTTGAGCCAAACTTTGTCTCGCCCCGAAGTCACGCAGGACTTTGGTGAATTACTATGGTATTCCTATCTATGTATTGAAAAACCATTTAAAATAGTAATCCGAAGTGGGCTTTGGTACCGAGTTACCAGCCAGTACAAACCCAACTGCTGATTCCTATTTTCAAATGTTTCAAATGCTGTACAGACACAAATCTATGATCCGAAGGTCGATTCGCTCAAGCCTAATTACTATATGCAAGTTGGTATACTTATGCAATGTATCAGTGGTTCTGAAAACATACTGTAGTAGTCCATAGGGGCACAAACAAGGAGTTTCTAAAATGAAGGAGAATAAATGCTTCCAATAGTATATTACTCTATACCTCATGTAAAAGAAAATCACCTTGGAGCTTGAATATACTTTTCTTATTATATTAATAAAGGTTATTTGAGTTCATTGTGTTCTACATTGTTGGGTTAAAGTGCCTCTGTGCTGTCGATATTCTTGCTTGCTTTTCCACAGCATAGAGGTCCTATTGTAAAACCTATATTGGTTAATTATTTACATACTTCAAACCATAAAAGACATTAGGACGCTTAAGGACTATCTGAGAGTATCAGAACACATTCAACAGTAATAAGTAGATTGCCTATGTATGACTGATTTGATAATAGGAGTGACTTATTCTTATGGTTATAAATTAATTTTTCATGACAAGCATCGGTTTCATAGCAGTCAGGAACATGCAAATACATGACTTACACTCTTAGATAAGGGGGGGGGAGGAACACTACAAATATAAATCGGAATGGTCATAAATAATCTTATTAAGATAACTTTAATTGCAGGCTCTGTTTATTGGATATGGGTCTAAGATAAAGCATGGCATAGAAGTGCCGCCATTTGAGAATATAGAAATCTATAATTTGTTGTGTGGTGAGTTGTTTTATTGTATTTTATAACACTGTTACAATGAGTATACTGTAACATTGTACATTTTACATATTCACACCTGGTGTGTTTTGCAGACTTGTTAGACATTGAACCTGCACCCAATAATGGAACCCATGGAAGTCTTAACCATTTACTTAAGCAGACAGTTTATGAGCCCTCCTTGCCAAAAGAGCTGTCTGAGCCTTTCCAATGCTCTGTTATCCATGGAGCCAAGGTGAACAGCTTTGGTTGTTCTTGTGACTCACTGGTAAGTATGATAGAAGGGTCCCTTTAATAAAGATAATCTATCAGAAATGGGTATTTTTTTTTAACTGAATATTCATCAAAAATCATTTTTAAAGAATTTTGGCATATTTCTTTTTCATTTCAGTAGTACTATACTATTGAAAATGAAATACAAAATATTTTCCTTCTCTAACAGTCGGCGCAGAGAGATAAAAATCCTATATGGTTAGGGTTGCCATTGTTATTTTACTGCTGCTGCAAGGGACAAATGTTATCTGCTAGTGTAATAGTAGATTAGTAGAATCGGCATGACAGTATGGTAGCTCTATTGTTCTCTTGATAGGCCTAGATAAAGATGCCCATAGATGAGCACTGCAATCATCAGTGTAATGTGTGATACTATAATAGTCCCTCACCCCTCTTCCCTCTCTTGTCAGAGTGAATAGTCTGAGAAAGTCAGACGAGTGACTGTCACCAAAATGTTATCTGCCAGTTAAAACCAACATAGTAACACATCTCCTCCTTATCTAATCAGTTTTTATTTTCTTATTGCAGATTTTTTTATTGTTTATTTCCTGAACAATATTATGGGGCAGCCATCTTGCTTGAGCTGTTCTTAATGGCATTTTTAAAGTATTATGAAAATTGCTTTACGGCAGACCCATGGGGCATAGACACAATGGATAGGAGGGGACCTTATTGACTTACATGGGAGAGTTTTCTAGGCATGCTCTGTGACCTGTGTAGAGGTCATGTACACGGAAAGAATAGATAAACTCTGACAATCACCTGTGGTGAATGGTGGATACACAGAGATGATATCATTACTAGGGATGAGCGAATCGACTTCGGATGACACATCCAAAGTCGATTGGCATAAAACATTGTCCTAATACTGTACGGAGCAGGAGCTCCGTACAGTATTAGAATGTATTAGCTCCGATGAGCCAAAGTTATCGCTTCGCGAAGTTTCAGGAGACTTTGCGCAATAACTTCATAAATTAAATTTGTACTATAAAAAAACATTTACCGAACTAGGGTTCGGATCCAAGTGGTACCTTGAAACTGAACCAGATTTCGGGAAATGTTTTTTTTTTACAGTACAAATTAATATATGAAGTTATTGCCCGAAGTCTCACGACACTTCGCGAAACAATAACTTCGGTTCATCGGAGCCAATACATTCTAATACTGTACGGAGCTCCTGCTTCGTACAGTATTAGGACGAAGTTTTATGCGAATCGACTTTGGGTGTTTCATCCAAAGTTGATTCGCTCATCCCTAATCATTACAGGCAGGATGAGAATAATATATAATTGCAGTAAAGTAATATGTATAAACCAAGAAGTGGTGGCAATTATTAGGCTTAGTGGCCAGTGCAAAAACTGCAGGATTGTATGGTTTTTGTTTAAATATAGATAGTGCCATGGAAAATTAAAAATAACATCATCAAAAATTCTATGCACCCATTTTTTTTTTGTTAAATACATAGAATAGTCACTAGTCACTTTGTGATGAATTACTTCATCATGAAACGTATTTCTTTGTAAGTAGCGGGCGCAGTGACATGGAACAGCGATTGTGCCTCCCCCTGTCATTGAACCTTTCTGATGCCATGTTCCTCGCTGATTGTGGCATCTGAGATGAAAAATTAAAGCATAAAAAAAAATCATACTCACCTCATCCATTTGAGGCGAAGATGTGAAGAGACTGCAACCATGGATGAGGACCGGTGAGCATGATTTTTTTTTTACCGCCATTTCAGTGAGAATTGATTCGTTACCATGAAGCACAAAGAAATTTGGCTTTGAGGTGAATCAAATTTTCCCTGACATTCGGATCGAAGTCCATTTCTGATTAGAGTTGAGCGAACCCGAACTGTAAAGTTCGGGTTCGTACCGAACTTTAGGTTTTTCGGCACCCGGACCCGAACATTTACGTAAAAGTTCGGGTTTGGTGTTCGGAGCTTTCTTGGCGCTTTTTGAAAGGCTGCACAGCAGCCAATCAACAAGTGTCATACTATTTGCCCCAAAAGGCCATCACAGCCATGCCTACTATTGGCATGGCTGTGATTGGCCAACTGCAGCATGTGACCCAGCCTCTATTTAAGCTGGAGTCACGTAGCGCCGCCCGTCACTCTGCTCGGATTATTGTAGGGAGAGGCTGCAGCTGCTGTGAGGGAGAGATCAGGGAGAAATCTTATGAAGAACTGCTTTTTTACTCAGCGATCTACAGCAAATGTGTTTTGTGGGTGCAGTGCACAATTTCTTAAGCCTGCCCTGAGCCAACTACTGCTGAAAACAAACTTTTTTTTACTTCAGTTTGTCAATATCCATACATAATCGGCAACCATTTTATGCAACTATAGTGCACCAGCACAGGATATCTGCAAGTCCAGAAATACAGCATTTTTCTTTCATATAGTGCACATCTAGGATTAGACGTGCATGAGTGATTGTCACATTTAGGCCAGAAATACAGCTTTTTGCTTACTGGGGTGAAAAAAAACCCCATCTGTTTCATATAGCGCACATCTAGGATTAGACGTGCATAAGTGAGTGTCCCATATAGGCCAGAAATTCAGCTTTTTGCTTACTGGGGTGAAAGAACCCTCTGATACACTTTACATCTGGGATTAGACGTGCATAAGTTACTGTGAAATTTAGGCCACAAATACCGCTGTCATATAGTTTAAAAAAAAAAATTGTGCAATACCCTACATCAGGGTTTTTATTGGCGGTTAATTATTTTTAACAGACTTAACCACTTTTTACTTTGCTTTGTGAACGCTAACTATGAGGCAAACATCTAATAAGGGATGCGGTCATGGTGGTGGTGGTACAGGGAGAGGACGTGGCTGTTCTGCCACAGCTACACGTCCTACTGAACCTACTACCTCAGGTCCCATTAGCCGCCAGAATCTACAGCGATATTTGGTCGGGCCTAATGCCGTTCTAAGGATGGTAAGGCCTGAGCAAGTACAGGCGCTAGTCAATTGGGTGGCCGACAGTGGATCCAGCACGTTCACATTATCTCCCACCCAGTCTTCTTCAGAAAGCGCACAGGTGGCGCCTGAAACCCATACCCATCAGTCTGTCACATCACCCCCGTGCATATCGGGGAACCTGTCTGAGCCTCAAGTCATGCAGCAGTCTCTTATGCTGTTTGAAGACTCTGCTGGCAGGGTTTCCCAAGGGCATCCACCTAGCCCTTCCCCAGGGGTGGAAGACATAGAATGCACTGACGCACAACCACTTATGTTTCCTGATGAGGACAAAGGCATACCACCTCAGCACGTCTCTGATGATGACGAAACACAGGTGCCAACTGCTGCGTCTTTCTGCAGTGTGCAGACCGAAAAGGAGGTCAGGGAGGACTGGGTGGAAGACGATGCAGAGGACGATGAGGTCCTAGACCCCACATGGAATGAAGGTCATGCCACTGACTTTTAGAGTTCGGAGGCAGTGGTGAGACCGAGCCAACAGCGTAGCAAAAACGGGAGCAGGGTGCAAAAGCAGTGGAGCCGTCGCCAAAACAGTTCACCTGCTACTGTACACCGTTCACCAGGGACCGAGCACACCAAAGGCAGCTTCAAGGAGTTCCCTGGCATGGCACTTCTTCACACAATGTGCTGACGACAAGACCCGAGTGGTTTGCACGCTGTGCCATCAGAGCCTGAAGCGAGGCATTAACGTTCTGAACCTTAGCACAACGTGCATGACCAGGCATCTACATGCGAGACACGGGCTGCGGTGGAGTAAGCACCTTCAAAACCAAGAAAGGGCTCAGGCCCCGCTTGATCCCTCTTCTGCTGCTGCCTCGGCCTCTTCCTCCGCCTCTGGAGGAACGTTGGCACCTGCCGCCCAGTAAACAGAGGGTGTGCCACCAACAACACCACCTTAGTCACTAAGCATATCCACCATGTCACATCTCACAAACCTTTGATAGAAAGCGTAAATTCCCACCTAGCCACCCTCGATCCCTGGCCCTGAATGCCAGCATTTCTGAACTACTGGCCTATGAAATGCTGTCATTCAGGCTGTTGTAGATGGACAGCTTCAAACAGCTCATGTAGCTTGCTGTCCCACAGTACGTCGTTCCCAGCTGCCACTACTTCTCCAGGAGAGCCATGCCCTCCCTGCACAACCAAGTATCGGATAAAATCAAGTGTGCACTGTGCAACGCCATCTGTGGCAAGGTCCACCTAACCACAGATACGTGGACCAGTAATCATGGCCAGGGACGCTATATCTCCCTAACTGCACACTGGGTAAATGTAGTGGCAGCTGGGCACCAGGCGGAGAGCTGTTTGGCGCACGTCCTTCCGCCGCCAAGGATCTCACGGCATCATTCTTTGCCTCCTGTTTCCTCCGCTTTGTACTCGGCTTCCTCCTCCTCTTCTACCACCTCCTCATCCGGTCAGGGACAGACCTTCACCACCAACTTCTGCACAGCCAGGGGTAAACGTCAGCAGGCTGTTCTGAAACTGATGTGTTTGGGGGACAGGCCCCACACCGCGTAGGAGTTGTGGCGGGGTATAGAACAACAGACCGACGAGTGGTTGCTGCAAGTAAGCCTCAAGCCCGGCCTGGTGGTGTGCTATAATGGGCGAAATTTCGTTGCAGCTCTGGGACTAGCCGGTTTGACGCACATCCCTTGCCTGGCGCATGTGCTGAATTTGGTGGTGCAGAAATTCATTCAAAACTACCCCGACATGTCAGAGCTGCTGCATAAAGTGCGGGCCGTCTGTGCGCGCTTCCGGCGTTCTCATCCTGCCGCCGCTCGGCTGTCTGCTCTACAGCGTAACTTTGGCCTTCCCACTCACCGCCTCATATGCGACGTGCCCACCAGGTGGAACTCCACCTTGCACATGCTGGAGAGACTGTGCAAGCAGCAGCAGGCCATAGTGGAGTTTCAGCTGCAGCACGCACGGGTTAGTCGCACTGCGGAACAGCATCACTTCACCACCAATGACTAGGCCTCCGTGCGAGACCTGTTTGCCCTGTTGCGCTGTTTCAAGTACTCCACCAACATGGCCAGTGGCAATGACGCCGTTATCAGCGTTACAATACCACTTCTATGTCTCCTTGAGAAAACACTTAGGGCGATGATGGAAGAGGATGTGGCCCAGGATGAGGAGGAGGAAGAGGGGTCACCTCTAACACTTTCAGGCCAGTCTTTTAGAAGTGGCTCAGAAAGAGGATTTTTGCAACAGCAGAGGCCAGGTACAAATTTGGCCAGCCAGGGCCCACTACTGGAGGAGGAGGAGGATGTTGATGAAGCATGTTCACAGCGGGGTGGCATCCAACGCAGCTCGGGCCCATCACTGATCCGTGGCTGGGGGGATATGGAGGATGCAGACGATACGCCTCCCACAGAGGACAGCTTGTCCTTACCTCTGGGCAGCCTGGCACACATGAGCGACTACATGCTGCAGTGCCTGCGCAACGACAGCAGAGTTGCCCACATTTTAACGTGTGCTGACTACTGGGTGGCCACCCTGCTGGATCCCTATTACAAAGACAATGTGCCGTCCTTAATTCCCTCACTGGAGCGCGATCGGAAGATGCGCTACTACAGGCGCACGCAGGTAGACTCGCTTCTGAGAGCATTCCTGACTGACGCCGGGTGACAAGTGGAAGCACAAGGCAAAGGCAGGGGAGGAGGAAGAGGTCGCCAACGCAGCTGTGTCAGCGCCAGCACCTCAGAAGGCAGGGTTATTATGGCCGACATGTGGAAAAGCTTTGTCACCTCGCCGCAACAACCGGCCCCAACTGCTGTTATGGAGCATTTTAGCAGGAGGCAGCATTTGAACAACATGGTGGAACAGTACCTGTGCAAACGCCTACACGTACTGACTGATGGTTCTGGTCTCCAAATTGTCCACATGGCCAGAGCTTGCCCTGTATGCCTTGGAGGTGCTGGCCTGCCCTGCAGCCAGTGTACTCTCTGAACGTGTATTTAGCATGGCAGGAGGCGTCATTACAGACAGACGCAGCCGCCTGTCCACAGCCAACATGGACAAGCTCACGTTCATTAAAATGAACCAGGCTTGGATCCCTCAGGACTTGTCTGTACCTTGTGTAGAATAGACAGTTCTAACAGCCTCAACCGTCCATCCTTGTACTCAAGTGCACTTATTCCTTTCTTTTTTTTATATGTCCCAATATTTTGGGGGATACCCCTATGTAAAAATGCAAAATAACACACATCTGTGTTGGCTACTTATTCCTCCTTCGCCACCGCTTCCACCTAGACCGCCACGTGAGCCTACACGGCCACATCCACCCATTCACCGCCTCCTCAACCTCTTCCTCCTACATCATTCCTAATTTTAATTTTTTTAAGGTCTTTTATGTTTTTCTAATTCATTTCCCTATCCACATTTGTTTGTAGAGCATTTTCCATGCTCTTAAGCACATTTTGCTGCCTTTTGCAGCCCTCTAGCTCTTTCCATGAAATTTTTACAGCCATTTTAGTGCTCAAAAGTTTCAATGGGGTTCGGGGTCAAGTTCGGGTCAATTTCGGGTCCCGAACCCGAATTTTTTTTTTCAAGTTCTGCCGAACCTGAACATCCAGGTGTCTGCTCAAGACTAATAGTCACATATAGGCTGTCCCTTTGAAGAAGTTAGAGTTTCTCCAGGAATTTTTTCAAATGGCCACTATTTTGTGAGAAGGACTAGTTGCCTCCACTTTTATACCTACTTAGGGGGTAAATGCCTCGCTATACTCTATGCTCTGGAACTTGCATATGCTACACATTGGTGAGGGTTCCTGTTAGGGTGCTTAGGGTAGTTTTACATTAGCGTTGAGAGATCATTCAGAGCTCTCTGGATCTGGCATTGGGGCAGGCGGAGATTGGCTTTCAACCAGTCAAATGTCCAGTGAATCAGCTAGACTAAAATCACTGCACACATGGTTGCGCATGGCAATGATTCCTGATATTCATGAGCTCTCAGGCTCTTCCTGCAAAACTTCTGCTGATTACTGTTGTGAAAAACTGTTAATTATTGGCCAGGAAATGGCAAGAGCCAAGAGCTCATGAATGTCAGGACTCATTGGCACACGCAGGAGCATAAAAATGGTGACAGATTGCCTTTAACGTCCCTGTCCCTACTCTATATTAAAAATAAACTGAAATGAGTTACACTTTCAAGGAGTTGTCTGATTTAGAAAGCCAATCTTCAAATACCCCATTAGAGAATTCTAAGGAGCTGGACAGGTTGTACATAATGATCACATTTTGCATGCAAGACAACATGGAACTTCGAAGATGTCACTAATTTTAACAAGCAGATGCCTTAATATGATCTCCTCTTTTTCAGACAGAAGCTGGATATAAAAATCAATTAACACTCACACCTCAACAAGGTAATCATTACAACAGTTTCCTAAATGACTAAAGTTACTGAGAGAGCCTTCGTTTACAAAGATCAAAAAGTGGATATAAGTAGCCGGAACCCAACTCTGGAGCAATAGTTGTGGAGCTGGATATACAATATATTCATTGCTCGCCTGGGAAAGATGATGCACTTACAGGAAAAAAGAGAAAAAAGTGGAGGCAGTGTAATGCTCTGGGCAATGCAAAAAATTGCCCCTAGAGGTTTTCATAGCCTTTAAAATTGCCCCCAGAGGTTTTCATAGCCTTTAAAATTGCCCCCAGAGGTTTTCATAGCCTTTAAAAAATTTGTACAGTAACCCTTCTATAGGACTAGAGTAGATTGGCTAGCGTTCACTCCCTACATACACTGGTGAGCCTAACCATTGCACACTAGAAACAGCCCAAAAGACCAGCCATATTGGAGATGCTCTGCCCTAGTCATCTAGCCATCATAAGTTGGACCTTATCAAAGTTGCCCAAAACTTAAGCTTGCCATTTTTACCTGCTTCCAACACATCAACTTTAAGAACTTACTTTTCACTTGCTACCCCATACAGTATTTTCCAACCCTGTAGTGGTGCCCATAATGTTATTCACTCCACCTGTCTGTGGTTCTAATGTCATGGTTGATATGTGCATTTTAAAATGTTTTCCCTTATGGAATTATATTTATTTATTATTATTGTAATTATTGTTTGCGTGACAAAGGTATGTTTCCATCATCTGCTCAATTTACAGAATCTGACACTAAAAAGTTTAATCTGCCATATGGACGGCCACTGGTTTTGCAAAATAGCAGCTATTGTATCTTGTACCATAATAAATATGTGAGTGGTTTCAGTTACAATATAAAGATGCCATTGTGGAGTTCATACACACTACATAAAAATGTAAGTACTATTGAAATATTAGTATACCACATAATCCTTTTTATGATTTGCGGGTATAATAAATATAAATATTTTTCACTGACAGTGATGGCTAACCTCCGGCACTCCAGCTGTGGTGAAACTACAACTCCCAGCATGTTCAATTCATTTCTATGGAGCTCTGAGAAGAGCCAAGCAAATGTACATCTTAGGAGTTGTAGTTTTACCACATCTGGAGTGCTGGAGGTTAGCCATCACTGGTTTAGGATGTCATCAGGTGTTCAAGAACACTGCTTTGTAGTGTGATATGTCTTCACACATAATCTATAGGTGCATCACAGGGTAAAAAAATAACTTTCTCAGATATTATGCAAACCCTTGACCAGAAGGAATAAAACTAAATTGTGGGGTATCTACATACAGAGAGATGATGTTCATCTCATTAAAGAGCCTTAAAGGGGTTGTCCGAGTTATGAAAAAAAATAATATAGCACTGAAAATCTGATGGGCAGCAATATATAACTAAGCTAAGCAAGTTTTATGCAAAAAAAATATATATCTATTTCCTCATTTTCCTGGTTTTCTTCTGGCCCTTTTGTTTACATGCAATAAAAACAATCTCGTCCCCTCCCCCTGCTCTGCAAAGGGAGTGAATACAAGAGCTGCCCTGTGTGACATGTCTGCCTGCTGGGAGACTCTGCATCATGTTGTATGTGTAGGACTACAAGTCCCAGCTGTATAATGGCACTGCTAAGGGAGTGAATACAAGAGCTGCCCTGAAGACATGTCTGCCTACTGGGAGACTCTGCAGCATGTTGTATGGGGAGGACTACAAGTCCCAGCTGTATAATAACACTGCTAATACACACAGGATCTCCCCTCTACCTTCTCGTGCAATGCTCACTCTAATCCTTCAGCTCCTGTGCCCAGAATGGTCACTGCTGCAGCTAGCCAGTATGTGCAGCTGAAGGGGTTAAGAATCCTAGCAGAGAGTAGACGGCAGTGAAGTGAAAGGGGGGCGTGGCCAGCACAGTGACTCTCGTTTACAGGCTTGTAAACAACCTTTATCAGAGCAGGGAGAGAAGCTGACATCACAGGTCATGTGACCCTCAGTGAAATCTGAGAAACCAGCTACTGGAGATAAAGTGAGTGAATTGGAAATCTGTTACATTTGCCTAGTTAGGAACATAGAAAGAACAAAAAAATAACTCGGATAACCCCTTTAAAACATGACTAGGGATATCAGCCAGAGACAGATGGTTGTCTCTGGTTTTGCCTGTAATGGGTTGGATCAGTGTCAGACTGGGGTGCCTAGGGCCCACCAGTAAAATTTATTCTGGGGGTTCACCACACACCACACCCGTTAACACAGCAGCGGACAGCAGCAAGACGTTACAAGGTAATTGATTTTAGGGGTCCCTGCAACGACTTCAAGAAGGTGGGTGCCTGGAAAAGGAGGATACTGACTGGCCTGCCACTGTGTCTACAAGTCATCTCAGCCACCAGATGCATCTATAATAATAAGCTGTTAAATAATCTGCCCAGTTTTTACATGGACATAGGCTGGTTGAGATGCTGTATGCTGCCTTTATACACGTAGAGAAGTCACTCTACTGTGCCATGTGTAGTGGGTGAGGAACTAGGGGACCAGCTAGGTTGGGGCCCACCAGGGGATTCAGCTGTACCCCTGTGGGCCAGTCCGAGCCTGGGTTGGATATTGAATTACAGGGTGGCTAGCCATAGGTGTTATTAGAGACAGTTTTTAGCTTCTGGAGTAGAGCTGATTTGCAAACTTTTTCGCAGGGAGCATTGACTCCCTTCACTAGTAGTGTTGGGAGCGAATATTCAAATCGTGAATATTAATAGCGAATATTGGTACTTCGAGAAGTTGTGAATATTTAGAATATAGAGATATATTCTTAATTTTGAATATTCTAGATTTTTTTTTTTCATCAGCAGCCTCCCTTCTTGCTTGTGGGCCAATGAGAAGGCTTCAATGTCTTTGTCTGAGCTTAGCAACATCCCTAGCAACCAATAGGAAAGTTCCCTACCCCTTATTATATAAGAACCTCCCCAGCAGCCCTTGTAGGCAGTATTTAGAAGATCTGAGAGAGACAGCAGTGTTATTACTGTGCTCTTATAAGGCAAAAAATCCCACTTATTAAACCTGACAGGGCACACCTGTGAAGTGAAGACCATTTCAGGTGACTACCTCTTGAAGCTCATGAAGAGAATGCCAAGAGTGTGCAAAGCAGTAATCAAAGCAAAAGGTGGCTACTTTGAAGAACCTAGAATATGACATATTTTCAGTTGTTTCACACTTTTTTGTTATATATATATATATATATAATTCCACATGTGTTAATTTATAGTTTTGATGCCTTCAGTGTGAATCTACAATTTGCATAGTCATGAAAATAAAGAAAACTCTTTGAATGAGAAGGTGTGTCCAAACTTTTGGTCTGTACTCTCTCTCTATCTATCTATCTATCTATCTATCTATATATATATATATATTACAGAGAGTTAGTGGGAGATAGTCAGTGTAGGTTATGTCCTGATATAGTGTAGCTGTTGCAGTGCAGGGTGTTAGGTAGTGTGAAAGGTTCTGCTGCCCATACATACATGCAGACCTGCTAAAATGTGAAGTTTCACGTATTTCGACAAAATATTCACATCATTAGAGCTCAATCGCAAATATATTTGAGCACTCTATCTCCATATAAAGCTATTGTAATGTTCTGCCGTGCCAACCATTTTCTCCAGTCTCGGGAAACTTCTAGCAGCTTTGAAAATGTAGCAAAATTGACCCACACCTGTATTTCACGCGCATTACGCGAATATTACATTGCCGTTTCTTTGCAATCAAGAAAATAATCTCCAATTCGTGAATTCATTAATATATGACGAATATGCGCCCAAATATTTGTGAAATATTGCGAATTCGAATATAGCCCCTGCCGCTCATCACTATTCACCAGCAACAACTAACACCAAAGAGCTCAGAATATATGCAGTACCATATAGAGCCCATACTGAACATATACAGAATGCTGAACAGTACATTAGTGTGGTGCTTAAGTGTGTATTTTATCTTCATATACAACTACATCACTAATCACATTTTGAATATACGTAAAAAGATCAACCATTGCCTAATCCGTGCCAATGTTCGGATGCAAACATATTCCGGTTTCAATTTTAGGTAGCAGAATTCTAGACTACACCACTGGACACTTTTGCCATGAAAAAAAAATAATAATAATTACATACAGTATGTTGGTGGAAATTTTTATATTCATACACACTGGATTTTTATGTTGGGATGCTGCTGTTTTCCTCCTGCAAACCTGCCTTGTGTGTGTGTTTTTCTCCCTGTCTATAGACTGTGTGAGCCACCCCCTTAGATTCTTTCCCTCCTCTCCACTTTTTGAACTGCCATGTACAAACTCCTCCCCTTTCCTGCTGCTATCTCTAAAACAGGGGGGGGGGGGGGGGGACAGAAAGCTATCGGACACAGGAGCACAGCTCTGAAGGATTTGTCTGATTCACCAGCACCAGCACCTAGGTGAAGGACTTACACATGCTATTAAATTCTGAAGGAAGGCTTTATAGAAAGTTGCTTAATTTTGTATTTAGAAAGCAAATAAACAATACAAAATCCAATTCAAATGTGTCAATGGCTTTTAAGTGAAGCTTTGTGCACATGTTTTAAGGAAACTTTGCAGATAATGGGAGCCTTATGTTTCAAAATGTTTATCCAGGGAACCTCCAACCTTCACTGATGTCTTCTCTGGCATAACATAAATGTTAGTTTCAGAACTTCAAGGCTGCAAAATAAACAATCGAGATGCTTCATTCAGTACATGGGTAAACAAGACCTTTCTTCTGGTGCACCCTTGTGTCCTACAGTTACATCCGCATTAACCAATATGTTTTGCAATGTTTGTTAGGAACTTGTGCCAGCCTCTGTGGAAAATGATTCATGTATATTTGTGGATGTGCGAATCCCACAAGGACAAAGTCAAAGTTGTCAATATTACCGTGACCATCAATCTCTAAAATTTGGATTTCTTTTCCCTCCAAGCAAGTATATTATTACATCATTCTTAAATCTATAAATTTCAATGTTTAATTTAAAGAATAATCAGGAAAATATTTTCTAATGCCAATTAGGATGGGAAAACTGAAGTCAATATTGATTATGAAAAACACAGTGAGTGGCATTTATCAAGCAATTTACACCACTATTGTGGCATAGTTGCAAATTATGGCTCTTGCCATACTTATACCATTTATAACTTGTTGTACTTCTTGTCACTTTTCTATAGTGGTGAGGAAAGGGGAGGGACTTAGCAGGAAGGGCAGGGCCTATTGCACTCTGTCCGATTAACTTATTCCAGAAACTGGCGTAAATTACACCTCAAGTCTACGCCAGCCCCTGGCTGGCATAGATTTCAGGCCCTGCTGCATGGAGTGCCAGATATGCGCCTAATTCATTAAGGGGCATCTGCCCCTTAATAAATTATGTGCATCTTACTCCAGCACAAAGGCGATGAAGACTGGTATATGGGAATGCCAGTCTTGATAAACGTTGACCAATGTTCCAATAACAAGGCCTAGTTAACATACAACAGAAGTGTTGTCTTGTGTTTAGAGACAGATGGATAATATCACTGGTGTACATCAATTGAGCTGACCTTTGTTAAGTATTGTGTGCTGAATGTACGGTACTGTGCTTGTTGAGCTACGAGAAGGCCGCAATGCTCAGAGGAGCGCCGCTGCCTTCTCAAAACAGCTGATTGGTGCGTGTCCCAGGTGTCGGACCCCCACAGACCAGATACTGGTGTCCTATCCACAGGAATAAAAAACGTTTTAAGGTCAGGTGGAAAATTAAACATGATGGCAGACTGTTAGTGTTTGAAACGTGACAACCCTGATCATAGCTATTCAAGAAAATCCAAATAGAGACTAATATTATTGTATGACATTACACCAATATTATGTGTTATTATGTTCTCGACAAAATTCACTATGACCTCAAATTAAACTAAACAATATGTAAACAAACATGTCTTAATTGTAAAATATTGATTTTATGCATCATTTCTGACTTGATATTTGGAATCTACACCTTCAAATTGTGGCATCTGAGATTAAAATTAATGGCTTTCAGCGGTTAATTAAAAAAAATTACTCAATTTATACATTTGATCGCATAGAGGCCACCGCGGCCATCTTGATTGAAGACACGGTGCAAAATCTAGCGCGGTGACGTGATCACGTCATCACGCCGGCTGGCCGTCACTTGGTATTTTCAATCAAGATGGCTACAGCAGCCTCTTTGCACGCAAATAGATGAGGTGAGTATATATTTTTTTCCCCGCCATTTCAGGGAAAATTGATTCGTTACCATGAAGCGCAAGGAAATTCGGCTTCGAGGCAAATCAATTTTTTCCTGAAATTCAGATCGAAGTCAATTCGTTTGACTTCGATTCGCTCATCACTAATTCTAAACCTCACTCTAGCTGTTCACATTGCACATACTGCATACCATACTGTATGTTGCCTACCCCAGAAAACACAGACTTTCTGAGAAATGTGACCACGACAAATACAACACTTGGACAAGCCCTATAGGACTACAAAGAAACAATTTACAATGAAAAGATCATAAATGAACAGTCAGAACAAATTTACATTGTTTTTAACCCATAGGATACCAGCGCCGTACATGTATGGCGTTGATATCCGTGTCTCTGATCGGGCGGGCGCAAGAGTCTGGCAGTCACTGATAGCCGGACCCCTGCTGTATGCGTCGGCATTGGTGAAAACACACATGCCGACGCATTAACCCTTGCACTGCCAGGGTCAGTGCTGACTGCGGCACGTGCCAGATCCTGCCGGGTGGGGGTGGCCATCGGGTCCCTGCGCAGCTAGTTAAAAAAAAGTATCCGTTTCCCAAAATAAAGTAAAAAAATTTGTAAGAAATAGGAAAAAAAAAAAGAAAAGTAGACATATTAGCTATCGCCACATCCATATTGACCGGTTCTATAAAAATATCACATGACCAAACCCCTCAGATGAACACCGTCAAAAAAATGAAATAAAAACTGTGCTAAAAAAAACATTTTTTTGTCACCTTACATCACTAAAAGCGCAACACCAAGCGATCAAAAAGGCATAGTACCAATCTAACCGTCACCTCATCCTGGATAAAATGAGCCCCTACATAAGACTCCTAAAAACAAAAAAAACAAAAAAAATATGGCTCTCAGACTATGGAGACACTAAAACATGATTTTTTTTGTTTCAAAAATGATATTATTGTGTAAAACAAATAAAAAAACTAATAAAAAACTGTCAAGCCATTTTTTTGTCACCTTACATCACAAAAAGTGTAATACCAAGCTATCAAAAAGTGATATGTACCCCAAAATCATGCCAATCAAACCGTCATCTCATCCCGCAAAAAATTAAACCCTACCTAAGACAATTTCCCAAAAAATAAAAAAAATTATGGCTCTCAGACTATGGAGACACTAAAACATGATTTTTTTTTCAAAAATGCTTTTATTATGTAAAACTGAAACAAACAACCAAAAAAGTAGTCATATTTGGTATTGTCGCATCCGTAACAACCTGCTCTATAAAAATAACACATGATTTAACCTGTCAGATGAACATTGTAAATAACAAAAAAAAAATGGTGCCAAAACAGCTATTTTTTGTTACCTTGCCTCACAAAAAGTGTAATATAGAGCCACCAAAAATCATATGTACCCTAAAATAGTACTGAAAAAACTGCCACCTTATCCCGTAGTTTCCAAAATGGGGTAATTTTTGGGGGAGTTTCTACTCTAGGAGTGCATCAGGGAATCTTCAAATGTGACATGGCAACTTAAAATTATTCCAGTGAAATCTGCCCTCCAAAAGACACATGGCGTTTCTTTACTTATGCACCCTGCCGTGTACTCGTACAGCAGTTTACAACCACATATAGGGTGTTTCTGTACACTACAGAATCAGGGCAAAAAATATTGAATTTTGTTTGGCTGTTAACCCTTGCTTTGTTACTGGAAAAAAACTGATTAAAATGGAAAGTCTGCCAAAAATTGAAAATCTGAAATTTCATCTACATTTTCCATTAATTCTTGTGGAACACCTAAAGGGTTAAGAAAGTTAGTAAAATCTGTTTTGAATACCTTGAAGGATGTAGTTTCTAAAATGGGGCCATTTATGGTTTCTATTATGTAAGCTCACAAAGTGACTTCAGGCCTGAACTGGACATTAAAAAGTGGGTTTTGAAAATTTCCTGAAATATTTCAAGATTTGCTTCTAAACTTCTAAGCCTTCTAAGGTCCCAAAAATAGTGACGAGAAAACAATCTCAGAATGGCTTGGATAGGTAAAAGCGTTTTAAAGTTATCACCACATAAAGTGACACATGTCAAATTTGCCTGGGATTCGGCCTGGGATTTAGGGTGAAAAGTATCTCGGTACTGAAGGGGTTAAATTATATGTATTTTTATTTATTTTTTTTAGGCCTCAAAAGATCTTCTAAAGATGATGGTTATTCAGGACTTACAACCAGCAACATGATTCCAATGTATCCTGCATTTCAAGGTTAGCTTTGCTCCTTGTATTGGTATGTATGATATACGTGATGTTCATCATTTCTTTAACTTCTCTAGGGCAAATGGTTGAAAAAAAAAAGAATAAATTGAGCAATGACATCAAACAAGCAGAAGTAAATTATTAAAGGCATCTGTCAGCAGAGTTGTACCTATGACCTGCTGCATGTGAGCTTGGCAGCTGAAGGCACCTGTGTTGGTCCCAGAAAAATTAAGTTTTAATTTATGCGAATGAGCGTTTAGGAGCAACAGGGGCGTTGCCATTACTCCTAGAGGCTCAGTTCTCTCTGCAACTGCCGCACCCCCTGCACTTTGATTGACAGGGCCAAGAAATGAAAACATCATCACACCTGCCTGGTTTTCTGGCACAAATGAAGAAAGAAGTTGATGGCAGCTTGGAGCTGCCATATATTTCTGTATAGATACAAGGACTGTTGGAGAATGTGCCTCATTTATGCTGAGGCCTGTGTCTAATTTTAGGAGATAATGAATATATGGAGTCCATTATAGAATGTATATTTATGAAATTGGAGGCATAAAGAGGGTTTATTCACATCTATAGAAATCCTATTACATCTTCATACAATATTAAACTGTGATACAGTTATATGCATACGCCTTAATTCTTTGCACATACTGTAGTAAATGTATCATATGGCTCTTATCAAAATTATTACTAATCTTAGAGCAAATCTTGAGGGTTAGGAGAGAGTTGATGGGAGCAGTGTGACACATATAAAATTGGAGCAAATGAATAGTTAAAGGGGTTTTACAATACCCTCAAGAAGTTAACAGAACACTGCTCTAAAATTGAAAAATAAGCCTTACTGAGCGGCTTAATACCCACGGTCCGTGTGTCTCTCATCCATTGGTGCATTCAGTCTTCACCAGTAGTGATGAGCGGCATAGGCAATATTAGTTTTCGCAATATTTAGGGAATTCTAGGATTCGTGATCTCATTATTTTTGTGATTGCACAAATCGGCAGTAATGCGCATATTTTTTGGGCAGTACATGCAACTTCACATTTTATCAGGTCTCAGTAGATATCACGGATTGGTGCACTAAGTATTGTTGTGATATCACAGCACTGTGTCTGTAGCATGTATGTATGGACAGCAGAGAAACAGTAATTCCTAACACCCTGCACTGGAACCTATCAGCTACACAATATCACTATCTAACCTACACTGACTATCTCCTACTAACTATCTGGATTATATATATGAGCTAAATAAATATCTAATGTAATTAGATAAGGAATAGGATCCAGATGACAGGGCACAGCAATGTCACTGCTGTCTCTCTTGGAACTGCAAAAATACTACAGAAAATGGCTGCTGGGGAGGTTCTTATATAGTAAGGGGTAGGCAACTTTTCTATTGGTTGCTAGGGATGTTGTTAAGTTCTGATAAAGACATTGCAGCCTTCTCATTGGCCCACAAGCAAGAAGGGAGGTTACTGATGAAAAAAAAAATCTAGAATATTTGCGACTATGAATATATAACACTATAGTCTACATCTCCGCGAATTCTTGAAGTACCGATATTTGCGATAAAAATTTGCGATTAGAATATTCGCGATCAATGCTAGTTACCAGCTCTGAAGCGATGAAGTCACACTGGTTACTTCACAAGATTGCTGCAGGCAATCACTGTCCTTAACTCACATAAGTGAGTTGACACTGTAGCGATGATTAGCCAGACTACCCCAGGTGACTGCTGAAACCAGTGATTGGCTGCAGTGATCACAGAAGACCGCTGGAACCACTGGAAAGGTGTGAGATTGAAGGAGAGTTAGGTTAGTTAACACTAACAAGGGCTGAAAATCAAACAAAAGACATGGCAGCACACTGTTATGCATGCAAACAAGAACTAGGGATTAGAGATTATTCTGTATTACAGTGCCACTATACCTACTGTACATGAAAAATGGAAGCTCTTTGTGCACATTTTCGATCATGTGTCAGGCCTTTCTACCAACGTCAAGGTGGCTTCTGCAGATGGGTATCTAACACTAACAAAACTGCCTCTCCTGGGCCTAACTTAACCCCTTAGGGACCCATGACGTATCGGTACGGCATGTTTCCCGAATCCTTAAGGACCCATGACGTACCGGTACGTCATGGCTTCAATTCGCGATTCCGGCGCCGCGGGGGTTAATCGGAACGGGATGCCGGCTGAAATCATTCAGCCGGCATCCCGTAACAACGCAGGGGGGGGTCATTTGACCCCCCCGTATAGACGATCGCAGAAAACCGCAGGTCCATTCAGACCTGCGGTTTTCTGCGTTTCCGGTCCATTCGGGTGTGCTGTGACCCGATGAACCGGAAAAAGACTGCGATCGGTGGCGTAATTTTACACCACCAATCGCAGTCCGAGGATTTGAGGAGGCGGTGCTGGCCCTGGTGCTGAACACTGCTGTCCAGGGTGCTGATTGGTGCAGGGGAGAGAGGCGCGAGATTCAAACTTCCTGCGCTCCTCTCTCCCCTCCTCTTCCTGTCCAGCACCCTGACCGTGCAGCATCGTCCAGCACCAGCTCCTGTGTCCCCCTAATCGGCATCCATCACCCTCCTGCACCCATCGCCACTCAGGTAGGTTAGGGTCAGTGAGGGAGAGGCACCATTAGGAAGGGAAAGAAGGGAAAAGTTAGTTAGGAAAAAAAAAAAAAAAAAGAACTTTTACACAAAACTTTTTTGATCCATCTATCAGACCCCAGAGCCCCCCCTGCCACTTGCCCCCCCCTACCAGCCCCCCACCACCACCAGCCCCCCCCCACCCCCCCCACCCATCCCCCCACCAGCCCTCCCCCAGCCTCCCCCCCCTCACCACTAGCCCCCTTACCACCACTTTTTTTTTATTTTTCTGCGTTCGCTGACTGGTCGGCACTTTAGCGTCCGTCCACTGTTAGCGCATCGCCTGCCCCACCGCTGATCAGCGTTGTACCGCTGATCAGCAACTTTGAACTTTTTTTCCTAACACTTGCCCCTTTATTTTCCTTTTTTTAGTACGCGAACACCCGTTGCCCCCACACACACGCACATATAATAAAGGTTTCCACACACGCACACCTACACGCACACACACCCATGGCCCGCCGGGTGTTCTCGGCCGAGGAGGCATACGCCCAGATTGCCTCCGACTCCGAGAGCCCCAGTGAGGATGAGGATGACCCCACATTCCTTCTGTCATCCGCATCCTCCTCATCATCATCGGATGACGATGAGCCACCAAGGCGGCGGAGACGCCGCCAGGCGGAGCCAGGGGCCACACATGCTAGGGATCCTGTGGCCCACCCTAGTACGAGCCGCCCTGGGGTTCGTACTGGTTTCCCGGCCCACCAAATAAGTTCACCGGAGCCCCCTGCCGATGAACTTAGCTGGTGTCCCCCAGTGGACTTTGAGCCTGAGATTCCGGATTTCGCTGGCAATCCTGGAATCCAGATTCCCACAGTGGGGTTTACTGAAATAGACTTTTTTAGTTTTTTTTTCAGTAACCCACTGGTGAATTTGATGGTGGAGCAGACGAATCTGTACGCCCAACAGTTCGTCGCTCAAAACCCAGGCTCATTTTTGGCTAGACCCGGTGGCTGGACGCCGGTCAGTGCAGCCGAAATGAGGACATTTTGGGGCCTCGTGCTGCATATGGGTCTAGTCCAAAAACCCAGTGTCAGGCAATACTGGAGTGGGGACGTCCTATACCAGACCCCACTGTACAGTATGGTCATGACACGTCCCCGGTTTGAGGCCATCCGGAAATGTCTGCATTATTCCGATAATGCAGCATGTCCACCCCGAGGTGATCCTGCCTATGACCGGCTGTATAAGATACGGCCGGTCATCGATCACTTTGGGGCCACATTTCAGCAGGCCTACGTACCTGGAAGGGAGGTCGCGGTTGATGAGTCTCTCGTTGCGTTCAAGGGGAGACTCAGTTTCCGCCAATACATTCCCACAAAGCGGGCGAGGTATGGCGTGAAGCTATACAAAATTTGTGAGAGTACCTCAGGGTACACTTACAAATTTCGTGTGTACGAGGGGCGAGATTCCCGTATTCAACCCCCAGAATGTCCCCCCACTCTGGGTGTTAGCGGGAAACTCGTGTGGGACCTTATGCACCCACTGCTGGATAAGGGTTACCACTTGTACGTGGATAACTTTTATACCAGCATTCCCTTGTTCAGGTCCCTTGCCGCCAGATCCACGTTCGCTTGTGGGACCGTGCGGAAAAATCAGCGCGGCCTCCCTGCCCACCCCCTCCAGGTACCTATCCCCAGGGGTGAGACCCGTGCCCTTACCAGTGGAAACCTGTTGCTGGTCAGGTATAAGGACAAGAGGGATGTCCTTATGCTGTCCACAATCCACGGTAACAGCACCACCCCAGTCCCTGTGCGAGGTACCGCGGCAACGGTCCTCAAGCCCGATTGTATCGTCGACTACAATCGGTATATGGGAGGAGTTGATCTCTCTGATCAAGTCCTCACGCCATATAATGCCATGCGCAAAACCCGGGCATGGTACAAAAAAGTTACGGTCTACATGGTGCAGGTTGCCATGTACAACTCTTTTGTACTATCCCGAAGCGCTGGCAGCACAGGGACATTCCTCCAATTCTATGAGGCAGTCCTCAAAGACCTGATCTTTTCGGACCGGGAAAGAGCAGGCCGGAGTACCTCGGGAACTGGAGGCGCCCGGATCGTCCCTGGCCAACACTTTCCAGGTGTGGTCCCCCATACTGGAAAGAAGGGACGAACCCAAAAAAGATGCAGAGTGTGTCACAAGAGGGGGATACGGAAGGACACCACCACTCAATGTGACACGTGCCCCGATCATCCGGGCCTCTGCGTTATCGATTGCTTCAGGGAGTATCACACTTCCATGGAGTACTAAATTTTTATAATCCCCAACAGTCCACTAGAGAACATAAAACACTATGGCTCTTAGACTTTGGAGACACAGAAACAATTTTTTTTCCCCAAAAAAATATTAGTTTTAGAGCAGGCATCCTCAAACTGCGGCCCTCCAGATGTTGTAAAACTATAACTCCCAGCATGCCCAGACAACCTACAGCCATCAGCAGGGCATGGTGGGAATTGTAGTTTTACAACATCTGGAGGGCCGCAGTTTTTAGGATGCCTGCTTAGTGTCTCCAAAGTCTGAGAGCCATACATATTGGGCATCGTCGCGTGCGTAAAAGTCGTCGCTATAAAAATAACATTTGACCAAACGCCTCGAATGAACGGTGTTAAAAATATAAAACAAAAACGGTGCCAAAACACCCATTTTTGGGCAAAATTTCAATTTGAATCCCTTTTGCCGGTAATAAAGCAAGGGTTAACAGCCAAACAAAACTCAATATTTATGGCCCTGATTCTGTAGTTTGCAGAAACACCCCATATGTGGTCGTAAATGGCTATATAGCCGCACGGCAGGGCATAGAACGAAGGGAACTCCATACGGTTTCTGGAAGGCAGATTTTGATGGACAGTTTTTTTTTTGACACCATGTCCCATTAGAAGCCCCCCCTGATGTAGCCTAGACTAGAAACTCCAAAAAAGTGACCCCATCTAAGAAACTACACCCCTCAAGGTATTCAAAAGTTACTTTACAAACTATGTTAACCCTTTAGGTGTTCCACAAAACTAAATAGCGAATGTAGAAATTTTTTTAGAATTTAATTTTTTTGTTACATTGCCTCAAAAAAGAGTAATATAGAGCAACCAAAAATCATATTTACCCCTAAAATAGTCCCAAAACAACAACCACCTTATCCTGTAGTTTCCTAGATGGGGTCACTTTTATGGAGTTTCTACTCTAGGGGTGCATCAGGGGGCTTGAAAGGGTACATGGTGTAAATAAACCAGTCCAGCAAAATCTGCCTTCCAAAAACCATATGACGTTCCCCTCCTTCTATGTCCTGCCGTTTGGCCAAACAGTAGTTTACGACCACATATGGGGTGTTTCTGCAAACTACAGAATCAGGGCAACCCATTTTGAGTTTTGTTTGGCAGTTAACCCTTGTTTTACTCCTGGAAAAAATTGATTATATTGGAAAATTTTCCAAAAAATAGAAATTTCTAAATTGTTTCTCCATCTGCCATTAACTCTTGTGGAACACCTAAAGGGTTAACAAAGTTTGTAAACCAAGTTTTGAATACCTTGAGGGGTGTACTTTCTTAGATGGAGTCACTTTTTTGAAATTTCTATTCTAGGGGTGCAACAGGGGGCTTCAAATGGGACATGGTATAAACAAAACCAGTCCTGCAAAATCTGCCTTCCAAAACCCATATGGTGTTCCCCTCCTTCTATGTCCTCCCGTTTGGCCAAACAGTAGTTTACGACCACATATGGGGTGTTTCTGCAAACTACAGAATCAGGGCAACCCATTTTGAGTTTTGTTTGGCAGTTAACCCTTGTTTTACTCCTGGAAAAAATTGATTATATTGGAAAATTTTCCAAAAAATAGAAATTTCTAAATTGTTTCTCCATCTGCCATTAACTCTTGTGGAACACCTAAAGGGTTAACAAAGTTTGTAAACCCAGTTTTGAATACCTTGAGGGGTGTACTTTCTTAGATGGAGTCACTTTTTTGAAATTTCTATTCTAGGGGTGCAACAGGGGGCTTCAAATGGGACATGGTATAAACAAAACCAGTCCTGCAAAATCTGCCTTCCAAAACCCATATGGTGTTCCCCTCCTTCTATGTCCTCCCGTTTGGCCAAACAGTAGTTTACGACCACATATGGGGTGTTTCTGCAAACTACAGAATCAGGGCAACCCATTTTGAGTTTTGTTTGGCAGTTACCCTTGTTTTACTCCTGGAAAAAATTGATTATATTGGAACATTTTCCAAAAAAATGGAAATTTCTAAATTGTTTCTCCATCTGCCATTAACTCTTGTGGAACACCTAAAGGGTTAACAAAGTTTGTAAACCCAGTTTTGAATACCTTGAGGGGTGTACTTTCTTAGATGGAGTCACTTTTTTGAAATTTCTATTCTAGGGGTGCAACAGGGGGCTTCAAATGGGACATGGTATAAACAAAACCAGTCCTGCAAAATCTGCCTTCCAAAACCCATATGGCGTTCCCCTCCTTCTATGTCCTCCCGTTTGGCCAAACAGTAGTTTACGACCACATATGGGGTGTTTCTGCAAACTACAGAATCAGGGCAACCCATTTTGAGTTTTGTTTGGCAGTTAACCCTTGTTTTACTCCTGGAAAAAATTGATTATATTGGAAAATTTTTCAAAAAATAGAAATTTCTAAATTGTTTCTCCATCTGCCATTAACTCTTGTGGAACACCTAAAGGGTTAACAAAGTTTGTAAACCCAGTTTTGAATACCTTGAGGGGTGTACTTTCTTAGATGGAGTCACTTTTTTGAAATTTCTATTCTAGGGGTGCAACAGGGGGCTTCAAATGGGACATGGTATAAACAAAACCAGTCCTGCAAAATCTGCCTTCCAAAACCCATATGGTGTTCCCCTCCTTCTATGTCCTCCCGTTTGGCCAAACAGTAGTTTACGACCACATATGTGGTGTTTCTGCAAACTACAGAATCAGGGCAACCCATTTTGAGTTTTGTTTGGCAGTTAACCCTTGTTTTACTCCTGGAAAAAATTGATTATATTGGAAAATTTTCCCAAAAATAGAAATTTCTAAATTGTTTCTCCATCTGCCATTAACTCTTGTGGAAGACCTAAAGGGTTAATAAAGTTTGAAAAAACAGTTTTGAATACCTTGAGGGGTGTAGTTTCTAGAATGGGGTCATTTTTGGGAGGTTTCTATTATCTAAGCCTCACAATATGACTGCAAACCTGAACTGGTCCATAAAAAGTGGGATTTTGAAGATTTCTGAAAAATTTCAAAATTTGCTTCTAAACTTCTAAGCCTTGTAACATCCCCAAAAAATAAAATATCATTCCCAAAATGCTACACACATGAAGTAGACATATGGGGAATGTAAAGCCATCACAATTTTTGGGGGTATTACTATGTATTACAGAAGTAGAGAAACTGAAACTTTGAAATTTGCTAATTTTTCAAAAAAATTTGTAAAAATTTTATTTTTTGGTGCAAAAAAATTAACTTTTTTGACCCAATTTTAGCAGTGTCATGAAGTACAATATGTGACGAAAAAACAATCTCAGAACGGCCTGGGTAAGTCAAAGCGTTTTAAAGTTATGAGCACTTAAAGGGACACTGGTCAGATTTGCAAAAAATGGCCAAGTCCTTAAGGTGAAATAGGGCTGAGTCCTTAAGGGGTTAAGCTTAAAATGTTTAGGGCAGTATAGGAACCACTATATTTATACTCTGCTCAGAAACCTTGGGCAGATGGGTGGGGAGTGCTCAATCTAAAGGAGGGAGCTACCTTCCAAACATACTGCAAGAAAATTTAGACTTGCATATCCAAAGTCACAAGTGCACCTCTATAAGGCTAGCATGCAAACAGAAAACAAAACACTTATGACAGCACACCAATACACATGCAAACAATATTACTAGGTATTAGGGATTATTCTGTATTAAAGTAGTATTATACCTACTATACATAAAAAACGTAAGCTCTTTGCGCACATTTTTGATCAAACGTGTCTCAGGCCCATCTACCAATGTCAAGGTGGCTTCTGCAGATGGGGACCTAACACTAACAGAACTGCCTCTCCTGGGTCTAACTTAAGCCTACAATGTTCAGGATGGTGTAGGAACCAGCTATATTTATACTCTGCACAGAAGCCCTGGGCAGATGTGTGGGGTGCTTAATCTAGCTACCCTCCAAACATACTACAAAAAAATTTAGCCTAGAACATCCAAAGTCTGAAAAGGACTGAAAATAATTATTAATCTGTTTCTAGAAAAGCTGTATGATAGCCAATATAATATGAAGGCTGCCTAGATCTGTCTTGCTATTCAGGATAGCTGCAGGTAAAATCATTTGAGAGAATTTACAGGTATATTTAATAAGGACCTGTCACCTCTCCTGACATGGCTGTATGTTATTCTGTTTCTCTATTATTCTTACTAGAAGTTTATGAATAAAATTGCCAGCAGTCTGCAGTAAAGGTCCATCTGGCTGTTTTCAGTTGGGGAGAGGGTGCCCATACGCAGTCTGCTACTGCCAACACTGTGTCAGACTGTGCAGGGGCACACCCTCAACGACACCTAGTTGGATCCTTATTGCAGACTGCTGGCAAGTCATTCATATATTTCCAATAGAGGGATGGTACAACATAGACCCATGAGAATATATGCTTTAGAATTGTTATTGCACAAGGAATGCAAGTAGTTACTAAAACAGACATGTCAAGATACGGTAGGTGACAGCCCTCGTTAAAGGGGCTGTATGGCCTAGAAGCAGACAACCCCAATGGTTGTAAAGTGTTCTGCATTTCCTCCAGGTTCTCTAATTTCTGAGAGGAAACTGGCAAATCTGGAGGAAACACACTGGAGGATCTGGGAGATCATACAAGGCCATGCAGATGTTTGATTGGAATCTCCGATCTAAGGTAACAGTGTGAACCACTGTGATTTCCATTCTATAAGACATGCTGGCTAACTTTGTAATTTATTTTGCAGTATGCATTTGGATACGTAGCTACCTCCATTTTGGTTGTGCACTCTTAACCACTCTTTCCCAAGGCGTTTTTAATTGAAGCAATGTATATTTGGAGCCAGCTTTCCATGAATTCATTTGAGGTCTGCTGGTGCAAGGAGAGGAGTCGTCCTAGAGTAGGGTCCCATCTAAAGGAGGTCACCTTGCTGTGGTCGCACAAATTATTTTGATCAAAATATATATTGCTAAGTACCTTGTTTTCATTTATGTAGTGATTAGTAAAATGTATGCTATTTTGCATTTTTGATGCTGTTTTTTGCCATTTGGCAAAAGATGCATTGGCCAGATGCACTAGTTATGCCATATTTGAAACATTTTCTATAGTCTACTTTTTCTTAAAAATGTGTAAAAAAAACTAACAAAAGTCGCTTGCAATAAAAATGCAGGAAATGTGTGGCTTTTTGTACAAACCTCTCAAAAATTCTTCACAAAAAGGAAGCCTTATTTTCTTTTCTTTTTTCTTTTTAGGGGTATGGAAATATTTTCATGAAATTCTATTGGCAAAATATACAAAACAGAAGAATGGCATTAATGTCATCAGTGGTCCAGTATTTGATTATAATTTTGATGGGCGATATGACACTGTGGAGCAAATTAAACAGTAAGTAAAGGGTTACATTGTTAAAACTGTAAATTTCTTTATTATTATTTTTTTAATATATTAAACGCTAAGCTATCTGCAAGATTCCCACCTATCACTAGTACGTTCCTGTGGATAGGAGATAAATGTTGGTTGAATGGAAATCCCTTTAAGAGCTGCCCTTTAGTGTCATAGTGTAATTCCCTGTTCACATCATTACATAGATTCGATTTTTATTCTTTTCAAATTTATTTTTATTGAAAGTGTAATTTCAGTTTTTAGATTTCTATTAGTCATAAGAAAGATAAATTGTGGTTTCTTGTTAACACTAGTGTGAGGCCACAATCCCATCTGTGAGGTCTTCTCCCCTCACATTTTATTTACTAAAATTGAGACCTGGACAACATGGGAAAAAATTAAACCTCTCTTGGCTAGGCTAATTCAGTCTTACCTTTTTCCCTAAATGATAAAATCCAATATATGTTTCATTGCAGGATGGTACAGGATTCAGGTGTCTACCTCCCAACTCACTACTTTATAATTTTGATAAGCTGCAAGAATTCTTCCGAGACTCCTGAGCAATGTTCTAGCCCTATGGAGGTCATATCTTTCATTGTACCACACAGAGAAGACTACAGTGAAAGCTGTGCTGTAAGTTTTGGCTTTATTAAGGATCAGTAGACCAGAGGTTCTCTATTCCAATTTCTAGGAGACCCCAACAGGTTGTGCTCTGAGCAGTTTGTTAGACCACATTCATATTGGGTGTTAATACTGGGGTTTTTCAAGATTTTACAACTGATGACCTATCCTCTGGATAGATCACCGGTATCTGATGGGTGGGGAGTTCGACATGAGGGACTCCCGCCAGTCAGCTGTTTCTGCCTTCTCCATGCTCACCAACCACAGCGCCTTACATTGTATAGCAGCTATGCTTGCTATCGCGCTCAGCCCCATTCACTTCTACAGGATTGAGCTGCACCTAGACCACCTGACAAATGAACGTGTCCTCACTGGCCTAGGAAAAGCTTAGAGAAGCTCGAACAGCTGATCGGCAGGGGTCCCAGGTGTTAGACCCCCACCGACCACATAGTTATAAAGTCTCAGAAAACCCCTTTAATGGTGTAGAAAACCACAATCTCTATAAAACGGTGACAGTAGCAATTTGTACATTTATGGTGCTTGAAATGACACTATATTGTTATTCTTCATCTTATATTTTATTCTTCCCTGGTTTTCTGCAATTAACACAACTCAAACTGCTTAACATACAGATTCCGTTCAAATGGTGTTTAAAGCTCTCAGCGCTGAGAGGTTCGCTATGTATTTTTGGATAAATTTGCATTTAAAAATTAAAAAAAATTCCCATAGAAAAAAATGGCAAAATTCTGCTATTAATACAGTTAATATACAGGCTGGGTTCAAACTGCATTTCAAAGCTCTTGATGATGAGGGGTGTGCTATCAATTTTTGGAGTCAATGGGATTTGTCCTTTTTTAATAAATTAATGTTTAAAAATGAAAAATAACTAAAAAATAGAAATGAATGGAGAAATGTTCAGAGAATCTAATTTTAACTGCTATGGATGATGACTCAACCGCACGCATCTCTCTCTCTCTCTCTCTCTCTCTCTCTCTCTCTCTCTCAATGGGGCTGAGTGAAAATCCGTTTTTCACGGATGGTTGCTAAGAGATGTTGATTGTAAACCTTCCGTTTTTTATCACACGCGTGCAAAATGCATTAAATCGCATTGCACCCGCGCGATAAAAAATGAACAACTGAACGCGATCGCAGGCAAAACGGAATGACTTTGCTTGAGAAATCACGCATTTTTCACTGAACGCATTCGCAATGCATCTGGACCTAATCCGGACATGCACGTCTGCAAGTGGCCTATGGGGGAGATTTATCAAAATTGGTGTAAAGTAGAACTGGCTTAGTTGCCCATAGCAACCAATCATATTGCACCTTTCATTTTCCAAATGATCTCTCAAAGATGAAAGGTGGAATCTGATTGGTTGCTAGGGGAAACAGCCAGTTTTCCTTTACACCAGTTTGATAAATCTCCCCTTACAGTATATGTATTTTCTTCAGGAAATGTCTAGGTCTAAAATTGCCATTTCTCTGCCACACCGCTCCATGTGAATGTAACTATGTTATCTTGTGTGAATGTACCCTTTAATATTGCATATGAAATGTGATTGGTGGGCTCACATCACTTTTTATGCCTCCGTTTGACGTATACGTTAGAAAAAAATAAGGATACAAAAATGCAGCACACCACGTATCCTGAAGAGTCGGGTAAAAAAAAAATAGTATATAGTCTATTTGAAAATGGCAAAAAAATATATAAACCCTTTTTTTTTTTTACTATGGAACTCTGTGGTGAATGGATGCCACTGTATGGCATCAGTCTGAGCTGAGGAATCCATTTAATGTATATGTTTTTGTATACATTAAATGAATAGGAAAAACGCAGTGTGAACCCAGCCTAAGTGCCACAAGAGTCCTCTGTAAGGCCTCATACATGAACGTTTTTTTTTCCGTTTACTTACCGTTTTTTGCGTTCCGTATATGGTTCATATACGGAACCATACATTTCAATGGATCCGCAAAAAAAATTAAAGGTATTCCGTATGCCTTCCGTTTCTGTATTTCCATCCTGTTCAAAAATAGAACATGTTCTATTATTGTCTGCATAATGGACAAGGATAGTACTGTTCTATCAGGGGCCAGCTGTTCCGTATTGCAAAAAACGGAATGCACATGGACGTCATCCGTATTTTTTGCAGATCTGTTTTTTGCGGAACGCAAAATATTGAAAAAGCCATATGGTTGTGTACAATAGGCCTAATGGAAATCCTTTTGCTGTCTTTTGAACATGTGCTATTTGTAACTGTGCAATTGCGCCCTCTCCTGGTGAAAAAGGGAAGAACAGCCTAATGATGATTGTATTCTCAAGCTCTTCACAAGCTGTTTTACATTTTCTACCAGTGAGATAGTTTTCCTAAGGCCTCATGCACACAAACGTATTTTCTTACCGTGTCTGTTCCGATTTTTGCAGACCGCATACAGAACCATTCATTCCAATAGGTCCACAAAAAAAAACTACGGAAGTTACTCCGTGTGCATTCCGTTTACATATGTCCGTATTTACGTTCCACAAAAGAACGTGTCCTATTATTGTCCCCTTTACGGACAAGGCTAGGACTGTTTTATTAGGGTGCCAGCTGTTCCGTTCCGCAAAATATGGAATGCACACGGATGTCATTCGTATTTTTTGCGGATTCATTTTTTGCTGACTGAAAAATACATACAGTCGTGTGCATGAGGCCTAAGGCCACTTGCAGACCAACGTGTCCGGATTAAGTCCAGATGCGTTGCGTCTGTGATCAGGGAACATTGTGTGAGTAGGTATGCAGTTTTGACTGATATTGCGTTTTGACGTTAAGTTTTTATCGTGCAGGTGCAATGCGTTTTGCACGCATGTGATAAAAAACTGACTGTGGTACCCAGACCCGAACCCGGACTTCTTCACCGAAGTTCGGATTTGGGATCGGTGTTCTGTATATTTTATTATTTTCCATTATAACATGGTTATAATGGAAAATAATAGCATTCTTCAATTCAGAATGCTAAGTAAAAGGTCCATTGTGGGGTTAAAAAAAAAAAATGCGAAATCAGAATTGTTGTAACACGTCACGAAATGTTGCTATGCATAAGTATGCCTAAATGAATTAAGCACTTGGAAAGCATTGAATAATTTTGAACAGAACGAGTTTTACTCCAATAATTACCAGATCTACATCAAAGTTTGAGTAGTAAACAGTGTATGAAAATGTAATGGAATAACAAAATTTCAAAAAGTCTTGTATTTCAGTTTTAAAGTCTTACTTGAGCAAGGCCCAGTAGTGTTAAAAGTGCTTCAGACATCTGCTTTTGCGTTTGTGAACAGTCAAATTTTCCCGTTGCAAAAGCCAGCAGTAGTCCCCCATCATGTTGGGATTCCAGCCGCCTTGATACCGGTTCTCCATTGTAGAAATATCTTAATGGAACCTCTCTTAGTGTTCGTCACTTACGTGTCCCAAATTGGGTTGTAAAAAGTCAAGATGGGAATGTAAGAAATGCACTTTAATGACATTCGGCAGCCAAGTTGTTCATCTGCTGTAAGCATGTTGTCTACTAATTCAGCATAGTTTGCAGCTCGTCTGTTCCCAAGGAAGTTCTGCACTACTAGCACAAATGCATCCCAAGCTGCACGACGCGCTCGCTTTGTCAGATTACTGCTCTGATCATAAGTAGTGTATTTGCCACATATGTAGCAGAAATTGTCTGCATCATTAACACATTTGCGTTTATCCATCTTTAGTTTCAAAACTGATAGCTCTATAACAGATCAATGTGCACAATATGTGGCGCACAGGACTGACAGAATCTATGGTGGAGGTGCTCACAGTAAAGAGGAATCACCCTTCCTCTGGAATAGTAATAAATAAGAGCAAAAAATACTGGGCACTCTCACTGTACACTAGACCACATAGTTTAATAAAATGTTGCAGTTATGAACAATGATATTAATACATAAAAATCAATACAATGCATAAAAAATATATATAACACTATAAAATACAATTGATAAATCCAGATCAATAAATTGCTCAAAAAATTGTGTGAATCTTCTGGATGGTTCAGGTGAGAAAGTCCTTCTACTGCTTATAAAGTCTGTTAATAAAGTGCAGTAGTACAGTCCCTTTGGGATATATAATCCCACAGTTCAACTCTCTTCCGACTAGGAGAGTGATAGATTTCCAGATTAGTTGCAGTGATAAATATGCAGCGTCCCGCTATACTCACTGTTCAGCTGGGGTTAGTTAGTTATTTCCCATGGGTACTTTGTCCTGCTGATGTTCCGGTACAGTTGATGGCTGTGTCCAGCCCTCGCCCGAGCTTCTACAGCTCCTCTCGATCCCTCTTAAATTCCGCTCCGTAAAGTTTAAGAGCCGGCAATCAGTGGGTACCAGTGGCGGATCCAGGGGGGGGGCAACGGGGCAATTGCCCCCCCCCCCCCCCGAGCTGGCGGCGGGCAACGGCGGTGGCTGGGCACAGGGAGATGAGCGCTTCCATTGTGGAAGCGCTCATCTCCAGTCATCTGTATCGCCGTCCTCAGGACAGCGATACAGATGCCTGCCTGTGCTGCGGTAGGGGAGGGAGAGGCGTGTCCCTTTCCCTTCCTCTGATAGGCTGCAGGCACTAGGCCGGCAGCCTATCAGAGGCCGGCGCAGGCGGCGCGATGACGTCATCGCGCCGCCTGAGCCATACAGCGTGGGACACGGGCCAGAAGAGGCCTGCATCGCATCACTGACATGGAGGTAAGTATGTTTTTTTATTTTATTTTAATATATTCAATACCTGGCCGGGGCTGTTATTACTGGTGGGGGGCTGTTATTACTGGCACCTGGGGGCTGTTATTACTGGCGGGGGGCTGTTATTACTGGAAAAGGGGGGGCTGTTATTACTGGCAAAGGGGGGCTGTTATTACTGGCAAAGGGGGGGGGGCTGTTATTACTGGCAAAGGGGGGGCTGTTATTACTGGCAAAGAGGGGGGGGGGCTGTTATTACTGGCAAAGGGGGGGCTGTTATTACTGGCAAAGGGGGGGCTGTTATTACTGGCACCTGGGGGCTGTTATTACTGGCAAAGGGGGGCTTTTATTACTGGAGGCTGTTATTACTGGCAAAGGGGGACTGTTATTACTGGCACAGAGGGGCTCTTATTACTGGGGGCTGTTATTACTGGCACAGAGGGGCTGTTATTACTGGGGGCTGTTATTACTGGCACAGGGGGGCTCTTATTACTGGGGGCTGTTATTACTGGCACAGAGGGGCTCTTATTACTGGGGGCTGTTATTACTGGCACAGGGGGGCTGTTATTACTGGGGGCTGCTATTACTGGCATAGGGGGCAATTATTACTGGCAGGGGGGGCTGTTAATACTGGCACATGATTGTGGGCACTATAGGGGCATCTACTGAGGCCACACAGAAGGGGTATTTTATATGGGCTCTCTGTACAGTACAATTTTATACTGGGACACATTATGGTGGGTACTATGGGGAAGGGGGAGAGGAGTACTATGGGGTCATCTACGGGGGGCACTAAGAAGGGGTATTTCATACTTGCAAATTATGGGGGACACTGAGGGCATCTACTGGAGCATTTTATACTTGTACATTATGGGGGGCACTAGGAGGAAGGAGGGTGTGGAGCACTATGGGGTCATTTACTATGGGCACTATATAGGGGTATTTTATACTGGCACATTATGGGGGCACTATGGGGACATTAGCTCAACTGGGGGCATTACAAGGGGGTATTTTTTGCACTGTCACATTATAAGGAGAATTATTACTACTGGGGGGGCATTATGGTGGGCTTTATTACTCCATCATGGTATGACCCTCTAGTAGCAGCACCGGCCTCTCCCTGCTCTGCTATTCCTCTGCCCCTTCTCCAAATCCTTATTATGAAATCTTTCTCATTAGGATAAAACACAACATCAGCTCCACTGAGCCCCCGGCCAAAGTGTGGAAGTGGCGTCCGAGATCCCCAAGGGACAAGCCAAGTAACTGTAAGTTTTCATGTGAAATATGTTTGTTATACACATATAGCATACACTGTGGAGTCTGTTCTATAAGCACCATTGTTTTGTGGCGGCGGACAGAAAATAATCTGAAAGTGCCCCTCCCGAGACCAGGCTCTGGATCCGCCATTGGTGGGTATGCTGTCTCCCTATTCCGCGCTGGACTTTGTTTGCCCGTGTAAGTGCACCTTGTGCCACTATGCGACGGTCCTGTTAAAGTGCGCGTCTCAGGGTTGATAAGCACTGGAGGTATCTCAGCAGATATTTTTGATGGACGTCTGCGTTGTCTGGAAGCCGAAGTTGCGCACTTCCGCTCCGGTAACAGCGTTCCCCAGCTGAGATTGGGGAACCTGTTACATTGATCTAATAGGCTGAAGCCTAAAGCAGGCTTCAGTGCCTATTAGATGACTATACCAATACAGGCCACGAGGTGGCAGCATTGTATTAGTATAGTGCAAATGAGGTGTTCAATGGTGTCTATATAGACCTCAATGAACACAATAGGCAATCTAATGATTGACAGTTATTGTCACCCAAGGTGACTTAAAAAAAGTTAAAGAAAAGTTAAAAGAAAAGTTTTTGAAAATGAATCCTTAAAATAAAAATACTTAATAAAAAAATGAACATCATGGGCATCGTCTTGTGCGAAAATGCCCATGCTATTAAAATATAACAATATTAATGGCATACAGCAAATTGCATAACGGGAAAAAAACAAAAACTGCCAATTTGCCATTTTTCAACTACTCAATCATTTTTTTATAAAAAGTCGCACACACTTCAAATTGGTATCACTGAAAAGAACAGATTGTTCCGCAAAACATTAGCCCTCACACAGCCCCGTACACAGAACTACAAAAAAGTTATAGGGGTCAGAATATGGTTATAAAAATATATATATTTTTTTTTCAGTATTAAGACACAAGAAAAATTATACAAGTGTGGTATCGTTGTAACCGTACTGACCTGGAGAATGAAGATAACAGGTCAATTTTAACGCATAGTATACAGTGTAAAAAAGCCTTCATCAGAATTGTGTTTTTTCCCAATTCTACCCCATTTGGAATATTTTTTTGCCCGCTTCCTACTACATGGTAAGCCTCTGTAAATGGTGCCATTAGAAACTAAAACTTGTCCTGCAAAAAATAAGCCCTCATAAGGCTATGTGAATGGAAAATTAAAAAAGTTAGGACTATGGGAAGGCGGGGTGTGAAAAACGAAAAAACGCAAAAATGGAAAATCCCAGGGTCCTTAAGGGGTTAAAATCTAGACGTGTCAGGCAAAGTCCAAGTTCATATTTTAAATCGGCACGTTCATTTTAGTATAAATCACGTTTTTCTCTCAGTAGCAAAATCATTGTTGCGCGGTGTTATCAGTTTTTTTTTTATTATTAATAATAATATTTCCAAAACCCATCCGTTCTCAATGAAAACATCCCCATTGCTTTCTCCTGAGCAAGCCTAACTGCAGGGCAACTGGGAGTCTCTGTTTACCACAAATCTCATAGGGCCCCACAGCAAATTTTAGCATTGTCACCCTGCCCCGCCAAGTTTGTCAGTACTTATGGTAATAAAAAGAAGTCGCCCTCTAACTTCTATGTCAGAAAAAGCGGAAATATATGGCAGTCATTCTGAACACCATATTTCTTAATGTACAGTATCTGCAATGTACAACCAGCATAAATATATTGAGAAACCCATTAAATATGATATATTTGCTTGAAATGGTAAAAAAAGCATTGTACTGATTGTTTTTTTATTTTTTATTTATTTATAGGAGTATAAAGAATTCACATGGATTGAAGAACTTTTCCAGTTGCATGTAGCCCGTGTGAAGGACATTGAACTTCTTACTGCTCTCAGTTTCTTTCATAACACAAATTTCTCTGTTTCTGAAATTTTACAGCTCAAAACATTTCTTCGTATTTATTTATGAGCATTTTAAGCCCAAGTAGTATATTTTGTATTATAAAATTCAAGTACCTATATCCCCAAACCACCTCTCGTTTATAGATTATCACTGAATACATTGGGGGTCATTTAACAAGGACCAGCTTAGATACCCTCTTTACTGCTGAAGGATGCGCCAAATTTATGACGAGGTACAGGCCTCGTCATTAATCAGGTGTATCCTCCGCAAGTCCATAGGCCTAGATTAAAATCCAGCCCATGACTGGAGTAGATTTCAATTGTCATATATGCCTGATGTAAACGTTAGTGAATTCGGACCCCCACCCACCACTCCCTCACACTGCCCCCATCACTTCTCAGTGTTTAGGGCAGTGTAAAAACGCAATGTATCCCTATTTTTAGGCACACAGGCATTCAAGGAGTCGCATAAGAGGGGCATTTTATATATATTTTTTTAGATATCAAAATTTGGCCTAAACAGTCATGATAAATGACCCCCATTAGGTCACCAACTGATTATTCATCTTCTAATTGCTGTCAACCATTCTACATTAAAGTGATGCCATCAGTTATACATGTGGGCATGCAATAGGATATTGTAGTCCAGGAAGCTATAGAGCAGTGGGTTGTATAGACTCGTAAGCCAAAACTTTCTTACATGGTTAATGCCATGATGGCACCTTTTAGGGTGCCTTCACATGCGGCAGATTTTGTGGCAGAAAATTCTGTAAAAGAAAATCTGTTTCTTTCATTTTGAATGGGGCAGCAAGCATATGGATATGTGCAAGCCCCATTCAGGTGAATGGAACTGATTTTCAGTCACAGAATTTTCTGCCACAAAATCTGCCACGTGTGAAGGCACCCTTAGACATGTCATTCCACTGAAAATAATGGGAATTAGTGGAAAGGCATTGAAAATGAGAATTGGTATACAGAGGTGCCGTAGGGTGCCCCAGAGGTCTGTATGCTGTATTGTGGCTCTGTACAACTAAGAGACTGTATCAGTGCTAAGACAGATATACATGTATTTCTTTGTATATAGAAAATTCTTAATCGGATTCTGAAATAATTTGTTTCATTTCCTGTTTGCCCGATAGGAATCACAAATTCTGATGATGAGACTATCCCCTTAATAAATAAATGACAAAACTCCTTAAAGTCAGATATATGAACCAAGTATTTCCTCTTTGATAGTGCTAGGAACTTTCTAATTTAGCCTTCTGGGTATGCTCACAAGGGTTAGAGGTGAGGTAATGCATAACCTCCCTACTACGCCAAACAAAACTTGTGGGAAATAGATGATAATGTATACAAGTTGTATGGAATTTTACTATAAAGGAACAATTTTATGATAAAAACAACTTCCCTTGAAAATAAAACATCTGCTCGTTGCGATCTATTGGTGTAGTGGAAAAACCTGGGGAAGTATTTAATGTTTTGTTTTTTGTGGTCACTTCAAATTCCATTTGATATTTATTTTAGACTTTCACTGCCTTATGTAAAATAGCATTTTCTGTCCCCATCTTATCCATAAATGTGTTTTGTATGTATTTCTTATATTGTGAGTTTGTGACTTTATGCATAATTTTGTGATAAATATAACTTTTGGTGCTGTTTTGTATACATTTCTGTGTAAAACATTTTGTGCTTTTATATTCTTCTGGTAGAATGTTTTTGAATGCAAAATGCAGTTTTTGTATAAATATGCATCACACCTCAAAATCAAACCAAAATCCTGTAAGGCTGTGTTCCCACTGGCATCCCCAGGATTGCAGGGACCCTAGTGCAGGGGCTCTCACCTATCACTAGAATCAGAGTATATGTCCCTATTCCTGTATAACCATGATAAAGAGGAGCAGTTTTTATGCAAAGTTCTCCACATGGAGGTTTTGTGAGTGAGTAGGAGTGGGGGTTCATACCTCAATTCTAGTGATCATTGGAGATCCTAGTATTAGGGGCCTATAGCAATCCAACATTTATGCCCCACCCTGTGCACTGCTGATAAATGTGCTTTGTGGAAAACCACTTTAAAGGGGTTCTCCGGGAATTAAGAAAATGAAAATACCAACATTTTACTTAATTATAAATATATTCCCAAATACCTTACATTGGTTATAATGGCTCGTTTTGTCTGGGGAGCAATCATTAGGAAAAACAAAGTACACACAAAACCTGTCCTAATCACACAGCAGGGCAAGTTACTTCACCACAATGAGCCGTAGTGCTGCCTCATCCTTATTATCCTGAATACTGCTTAATATGGCCGTCAGTTGAATCTCTGTAGGAATGGAGTTCATGAGCAGCAGCTCTTGTATGCAGTCTCCATCACCACAGCCCCACATTTGTGATTTAAGACAGGCTTTGTGTGCACTAATGGGACAGCGGCCATTTTGTTTCTCGTAATGATTGCGCCCCAGAAAAAATGAGCCATTATAACTAATTAAAGGTATTTGTGAATATTTATAATAAAGTAATTGTAACGGATCACCTGGCACCCCGACTGAGTACCTCCGTTGACGGATGCTCCTAGCGTTTCCTGAGGTTTCCAGGCACTCTGGCAGACACCACCATCACCAAACCGAAGCAGCATATAAATCCTCTTCAAGCATATGAATGCTGTAGACAGTTGAATAGGAAACCATACGAATAGGTTTACACTCCTAGCAGTCAAACTGGGACAGCATGCAATAAATCCTCCCCCAAGAATGAGACGACACTTGACTTTGAGGGTTAAACAGGAACCCCAAAACATGCAATAACCCCATAACCATATATCCTCGGAACCGGGGGATCTGGGTGAACCACATATCCAAAATTCACCCACATCCGTTCAGTAGTTTGGAAGATACAGTTTTATGCCAGTTACACTGAAAATATACAAGTTATACAGAAAATAGTCACTAATAAATGTGCCCCCTGTTTGGTAGTTTCAAACTACTGAATGATGTCTCTGTGCACCAAATACAGGCAAGATAGCACCGTGTTGAAAAGTCAGAACAGTGTCTGTGAGTTAAAATGGCCGCTATCTATTGTTCTCACCATGTGCTTCATCCAAGCACGTAAGGCAAATGATGCAATCCAGGGACAGAGGGCTCCGTCCCAAGTGCCTTAAGACCCAATAACTTAAGGGACCATAATCCCAGGGCAAGAGGCGGGCACGCAGCCCCCTCCAAAAGCTCATGGCAAACTCTGGCAAAAAGGTGAGTTTGCTACAGTAATATTTACGTATTTTCATTTTCTTAATTCGCCGAGAAACCCTTTAAGGAAATAATACAATATAAATATTACCACTGCCATTTCCCAAGCTGCTATAAATGGAAAACCTGTCTATTGGGATTGAAGGTGAAGGCAAAGAAGAAAAACAGATTAAAGTACCAGTTCTGCTCAGTTACTTCCGCTGTTCAATAAACCAAAAAGGCAAAATGAGTGCAGTACTGCTTCAGACCCTCTTGAAGGGTCATCCCATGATTGATGTAAAAAAAATTAATCGCACATCATATAGTCCAATGGCTCTAGTAGATTATCTTCAGTGTGGGTGCTCAGGGGGCATGCCCTTTCTGATGCAGATCTCTCCCGGTAACTGCCATAGCTTCTAACAGAACATATGGCTGGTAACAGTTGAAGATGTAAACTGAGCATGTTCGACCAGCTCAGTGAGATGGACAAGAAATAAGGAAAAGAACAAACAGCAGGTGGTGCTATACAGATACAGTTTATTGAATAGCCCATTGGCTATGCAAATTTTTTAATTACATGCAATTACAAAATTATTCAGATCCAGGTGCTGGTTTGAAAAATGTAGAAAATGTGTGGCACTATTGTCTAAGTTCAGAAAGGGGGGCCCGTGCCGGCCGTATGAGAGCAGGGGCAGCAAATCATTCATTATATACCGAGGGGACAAAATTAAATATATACAGGGAGGGGCAAAACTGAAATATTTACAGTGAGAAAGGGACAAAATAAAATATATACAGTGAGAGAGAAGGGACCACTGCCAAAACTTTGGCAATAACCATGAGGTTCATGACCTACACTAAATGTACATTTTATTATATTATGATAGACAGGGAAGTAATAATCAGACATCCTTTGGAAGTGGTGTTAAAGAGGATTGTTCACGTTTTCACATTAAACCTTTTCATGATGTGGAGTACCCTCCTCTGATGCTGCCAGAATTGTACTTTTTTTTTTTTTTTAAAGATCCCTCATCCGCTCCACTGTGATCCCCCAAAGTTTTGGCACCCAATATTTTAATACCAAGCATTGGTTAAGGGAGGAGGAGACACCATCAGTGGGTGTCCAACACCCAACACGACCGCCGATCAGCTGTTTGAAGAGAAGGCCATGCGCCATGCCAGTACAGCCTTCCCTTCATTGTTTACCTGCTCGCCATCGACATCGCAGTGGCTAGCAGGTGTAATTACAAGAAGCCATCCCATAGGAACAAGCTGTCCCATAGAAGTGAATGGGATGGCTTGTAACTAGAACTTTACAGTTCGGGTTCATACCAAACTTTAGGATTTTTGGACCCCGAACCCGACCTTTTCAGTAAAAGTTTGGGTTCGAGTTTGGTGTTCAGCAATTTAATGGCGCTTTTTGAAAGACTGCAGAGCAGCCAATCAACAAGCATTTATCTCTTGTGCCCTTAGAAGCCATCACAGCCATGCCTACTATTGGCATGGCTGTGATTGGCCAGTGCAGCATGTGACCCAGGCTCTATATAAGCTGGAGTCACGTAGCGCTGGTATTACTAGTGTAGGGATAGGATTCTGCTGCTGTGAGGGAGAGAATAGGACAGAATCTGTTATCAGAACTTGTTGAACTCTGTGATCTACAACAATTTTGTTTTGTGGGTGCAGTGCAAAATTTTTTTTACCCTGCCCTGGGCCCAGTGACACAGAAAAATAACTTTGATCCGTCTGTTAGGTTCGCATCGTGGCCATTTTGTGCAAGTTCAGTGCACCAGCACAGCATATGTGCCAGGGACAATAATTTAACCCTGATCTTTTAGTTCAGTGGGCAACATATACCTATTTTTTAAGTGCACCTGCACTGCATATGTGCCAGGGGAAGGCAAAATAATATAGGGAATCGTTCAGGGACCCAGGGGGTGACATATTCACATTTTTTTCTGTAAAGTACTATCCAAGTAAATCCATCTGTTAGACAGATTCTGTGGGGAAAAATTATAATTTTTTTGCTAAAAAGTACATTTGCGCCCTGCACTGCATTTGTGACAGTCCAATAAAAGCGTTAAATACCGCTGTTATATTCTGGTTTTAAAAAAACACCCATTTTGTGCAAGACACTACATTTGGGGCTTTTGCTGCATTTGTGACAGTCCAATACAAGCGTTAAATACTGCTGTTATATTGTGGTTTGAAAAAAAACACCCATTTTGTGCTAGATACTACATTTATGGCCTTTGCTGCATTTGTGACAGTCCAATACAAGCGTTAGATACTACTGTTATATTCTGTTTTAAAAAAAAAAACACCAGCGTTAAACACCGCTGTTATATTGTTGGTTGACAAATTAAAATTTTTTGTGACCGTGAAGCAATTGTATAAAATTCGCCTGTCACACTGTGTGACCTCAAAAAAATGTTTCCTCTTTGATACCGGCACTGCCTTATTCTCAGTGAACTTAATTGCTGACTATTGGCAGTTACATAGTCGGCTGACATAAACCATCTGTTAGTTTGGTGGGTGAACGCAAAGAATGAGGAAAGCGTCAAATAAGGGAAACATGGGAAGACAACCGCAGCACGTCTCTGATGATGACTAAACGCAGGTGCCAACTGCTGTGACTTTCTGCAGACCGACAAGGAGGGCAGGGGTAAAGAGTGGGTGGAAGATGATGTGGAGGACGATGAGGTACTAGACCCCACATGAAATCAAGGTCATGCGAGTGACCTGTCTAGTTCGGAGGAAGAGGCGGTGGTCGCACAGAGGCACCAGCACAGCAAAAGAGGGAGCAGGGTGCAAAAGCGTCTGTTACATTCTTGGGTGACATTTTACAATTTTTGTCGTGAATAAACCCCTGCTCTGCATAGTTGACAGGGACCGTAATTCTTAAAAATCGTCTGTTCCATTGGTGGTTGACATTAACCCATTTTTGCCGATGAAAAAGCCCTGCTCTGCAAAGGTGACAGGGACTTACATTTCTAAAATTCATCTTTAATTGACGCGCGCCCCCTCCTTTCATTCGATCCTTCTGCTTTAATAACTTGTCCCACATTTCCGCTCAATCACATTTCAGCCATTGACCTCCATTGGATGTGGTATCCCTTTCTCACGCTACCTCTCCGGCATGGAACCCTGATTCCCCGCTACCCGTGATCACCATGGTAGGCGCAGAAAAGAACATCGAAAGTTGATAGAGAAAATATCTAATTGGATCGGGGATGTGCGATCAGGCAGAAGTTATCTAGAGTCAACAAAGCGGCAGCAGGGCTTCTCCTATCTAACGTTTCCAAATCCAAATTACCCCAGTGACATTCCCTGTAATTTTTTATTAATTATTCAAATAACAGGGTATCTTAAGAATATTGCTTATTGTTATTTATCGTCACTACCTCCCCGAGTCAGGAGTGGGTAATTCCCACGCGCCCCCTCCTATACTTGGAAGCTTCTGCTTCAATAATTTGTCCCACATTTCCGCTCGCTCACAATTAATTTCATCTATTGACCTCCCTTGGATGTGTTATTGTCACGGCTGAGGATGGTGGAAATCCTCAGCCGTGCGGTAATGGAGGATGTCCAGTCGCTAATCGGCCAGGACCACAGAATTAGGGAGCAGGTCACCTCCTATTGCATCCCTAACGCTGACCCTGTCTCCTGTCTGTATAAGCCGACCTTGGTGGTAGGAGGGCTCATACGCTGGAACCTTATAGTCCCTACAAGCCCTCAAGTCGGCCCTGAACTAGAGAACAGAGTAAGACAACCCACTCCTCCTAGGCACGGAGGAGCAGGAGTCTCACTGGCCAAGCAGCATGAAGATGGGGAACATAAACAGGACTATGGATAAGACAGGTGAACCAAACAGTTCCACACAAACCTGTCTCAGCCTTGCTGACTGGAACCCGTGCTCAGAAAACGCTGTTCACACAACATAAGAGAAACAGCACACACATACGAACACTCAGGAACCAGGACATCCATAGCCGCACTAAAAAGCAAAGACATAGGACATCAACAACACATCACGGTAATAGAACTTATAACCGGAAGGGTGGCCCTTACAAGAAGATGGAAATCACAGGAGGCTGCTACAGCATAGCATGACTGAAGCAACCTACTGAGCCATGCCAAAGTGAGAGGCTTTATGGGCCTAAGAGGCCACACCCAACGGTCAGACACACCCAGTGACTCACACACACTGGGAAGGGAGTTAACCCTTCCAGCACCAGGGAAGGGAAACACCAACTTAAAGGAAAAGTGTCCAACACTAGAACACACTGTGGCTGTTGCCGCTGGCAACGACGTGGGTAGCAACCGTGTCCCGGGAGACAGCCCGAAGGCTGGGACACTGCCACCACATGTACACACAACCAAACGTTGCCACGGCAACCACAGTGCAGGAAAGGTGTCAGTGCACACCACACATAAAACCAAGTGTACACATACACACACACCTAACAGAAAGGTTGCTAGGTGCAACCGCATGCCATGCAGCAAGCTGCCCAGCACCGCTCAGGCTGCTCTGCAGAAACAAACTCATACAACAGGTTGCCCGCGGCAACCACAAGTGAGGCCACACACCAGCGGCCCTCACCTGTGATTGAACACCAAACCAAACCGCAGGCAACCGCATGCGGTTGAGGAGTCACGGTCATGGCCATGGCCGTGACACTTATCCCTTTCTCAGGCTCCCGCTCCGGCATGGAACCCTGATTCCCCATTACCCTGATCACCATAGTAGGCGCATAAAAGATCATTGAAAGTTGATAGGGAAGATATCTAATTGGATCAAGACCATCACGGGGACGTGCAACATGGTTGAGCAGTATGTGTGCACACGCCTACACGTACTGACTGATTGGTCTTCCCCCTTCAATTTCTGGGTCTCCAAATTGGGCACATGGCCTGAGCTTGCCCTTTACGCCTTGGCGGTGCTGGCCTGCCCTGCAGCCAGTGTATTGTCTGAACGTTTGTTTAGCACGGCAGGAGGGGGTTATCACAGACAAGCGCAGCCGCCTGTCCACAGCCAATGTGGGCAAGCTCACGTTCATTAAAATGAACCAGGCATGGATCCCACAGGACTTGTCTTGTATCTTGTGCAGAATAGACATGTATACCGGCCTCTCCCAGCCATTGTTGTACTCCAGCGCACTTTCTCTTTGTTATATTTTTAATATTTCCCAATGTTTTGGTCTACCCAAATTTGAACAAAAAAAATAAAATAATAAAATAAAATACAACAACCAGTGTAGGCAACCTCCTCCTCCTCCCCCACCGCTTCCACCTACACTGCCACATCCACCTACACTGCCACATCCACCGCCTCCTCAACCTCCTACTCCATATGGACCTCCTCCTCCTAGATCAAGATTATAATTTTTTATTTTTACATATTTTATGTTATTTGAAGTCATTTCCCTATCCACATTTGTTTGCAGAGAACTTGCCATGCTCTTAACTACATTTTGCTGCCATTTGCAGCCCTCTAGCCCTTTCCATGACTTTTTTTGGAGCCATTTTAGTGCTCCAAAGTTCAGGTCCCCATTGACTTCAATGGGGTTCAGGGTCAAGTTCGGGTCCCGAACTCAAACTTTTTTGTGAAGTTCGCCCGACCCCGACGATCCCGAACATCCAGGTGTCTGCTCAACTCTACTTGTAACTACTCCTGCTCACCGCTGCAATGTCGATGACGAGCAGGTAAACAATGAAGGGAAGGCTTGGCTGGCACGGCACATGGCCTTCTCTTCAAACAGCTGATTGGCGGTGGTGCTGGGTGTTGGACTTCCGCTGATCTGATATTGATGACCTATCCTGAGGATAGGTAATCAATATTAAAATAATGGATAACCCCATTAACTTTATTTAAAAGATAAAAGTCATTTTCTGAAGTGCGACAACTCCTTTAGTCTCTCCAAATTACATACACAGGGGGGACATTTTCTAAGTCCGCTTTTTATGCCATTAGATACATATAATATATAACAAAGTGTGTGCCTCATCATAAATTAGGCGCATCTGTGCCAGTCTGTGTGCCTGAAGGCTGACGTAGTTTTTAGCTAACATTTGCGCCTGTTTCCAGGTGGAAATGTAAGTAAATTTGCAAATATTGTTGCATGGCAAGACAGAAAAGGGGACTTGTGACTCTTTTTACGTATAAAACAGGCGCAAGTCCCTTAGTGAATGCGTCCCACAATCTTTGCAAGGCTGTATAGGGGAAAGCAGGCATTATGGTGGCTCTCTCTCTAAATGCACTTTTCAATCTCCCTAAATAACCAAGGTGTGCAAGGTTCTAAAAAACGTGGTGAGCTCCAGAGGCTACAGCCCATTTCACATGCAGCAAAGTCCAAGTAAGGCTACTTTCACACTAGCGCTTGATCGGATCCGTTCTGAACGGATCCGATCATATTAATGCAGACGGAGGCTCCGTTCAGTACGGATCCGTCTGCATTAATAACTTAGAAAATTTTCTAAGTCTGAAAGTAGCCTGAGCGGATCCGTTCAGACTTTCAATGTAAAGTCAATGGGGGACGGATCCGCTTGAAGATTGAGCCATATGGTGTCATCTTCAAGCGGATCCATTCCCATTGACTTACATTGTAAGTCTGAACGGATCTGCTCGCCTCCGCACGGCCAGGCGGACAGCTGAACGCTGCAAGCAGCGTTCAGCTGTCCGCCTGGCCGTGCGGAGGCGAGCGGAGCGGAGGCTGAACGCCGCCAGACTGATGCAGTCTGAGCGGATCCGCTCCATTCAGACTGCATCAGGGCTGGACGGAGGCGTTCGGGTCCGCTCGTGAGCTCCTTCAAACGGAGCTCACGGGCGGACCGACGAACGCTAGTGTGAAAGTAGCCTAAGGCCTCATGCACACGACCGTTGCGTTCCGTTCCGCAAAATGGGGTTCCATTGTTCCGAGATCCGTTTCCATTTTTGTTTTCGTGTGTCTTCCTTTATTTTTGGAGGATCACCAGACATAAAGGAAGGTAAAAAAAAGTCTAAGACAGGTTTGCCATGGAAATGATAGAAGTTGTTAGAAGTTTCCTGAGACTGGAGACAATGGTTGGCACGGCAGAACATTACAATAGCTTTATATGCGTTAGAGTGCTCCAATATATTCGTGATTGCGCAAATCGGCAATTAATGATGTGCATATTTTGGCGCAATAAGTGCAACTTCACATTTTAGCAGGTCTGACAACATATTACTGATTGGTGCACTAAGTATTGTTGTGACATCATAGCACTATGTCTGTAGCATGTATGTATGGACAGCAGAACCTATCACACTACCTAACACCCTGCACTGCAACAGCTACACTGACTATCTCCCACTAACTATCTGTATTATATATATAAGTTATCTAACTATCTATCTAATGTAGTGTGGGAAGCACAGAGCACAGCAATGACACTGCTGTCTGTCTCAGAACTATATAGCTACACTATATCAGGATATAACCTACACTGACTATCTACCACTAACTATCTGCAGTATATATATATAAGCTATCTAACTATCTATCTAATGTAGTGTGGGAAGCACAGAGCACAGCAATGACACTGCTGTCTGTCTCAGAACTATATAGCTACACTATATCAGGATATAACCTACACTGACTATCTCCCACTAACTATCTGCAGTATATATATAAGCTATCTAACTATCTATCTATTGTAGTGTGGGAAGCACAGAGCACAGCAATGACACCGCTGTCTGTCTCAGAACTATATAGCTACACTATATCAGGATATAACCTACACTGACTATCTCCCACTAACTATCTGCAGTATATATATAAGCTATCTATCTATCTAATGTAGTGTGGGAAGCACAGAGCACAGCAATGTCACTGCTGTCTGTCTCAGATCTATATAGCTACACTATAGCAGGATATAACCTACACTGACTATCTCCCACTAACTATCTGCAGTATATATATAAGCTATCTAACTATCTATCTAATGTAGTGTGGGAAGCACAGAGCACAGCAATGTCACTGCTGTCTGTCTCAGAACTATATAGCTACACTATAGCAGGATATAACCTACACTGACTATCTCCCACTAACTATCTGCAGTATGTATATAAGCTATCTATCTATCTAATGTAGTGTGGGAAGCACAGAGCACAGCAATGTCACTGCTGTCTGTCTCAGATCTATATAGCTACACTATAGCAGGATATAACCTACACTGACTATCTACCACTAACTATCTGCAGTATATATATAAGCTATCTAACTATCTAATGTAGTGTGGGAAGCATAGAGCACAGCAATGTCACTGCTGTCTGTCTCAGAACTATATAGCTACACTATAGCAGGATATAACCTACACTGACTATCTCCCACTAACTATCTGTATTATATATATAAGCTATCTAACTATCTATCTAATGTAGTGTGGGAAGCACAGAGCACAGCAATGACACTGCTGTCTGCTCTCAGAACTATATAGCTACACTATAGCAGGATATAACCTACACTGACTATCTCCCACTAACTATCTGCAGTATATATATAAGCTATCTAACTATCTATCTAATGTAGTGTGGGAAGCACAGAGCACAGCAATGACACTGCTGTCTCTCTCAGAACTATATAGCTACACTATAGCAGGATATAACCTACACTGACTATCTCCCACTAACTATCTGCAGTATATATATAAGCTATCTAACTATCTATCTAATGTAGTGTGGGAAGCACAGAGCACAGCAATGACACTGCTGTCTCTCTCAGAACTATATAGCTACACTATAGCAGGATATAACCTACACTGACTATCTCCCACTAACTATCTGCAGTATATATATAAGCTATCTAACTATCTATCTAATGTAGTGTGGGAAGCACAGAGCACAGCAATGACACTGCTGTCTCTCTCAGAACTATATAGCTACACTATATCAGGATATAACCTACACTGACTATCTCCCACTAACTATCTGCAGTATATATATAAGCTATCTAACTATCTATCTAATGTAGTGTGGGAAGCACAGAGCACAGCAATGACACTGCTGTCTGTCTCAGAACTATATAGCTACACTATATCAGGATATAACCTACACTGACTATCTCCCACTAACTATCTGTATTATATATATAAGCTATCTAACTATCTATCTAATGTAGTGTGGGAAGCACAGAGCACAGCAATGACACTGCTGTCTCTCTCAGAACTATATAGCTACACTATAGCAGGATATAACCTACACTGACTATCTCCCACTAACTATCTGCAGTATATATATATAAGCTATCTAACTATCTATCTAATGTAGTGTGGGAAGCACAGAGCACAGCAATGACACTGCTGTCTGTCTCAGAACTATATAGCTACACTATAGCAGGATATAACCTACACTGACTATCTCCCACTAACTATCTGCAGTATATATATATAAGCTATCTAACTATCTATCTAATGTAGTGTGGGAAGCACAGAGCACAGCAATGACACTGCTGTCTGTCTCAGAACTATATAGCTACACTATAGCAGGATATAACCTACACTGACTATCTCCCACTAACTATCTGCAGTATATATATAAGCTATCTAACTATCTATCTAATGTAGTGTGGGAAGCACAGAGCACAGCAATGACACTGCTGTCTGTCTCAGAACTATATAGCTACACTATATCAGGATATAACCTACACTGACTATCTCCCACTAACTATCTGCAGTATATATATAAGCTATCTAACTATCTATCTAATGTAGTGTGGGAAGCACAGAGCACAGCAATGTCACTGCTGTCTGTCTCAGAACTATATAGCTACACTATAGCAGGATATAACCTACACTGACTATCTCCCACTAACTATCTGCAGTATATATATAAGCTATCTAACTATCTATCTAATGTAGTGTGGGAAGCACAGAGCACAGCAATGACACTGCTGTCTCTCTCAGAACTATATAGCTACACTATATCAGGATATAACCTACACTGACTATCTCCCACTAACTATCTGCAGTATATATATATAAGCTATCTAACTATCTATCTAATGTAGTGTGGGAAGCACAGAGCACAGCAATGACACTGCTGTCTCTCTCAGAACTATATAGCTACACTATAGCAGGATATAACCTACACTGACTATCTCCCACTAACTATCTGCAGTATATATATAAGCTATCTAACTATCTATCTAATGTAGTGTGGGAAGCACAGAGCACAGCAATGACACTGCTGTCTGTCTCAGAACTATATAGCTACACTATATCAGGATATAACCTACACTGACTATCTCCCACTAACTATCTGCAGTATATATATAAGCTATCTAACTATCTATCTAATGTAGTGTGGGAAGCACAGAGCACAGCAATGTCTGCTGTCTGTCTCAGAACTATATAGCTACACTATAGCAGGATATAACCTACACTGACTATCTCCCACTAACTATCTGTATTATATATATAAGCTATCTAACTATCTATCTAATGTAGTGTGGGAAGCACAGAGCACAGCAATGACACTGCTGTCTCTCTCAGAACTATATAGCTACACTATATCAGGATATAACCTACACTGACTATCTCCCACTAACTATCTGTATTATATATATAAGCTATCTAACTATCTATCTAATGTAGTGTGGGAAGCACAGAGCACAGCAATGACACTGCTGTCTGTCTCAGAACTATATAGCTACACTATAGCAGGATATAACCTACACTGACTATCTCCCACTAACTATCTGCAGTATATATATAAGCTATCTAACTATCTATCTAATGTAGTGTGGGAAGCACAGAGCACAGCAATGACACTGCTGTCTCTCTCAGAACTATATAGCTACACTATATCAGGATATAACCTACACTGACTATCTCCCACTAACTATCTGCAGTATATATATAAGCTATCTAACTATCTATCTAATGTAGTGTGGGAAGCACAGAGCACAGCAATGTCACTGCTGTCTGTCTCAGAACTATATAGCTACACTATATCAGGATATAACCTACACTGACTATCTCCCACTAACTATCTGCTAGTATATATATAAGCTATCTAACTATCTATCTAATGTAGTGTGGGAAGCACAGAGCACAGCAATGTACACTGCTGTCTCTCTCAGAACTATATAGCTACACTATATCAGGATATAACCTACACTGACTATCTCCCACTAACTATCTGCAGTATATATATAAGCTATCTAACTATCTATCTAATGTAGTGTGGGAAGCACAGAGCACAGCAATGACACTGCTGTCTCTCTCAGAACTATATAGCTACACTATAGCAGGATATAACCTACACTGACTATCTCCCACTAACTATCTGCAGTATATATATAAGCTATCTAACTATCTATCTAATGTAGTGTGGGAAGCACAGAGCACAGCAATGACACTGCTGTCTCTCTCAGAACTATATAGCTACACTATATCAGGATATAACCTACACTGACTATCTCCCACTAACTATCTGCATTATATATATAAGCTATCTAACTATCTATCTAATGTAGTGTGGGAAGCACAGAGCACAGCAATGACACTGCTGTCTCTCTCAGAACTATATAGCTACACTATAGCAGGATATAACCTACACTGACTATCTCCCACTAACTATCTGCAGTATATATATAAGCTATCTAACTATCTATCTAATGTAGTGTGGGAAGCACAGAGCACAGCAATGACACTGCTGTCTGTCTCAGAACTATATAGCTACGCTATATCAGGATATAACCTACACTGACTATCTCCCACTGCTGTCTCTCTCAGAACTTTAAAAAACTGCAGAAAATGGCTGCTGGGGAGGTTCTTATATAGTAAGGGGCAGGCAACTTTCCTATTGGTTGCTAGAGATGTTGCTAAGCTCAGACAAAGACACTGCAGCCTTCTCATTGGCCCACAAGCAAGAGGCAGGGAGGGATCATGGGTTCAGAAGAAAAGAAATCTAGAATATTCGCGAATACGAATATATAGCACTATATTCAAAATCTTTGCAAATTCTCGAAGTGGCGATATTCGCGATTAAAATTTGCAATTCAAATATTTGCGCCCAACACTAGTGTCATATTCCACGACTCTGATAACTCTACACTTAATATAACAGTTGTCATTGTCTATCCGACCATAGAAACGTTACTGCTTTATAGATGATTTTGTTCACTGTTTCATATCCGCTCTGGCTCTATGTAGCATTAGGTCAACCGACTTTCTCAACATAAAAGTGTGTTGTATCATTTCCTTGGAAGATAATTGAATGTACTGGAAATTGTGCTAAGCAACAGAGTAAAAAAAGCAAAGCAACTCATAAATAAATAAACTGGAATCAGGATGTGGTGATTACAACCTCTCGCTGTTTTGCCTGTGGGCTTTGAAGATAGGAAACAGGATCAGGCACACTGATGTCAAGTGATGTTTCTGCTGGTTTCTCATGGACTACACCCAACAGGCTTCTCTGTTTATATCCCTTTGCGTCCCCTCATATGCACCTGACCTCATTGAGTTCCAAATCAAAGTGCTCGATTTACTTTGCAGTGTACGAAGAATTAGATTGTTTTACATTTGGCCACAAGGTGTCAGCATTTTCAACATTTTAAAAAAGAGAATGTTTTTGAATCGCTCATATGCAAGACCCTGCGGCTTGAACATTGATCATCCACACTTTAAATAACTGGGGTACCAAACGGAGAACAGCTTCTCTTTATTGATTAACTGTGTGGTTTCAGAAGTTTGTTAGAATGCTTCACAGTTTACACGGTAATTGAACTTTACATCTAAAATGGTTCAAAGTTGATTTTCCACATTTACTGCTTCTCTAGTCCATGCGTTTGTGAGGCTCTTCCTTCTTATACTTGCATACTGTCTGCTTTGTAGTGTTATACTCCTGGTTTACATGGCTGAAAACTAAAAAAACTAATAATTTCACTTCAAATAAAAAAAACTAAAATTAAGTGGCCAAAACAGCACAACATAAATGTCATATTAATAATCAGTAGGCTGGTATCATGCCACATCTTTTTGAAAACTTGCAACATTTTTTGCTTTTTCTTTTAATTGCTGCCTTCAGATGTTAGATGCTGGGCGATGAGCTCAGGAGACGACAGCAAAAATGGTAATTGTAGTCGTTACTTACTTTGATGGTCCCCTGGGCTGTGCAGTGATGGGAAGGGATAGAAGTTCTGATACCCCGAAGTACGCAGCAGTAGCGGCAAAACAAGTCTGGGGAGCTCCATTCTGTTTTTTAAAATTCCACACCAGCATATAGTAAATGGATCAGCGGGGCGCACTGCAGGCATCCCGGCACAACTGATCTAGGCAGGAAAGATAAAAGAAATGTAACTCATAGACAGAAAGACATAGTAGCAGCCGCAACTTACGAATGGCCTAATGTTAGTAAAATGGCCGAACAAATCAGCAAGCTATAGACTATACGTGATTTCGGCCTCCTGCACAAGACCGTATGTATTTTGTAGTGTGCAAAAAACGGAAACGCAAAAAATACAGATGACGTCCTTCTGCATTCCGTAGTTTGCGGAACGGAACAGCTGGCCCCTAATAGAACAGCCCTATCCTTGTCTGTAATGCGGACAATAATTGGGCATGTTCTATTTTTTTGCGGAACGGAAATACGGACATACGGAAACAGAATGCACACAGAGTAGCTTCTGTTTTTTTGCAATCCCATTAAAATTAATTGTTCCCAAAAAAGAAAACAGAACGGACACGGAAGAAAAATACATTTGTGTGCATGAGGCCTTAGGCCCCTTACACACGGGCATCACGGATTTTGTCCGGATGCGTTGCAGGTGCATTGTGGTGAACCCGCGTGAGTAGGCACGCAATTTCAGTCAGTTTTGTCTCTGATTGCGTTCCGTTTTTTCCACGCGAGTGCAATGCGTTTTGCACGCACGTGATAAAAAACTCAGGTTTGGGTTAGGTGTTCTGTTGATTTTATTATTTTCCCTTATAAAATGGTTATAAGGGAAAATAATAGCATTCTTAATACAGAATGCTTACTAAAATGTACATTGAGGGGTTAAAATAAATAAATAAATAAACTCACCTCATCCACTTGATCGCACATCCGGTATTGTCTATTCTTCTTTCTGCAGGACCTGCAAAAGGACCTGCGCTGACGTAACCGCGCTCACCACGTGATCCCATGTTAGAAGGGAAAATAATACAGTGAATTGACTTTAATGGGGTCTGGGTTGCTCATCCCTATTTACTGACATCGTCTCCTAGCAACCATGCGTGAAAATCGCACTGCGTCCGCACTTGCTTGCGGATGCTATGCGATTTGCTTGCAGCCCCATTCATTTCTATGGGGCCTGCGTTGCGTGAAAAACGCAGGATATAGAACCTGCTGTGATTTTCACGCAACGCACAAGTGCTGCGTGAAAATCAACGCTCATGTTCACAGCCCCATTGAAATGAATGGGTCAGGATTCACTGCGGGTGCAGTGCATTGACGTCATGCATTGCACCCGCGCGGAATACTCGCCCGTGTGAAAGGGGCCTTAGAGAGATAGCTGAAAAATAAAGCAAATAAAATTCTCTCTCTTTCTCCCCCCTCAAAATAAGACAGAGGTGGGAACATATGCTCTGAAGATTAGTAACAAAGCAGAGCTAGTGACACAAGAATAACTGACCAGTTAATAATAAAGGAGTGAACAAATAAAGGAAGATAGAAGATACAATCTATCAAGTGTGGAGGCAGAGATAGTGTGAAAATTAACACTTGCACTGCCAACAGGCTGCTAAGACCAGCATTATTATCTGTCGAAACTGATGGATATCAAGAAATCACAACACTATATGCAGTTGCTCATTTTAATACTATTTAGAGCTTTATTATTATATTTTTTTCACTTTTCCTATTATTTCTATATTTTAAGAGAAGAAATTATAAAGGTTATGTTTTATATAATTAGGCCACAAACAGAATCATCATAGCCTCTGGCTATTAAGTGACTTTGTGATAGGAAGGGCGCACCTCCTGCCTGATGGTGGCTTGGGGGGCCCTTGACGGTGATGAATTAGGAGGGTCCCCTGCAGCGGTGGAGGCAATGATGAGGCAGTTTTGCAATAGAACAGTGAAGTTCTTTACTCGTAGACCAAGGGAAAATGGCTCAAACCCAGCTCTCTGTCCAGATCACAGATGCAGCGTGACAGTTGTCCACCTGTAGATAAATGATGCCAGCATGGTTGTCTGACTGAACATTTCATTTTGAATTTGAATTTGAAGTGCCGAGGATGGCATTTGTAAAACCAGGAAGGGGGTGGGGATTAGGAAAAGAGGTGTGGAGAGAGGCCCACTTTTTAAGAAGGTGTAATATTATTACCGTAATAACTAGTATGTATATACTTAGTTTATATGTTACTTGGCCTTTATATTTGTAGCCATTATCTGCTGTAATACTCATGAGTGTATGTGACTGTAATGTGTATCTATTTCATAGAGCCTGATCTATTGTGTCTATTGCTATGCTGCCACCTAGTGTCATAACTGTGTTTAGTTATAGAATTGTGTAATTTAGCAAAATCTTTAGGTCACAAAACCTTCCAGTGAAGACCCTGAAGACAGAAGGAGAGCAATGCAAATGTAGAGAGTGATGGGCCAGAGAGAACTGATGCATGTAGAGGAGCAGCTCTGCCAACAACTATCCCCTGCAGAATCCCAGGAGCAGTACCGGAGTAACAGCTCGGATACAGATTGGATACAAACAAAAGAAAAGGTATAAAGGAAAGAGTGTGTGCATAGATACAGTAACAGAACCAAGTATTATGTATAGATACAGTAACAGAACCGAGCTGTGTGTATAGATACAGTAACAGAACCGAGCTGCGTGTATAGATATAGTAACAGAACCGAGCTGCGTGTATAGATACAGTAACAGAACCGAGCTGCGTGTATAGATACAGTAACAGAACCGAGCTGCGTGTATAGATACAGTAACAGAACCAAGCTGTGTATATAGATACAGTAACAGAACCGAGCTGTGTGTATAGATACAGTAACAGAACCGAGCTGTGTGCATAGATACAGTAACAGAACCGAGCTGCGTGTATAGATACAGTAACAGAACCAAGCTGTGTGTATAGATACAGTAACAGAACCAAGCTGTGTGCATAGATACAGTAACAGAACCAAGCTGTGTGCATAGATACAGTAACAAAACCAAGCTGGGTGCATAGATACAGTAACAGAACCGAGCTGCGTGTATAGATACAGTAACAGAACCAAGCTGTGTGTATAGATACAGTAACAGAACCGAGCTGTGTGTATAGATACAGTAACAGAACCGAGCTGCGTGTATAGATACAGTAGCAGAACTGAGCTGTGTGTATAGATACAGTAACAGAACCAAGCTGTGTATATAGATACAGTAACAGAACCGAGCTGTGTGCATAGATACAGTAACAGAACCGAGCTGCGTGTATAGATACAGTAACAGAACCAAGCTGCGTGTATAGATACAGTAACAGAACCAAGCTGCGTGTATAGATACAGTAACAGAACCGAGCTGTGTGCATAGATACAGTAACAGAACCGAGCTGTGTATATAGATACAGTAACAGAACCAAGCAGTGTGCATAGATACAGTAACAGAACCAGGCTGTGTGTATAGATACAGTAACAGAACCAAGCTGTGTGTATAGATACAGTAACAGAACCGAGCTGTGTGCATAGATACAGTAACAGAACCGAGCTGCGTGTATAGATATAGTAACAGAACCGAGCTGCGTGTATAGATACAGTAGCAGAACCGAGCTGTGTGTATAGATACAGTAACAGAACCGAGCTGTGTGCATAGATACAGTAACAGAACCGAGCTGTGTATATAGATACAGTAACAGAACCAAACTGCATGCATAGATACAGTAACAGAACCAGGCTGTGTGTATAGATACAGTAACAGAACCAAGCTGCGTGTATAGATACAGTAACAGAACCAAGCTGTGTATATAGATACAGTAACAGGACCGAGCTGTGTGTATAGATACAGTAACAGAACCGAGCTGCGTGTATAGATACAGTAACAGAACCGAGCTGTGTGCATAGATACAGTAACAGAACCGAGCTGTGTGTATAGATACAGTAACAGAACCAAACTGCATGCATAGATACAGTAACAGAACCAAGCTGTGTGCATAGATACAGTAACAGAACCAAGTATTATGTATAGATACAGTAACAGAACCAAGCTGTGTGTATAGATACAGTAACAGAACCAAGCAGTGTGTATATAGATACAGTAACAGAACCAAGCAGTGTGCATAGATACAGTAGCAGAACCGAGCTGTGTGTATAGATACAGTAACAGAACCGAGCTGTGTGTATAGATACAGTAACAGAACCGAGCTGTGTGTATAGATACAGTAACAGAACCGAGCTGTGTGCATAGATACAGTAACAGAACCGAGCTGTGTGTATAGATACAGTAACAGAACCGAGCTGTGTGTATAGATACAGTAACAGAACCGAGCTGTGTGCATAGATACAGTAACAGAACCGAGCTGCGTGTATAGATATAGTAACAGAACCGAGCTGCGTGTATAGATACAGTAGCAGAACCGAGCTGTGTGTATAGATACAGTAACAGAACCGAGCTGTGTGCATAGATACAGTAACAGAACCGAGCTGTGTGCATAGATACAGTAACAGAACCGAGCTGCGTGTATAGATATAGTAACAGAACCGAGCTGCGTGTATAGATACAGTAGCAGAACCGAGCTGTGTGTATAGATACAGTAGCAGAACCAAGCAGTGTGCATAGATACAGTAACAGAACCGAGCTGTGTGTATAGATACAGTAACAGAACCGAGCTGTGTGCATAGATACAGTAACAGAACCGAGCTGCGTGTATAGATATAGTAACAGAACCGAGCTGCGTGTATAGATACAGTAGCAGAACCGAGCTGTGTGTATAGATACAGTAGCAGAACCAAGCAGTGTGCATAGATACAGTAACAGAACCGAGCTGTGTGTATAGATACAGTAACAGAACCGAGCTGTGTGTATAGATACAGTAACAGAACCGAGCTGTGTGCATAGATACAGTAACAGAACCGAGCTGCGTGTATAGATATAGTAACAGAACCGAGCTGCGTGTATAGATACAGTAGCAGAACCGAGCTGTGTGTATAGATACAGTAACAGAACCGAGCTGTGTGCATAGATACAGTAACAGAACTGAGCTGTGTATATAGATACAGTAACAGAACCAAACTGCATGCATAGATACAGTAACAGAACCAGGCTGTGTGTATAGATACAGTAACAGAACCAAGCTGCGTGTATAGATACAGTAACAGAACCAAGCTGTGTATATAGATACAGTAACAGGACCGAGCTGTGTGTATAGATACAGTAACAGAACCGAGCTGCGTGTATAGATACAGTAACAGAACCGAGCTGTGTGCATAGATACAGTAACAGAACCGAGCTGTGTGTATAGATACAGTAACAGAACCAAACTGCATGCATAGATACAGTAACAGAACCAAGCTGTGTGCATAGATACAGTAACAGAACCAAGTATTATGTATAGATACAGTAACAGAACCAAGCTGTGTGTATAGATACAGTAACAGAACCAAGCAGTGTGTATATAGATACAGTAACAGAACCAAGCAGTGTGCATAGATACAGTAGCAGAACCGAGCTGTGTGTATAGATACAGTAACAGAACCGAGCTGTGTGTATAGATACAGTAACAGAACCGAGCTGTGTGTATAGATACAGTAACAGAACCGAGCTGTGTGCATAGATACAGTAACAGAACCGAGCTGTGTGTATAGATACAGTAACAGAACCGAGCTGTGTGTATAGATACAGTAACAGAACCGAGCTGCGTGTATAGATATAGTAACAGAACCGAGCTGCGTGTATAGATACAGTAGCAGAACCGAGCTGTGTGTATAGATACAGTAACAGAACCGAGCTGTGTGCATAGATACAGTAACAGAACCGAGCTGTGTGCATAGATACAGTAACAGAACCGAGCTGCGTGTATAGATATAGTAACAGAACCGAGCTGCGTGTATAGATACAGTAGCAGAACCGAGCTGTGTGTATAGATACAGTAGCAGAACCAAGCAGTGTGCATAGATACAGTAACAGAACCGAGCTGTGTGTATAGATACAGTAACAGAACCGAGCTGTGTGCATAGATACAGTAACAGAACCGAGCTGCGTGTATAGATATAGTAACAGAACCGAGCTGCGTGTATAGATACAGTAGCAGAACCGAGCTGTGTGTATAGATACAGTAGCAGAACCAAGCAGTGTGCATAGATACAGTAACAGAACCGAGCTGTGTGTATAGATACAGTAACAGAACCGAGCTGTGTGTATAGATACAGTAACAGAACCGAGCTGTGTGCATAGATACAGTAACAGAACCGAGCTGCGTGTATAGATATAGTAACAGAACCGAGCTGCGTGTATAGATACAGTAGCAGAACCGAGCTGTGTGTATAGATACAGTAACAGAACCGAGCTATGTGCATAGATACAGTAACAGAACTGAGCTGTGTGTATAGATACAGTAACAGAACCAAACTGCATGCATAGATACAGTAACAGAACCAAGCTGTGTGCATAGATACAGTAACAGAACCAAGTATTATGTATAGATACAGTAACAGAACCGAGCTGTGTGTATAGATACAGTAACAGAACCAAGCTGTGTGCATAGATACAGTAACAGAACCAAGTATTATGTATAGATACAGTAACAGAACCGAGCTGTGTGTATAGATACAGTAACAGAACCAAGCATTGTGCATAGATACAGTACCAGAACCAGGCTGTGTGTATAGATACAGTAACAGAACCAAGCTGTGTGTATAGATACAGTAACAGAACCAAGCAGTGTGTATATAGATACAGTAACAGAACCAAGCTGTGTGTATAGATACAGTAACAGAACCAAACTGCATGCATAGATACAGTAACAGAACCAAGCTGCGTGCATAGATACAGTAACAGAACCAAGTATTATGTATAGATACAGTAACAGAACCGAGCTGCGTGCATAGATACAGTAACAGAACCAAACTGCATGCATAGATACAGTAACAGAACCAAGTATTATGTATAGATACAGTAACAGAACCGAGCTGTGTGTATAGATACAGTAACAGAACCAAACTGCGTGCATAGATACAGTAACAGAACCAAGTATTATGTATAGATACAGTAACAGAACCGAGCTGCGTGTATAGATACAGTAACAGAACCAAGCTGCGTGCATAGATACAGTAACAGAACCGAGCTGCGTGTATAGATACAGTAACAGAACCGAGCTGTGTGCATAGATACAGTAACAGAACCGAGCTGTGTGTATAGATACAGTAACAGAACCGAGCTGCGTGTATAGATACAGTAACAGAACCGAGCTGTGTGCATAGATACAGTAACAGAACCGAGCTGCGTGTATAGATACAGTAACAGAACCAAGCAGTGTGCATAGATACAGTAACAGAACCGAGCTGTGTGCATAGATACAGTAACAGAACCAAGTATTATGTATAGATACAGTAACAGAACCGAGCTGTGTGTATAGATATAGTAACAGAACCAAGCAGTGTGTATATAGATACAGTAACAGAACCAAGCTGTGTGTATAGATACAGTAACAGAACCGAGCTGCGTGTATAGATACAGTAGCAGAACCGAGCTGCGTGCATAGATACAGTAACAGATCCAAGCTGTGTGTATAGATACAGTAACAGAACCAAGCATTGTGTATAGATACAGTAACAGAACCGAGCTGCGTGTATAGATACAGTAACAGAACCAAGCAGCGTGTATAGATACAGTAACAGAACCGAGCTGTGTGTATAGATACAGTAACAGAACCGAGCTGTGTGTATAGATACAGTAACAGAACCAAGCTGCGTGTATAGATACAGTAACAGAACCAAGCTGTGTATATAGATACAGTAACAGGACCGAGCTGTGTGTATAGATACAGTAACAGAACCGAGCTGCGTGTATAGATATAGTAACAGAACCAAGCTGTGTGTATAGATACAGTAACAGAACCGAGCTGTGTGTATAGATACAGTAACAGAACCAAGCTGCGTGTATAGATACAGTAACAGAACCAAGCTGTGTATATAGATACAGTAACAGGACCGAGCTGTGTGTATAGATACAGTAACAGAACCGAGCTGCGTGTATAGATATAGTAACAGAACCAAGCTGTGTGTATAGATATAGTAACAGAACCAAGCTGTGTGTATAGATACAGTAACAGAACCAAGCTGTGTATAGCTACAGTAACAGAACCAAGCTGCGTGTATAGGTACAGTAACAGAACCAAGCTGTGTATATAGATACAGTAACAGGACCGAGCTGTGTGTATAGATACAGTAACAGAACCGAGCTGTGTGCATAGATACAGTAACAGAACCAAGTATTATGTATAGATACAGTAACAGAACCGAGCTGTGTGTATAGATACAGTAACAGAACCGAGCTGCGTGTATAGATACAGTAGCAGAACCGAGCTGCGTGTATAGATACAGTAACAGAACCAAGCTGTGTGTATAGATACAGTAACAGAACCGAGCTGCGTGTATAGATACAGTAACAGAACCAAGCTCTGTGCATAGATACAGTAACAGAACCAAGTATTATGTATATAGATACAGTAACAGAACCAAGCTGTGTGTATAGATACAGTAACAGAACCGAGCTGCGTGTATAGATACAGTAACAGAACCAAGCTCTGTGCATAGATACAGTAACAGAACCAAGTATTATGTACATAGATACAGTAACAGAACCAAGCAGTGTGTATAGATACAGTAACAGAACCAAGCTCTGTGCATAGATACAGTAACAGAACCAAGCTGTGTGTATAGATACAGTAACAGAACCGAGCTGCGTGCATAGATACAGTAACAGAACCGAGCTGTGTATATAGATACAGTAACAGAACCAAGCAGTGTGCATAGATACAGTAACAGAACCAAGCATTGTGCATAGATACAGTAACAGAACCGAGCTGTGTGCATAGATACAGTAACAGAACCGAGCTGTGTATATAGATACAGTAACAGAACCAAGCAGTGTGCATAGATACAGTAACAGAACCAAGCATTGTGCATAGATACAGTAACAGAACCGAGCTGCGTGCATAGATACAGTAACAGAACCGAGCTGTGTATATAGATACAGTAACAGAACCAAGCATTGTGTATATATACAGTAACAGAACCGAGCTGCATGCATAGATACAGTAACAGAACCGAGCTGTGTATATAGATACAGTAACAGAACCAAGCAGTGTGCATAGATACAGTAACAGAAATGAGCTGCGTGTATAGATACAGTAACAGAACCAAGCAGTGTGTATAGATACAGTAACAGAACCGAGCTGTGTGCATAGATACAGTAACAGAACCGAGCTGTGTATATAGATACAGTAACAGAACCAAGCAGTGTGTGTATACATACAATAACAGGACCAAGCTGTGTATAGATACAGTAACAGAACCAAGCAGTGTGTATAGATACAGTAACAGAACCAAGCTGTGTGTATAGATACAGTAACAGAACCGAGCTGCGTGTATAGATATAGTAACAGAACCGAGCTGTGTGCATAGATACAGTAACAGAACCGAGCTGTGTATATAGATACAGTAACAGAACCAAGCAGTGTGCATAGATACAGTAACAGAAACGAGCTGCGTGTATAGATACAGTAACAGAACCGAGCTGTGTGTATAGACACAGTAACAGAACCAAGCAGTGTGTATAGATACATTCACATCTACCAGCACTCTTTTACACGCACACTTCTACACATTCTTTCACTCTTTTACAAGCACACTTCTACACATGCCGGCACTCTTTTACATGCACACTTCTACACATGCCGACACTCTTTTACACGCACACTTCTACACATGCCGGCACTCTTTTACATGCACACTTCTACACATGCCGACGCTCTTTTACACGCACACTTCTACACATGCCGACACTCTTTTACATGCACACTTCTACACATGCCGACACTCTTTTACACGCACACTTCTACACATGCCGCACTCTTTTACATGCACACTTCTACACATACCGGCACTCTTTTACACGCACACTTCTACACATGCCGACACTCTTTTACACGCACACTTCTACACATGCCGACACTCTTTTACATGCACATTTCTACACATGCCAGTACTCTTTTGCACGCATACCTCTACACATGCCGACACTCTTTTACACACACTTGTACACATGTCGGCACTCTTTTACACTCATACTTCTACACATGTCGGCACTCTTTTACACGCATACTTCTACACATACTGACACTCTTTTACACGCACACTTTTACACATGCTGGCACTCTTTTACACGCATACTTCTACACATACTGACACTCTTTTGCACTCATACTTCTACATATGCTGGCACTCTTTTACACACACACTTGTACACATGTCGGCACTCTTTTACACGCATACTTCTACACATGCCAGCACTCTTTTACATGCATACTTCTACACATACTGACACTCTTTTACATGCACACTTTTACACATGCCGGCACTCTTTTACACGCATACTTCTACACATACTGACACTCTTTTGCACTCATACTTCTACATATGCTGGCACTCTTTTACACACACACACTTGTACACATGTCGGCACTCTTTTACACGCATACTTCTACACATGCCAGCACTCTTTTACATGCATACTTCTACACATACTGACACTCTTTTACACGCACACTTTTACACATGCCGGCACTCTTTTACACGCATACTTCTACACATACTGACACTCTTTTACACTCATACTTCTAGATATGCTGGCACTCTTTTAGGCCTTCTGCACATGACTGTATTTGTTTTGTTGTATGCACAATCTTTCACATGCTTTGTGGGTTGTAACTAGGCTAAGTTCACATGTGCAATATACAGCACATGATCCTGGAAGACCAAGGAGCACTGGCCCAGTAAGCAATATTTAAAAAGGGCCAATGAAAAAGTTGTTCCTCAAATCAAGTTTGGAACATGAAATAAAAAAATAAAAAATAATAATCTGATAACGCCTTTAAGGCTGCACCATGATTTCGGCCCGCAATGTGCTGTGCAACCAAGGATCACAGCGGCACACTAGTACATTGCAGTGAGTTAAAATGAAAGGTGTCATATAGGTGCGACCCGTGCGTTTCTTACCATCTCAATCCGAAAGTCACAAGAAATCCAGTAGGTTGGATTTTGTGTGACTGCGCATGACCCTATTATCTTTTACTAGTTGCAGTGTTAGTGTTGCAACAGTCTTTGGCTGCACAATGTGTGTTGCAGCCACAGCCACCTTGTAGTACTAGCTCAACACATACTGTACTTCATGCTGGCACTCTTACATACACACACTTTCATACATGCATGTACTATTACATACACACACTTTCGTGCATGCAGGCACTCTTACATACGCACACTTTAGTACATGCAGGCACTCTTACATACACACATTGTCATACATGCAGGCACTTTTTTAAACCAAAATAACAATATAACAAAACAATAACAAAGACAGGTGCACTCTGCAGTCTCACTAAACCCTCAAACTGTTTTTAAAATTGAGAGATTAGTCAACATGTCCTACGGTGTAGAACATGTCTAAGCCCGTGCACCACGCCAAGGTTTCTCAAGTAGCCCGGGACCTAACACTCTCCTACCTGAGCCGTATGGGCAATACCAGGAGCCAGTGGGCAAATTACAGGATGTTTTCCATCTACAGGCCACATTTAGGTGCACCTGTGAGGCCTGGGCCATATGAGCCAGTCTTGAGTGGGACTCGCAGACTCCTCCCTCCTCCCATTGCAAGCAAAACAGGCAGTGGTTGAAAAGGACCTGCAATGATGTCACCATCATGTGACCAGTGCAGAAGAGGACGGCAGTGAAGAGAAGTCCTGGGGGAAGAAGTTGTAGTGATGTCTGCTACCCGAGGAGAGGTAAGTTAAGATAGAGGCTGAGCGATGCTGGCAGTTGTGCTTATTTAACTGGGACTGTATGTTAGGGCTGAAGGGAGTGATGTTATTGACATGGAACTCTGTGTTGGAGGTGGCTGGGGAGGGAGTCATGTTATTTACATGGGACTGTAAGATGGTGGCTGTAGGAAGGAGTGATGTTATTTACATGGAACTGTATATTGGAGGCGGCTGGGGAAGGGAGCGATGTTATTTATATGGGACTGTATTGATGGCGGTTGTGGGAGGGAGTGATGTTACTTACACGAGACTAAATGTTTGAAGGGGCAGGTTGATGTTATTTACATGGGACTGTATGTTGATGGCGGCTGTGGGAGGGACTGATGTTATTTACATGGGACTGTATGTCGGAGGGGGCTGGGGAGGCAGTGATGTTATTAACATGGGACTGTATGTTGATGGTGGCTATGGGAGGGAGTGATGTTATTTACATGGGACTGAATGTTACATGGGTCTGAGGGAGTGATGTTATTTACATGGGACTGAATATTGAGGGGGCAATGTTATTTACATGGGACTGTATGTTGAAAGTGGCTGGTGGGGGGGAATTATGCTATTTACATGCGACTGAATGTTGAGGGGTGATGTTTACATGGGACTGTATGTTGAAGGTGGCTGGGGAGGAGGTGATGTTATTTACATGGGACTGTATATTGGAGGGGGCTGGAGAGATGGTGTGATGTTATTTACATTGGACTCTATGGCAGAGGGAGGGAAATAGTGTTATTTACATGGGACTGTAGTTTGGAGGGGCTTAAGGGAGGGGAGTGATGTTATTTACATAGGACTGTATTTTGGAGGAGGCAGGAGAGATGGTGTGATGTTGTGATGCTATTTACATGGGATTGTATGGTGGTGGGAAAAATATAACTACAGGGGGCACTGCAAATCCAGGGGACATTAGGTGTTCTTATTACTACTGGGAGCTCTACAGGAGGGACTTATAGATCCACATTATTTCTACTAAGAGCACTATGGGGGCCTTATTACAACTGAGGGGTCTGTAGAGAGCTTTATTACCACTGGGGGAACAATAAGGGGCCCGATTTCTACTGAGGGGTCTGTGAGGGTATTATTAATACTGGAGGGCTCTTCTACTAATGGGGGCATCCTTGGGGAGCGTTATCACAGTTTAGAGCACTGTGGGGGGCAGTATTACTAATGAGGGCATTCTAGAAGGGAATTACTATTGGTGGGACTATGAGGAGCACTATTACTATGGGGGCACTAATATTTCTTCAGCATAGTATTTAGGGGTATTGGGAGCACAGTGAGCAGCAGGATAACACTGTGGGGACTCCAGGTTCGGAGATGATGATAGAAATGTGAGGAAGCTAAGATGTCTGTGTGTCACACTCTGTAGAGACGAGGCGCAGCTGAAAGAAGTTGTACAGACCGAATGGAGAAGATGATGACAGAGAAGATCTACATCAGAGGAGATGTCACCTGGAGGCACTGGATGTGACAGATATGTGCTGCTGTATAGCAAGTACAGAAAAATGTGGTGTGTGTGCGTGTGTGTGTGTGGGGGGGGGGTCGACTTAGAGAACTGGGCCATATTAATTGGGGCATGGGCCCCGGATCTTTTGAGACCCTAGCAATGCCCCTGTCATAGAGACATGTAAAAGTTTTGATCGGTGGTGGTCTGAGCGATGAGACCGTCAACAATCACTAGAACTCTCATATTGTGCTCTTTCTCCTCACTGCAGAGGACCAAATTAAGATGGGCACATAGACTTTCTATTGAACCTGTCTCTTGTAGAAAGGTAAAAGAGCGTGATATACTGTACTCTCTCCTTGCTCTCGCTATTGATGGGGATCTCAGCAGTCAGACTCCCACTGATCAAAACTTTTGATTGGTCTCTTTGACGTTTCAAAAGTTTTACCAAAAATCAGTGGGCAGGATTTTTGACATTTACTGAAGATAGTAGTAATGTATTTACTAGGGGAGTTTCAGTGTTTGCTTAGTCCTTTTGGGTTTTGAATTTGAAATGGGATTAAATCATGGAACAAATAAATGCAGAACTGAGATTTTTACATACTGTTCTTAACTGGAATTAACCTGTCAGATACAAGGAGGAAAAGTAATTGAAGTAAATTTCCCTGAGTTTGTATGTGTTTTTATATTTGTAATCTCTTTAGGCTTATCTCAAGAAATCTGTATAGCACCAGTGGATTTCCCAACTCCAGATCTTTGGCAGTTTGACCTTAATAAAGACTGTACAGTATGTACTGAATTTGTGTACATAATGTGGAAAGTTAAATGTTAAATATGTTCTCTGAAATAAAGTGGCCTAAATGGGAGGATGCTTAATATTCGCATCCACACATTATCCCATCTTGTGTAGGATGCCATTGTGGTGCATGTGGTCTGCTGTCGACATCCTCCATTGTATGCATTTTTGCTGGGGATTGCTGTTAGCAACGGATCACATGCAGAGGAATGTTATAAATACGCCACAGTGTTTGGGGTTTTTGAGCATTTCCTCCGGATTGGGCCACTTTATTTCAGTTATTTTTCTTGATATGTTTAGAATGTGCCATTGCGCACTGCTGGTAGCATTCGGTTGCACCTGATAGTTTATAGCTCCTTCCACCAGCTAGTTACATAGACACTCCCCTATCACTGCCCCTAACACCCAGCTAGCTTATAGCTCCTCCCACCAGCTTGTTACATAGACACTCCCCTATCACTGCCCCTAACACCCAGCTAGCTTATAGCTCCTCCCACCAGCTTGTTACATAGACACTCCCCTATCACTGCCCCTAACACCCAGCTAGTTTATAGCTCCTCCCACCAGCTTGTTACATAGACTCTCCCCTATCACTGCCCCTAACACCCAGCTAGTTTATAGCTCCTCCCACCAGCTAGTTACAAAGACACTCCCCTATCTCTGCCCCTAACACCCAGCTAGTTTATAGCTCCTCCCACCAGCTAGTTACATAGACACTCCCCTATCACTGCCCCTAACACCCAGCTAGTTTATAGCTCCTTCCACCAGCTAGTTACATAGACACTCCCCTATCACTGCCCCTAAGAACACACAGCTAGTTTATAGCTCCTCCTACCAGCTAGTTACATAGACACTCCCCTATCACTGCCCCAACACCCAGCTAGTTTATAGCTCCTCCCACCAGCTACTTATATAGACACTTCCTTATCACTGCCCCTAACACCCAGCTAGTTTATAGCTCCTCCCACCAGCTAGTTACATAGACACTCCCCTATCACTGCCCCTAACACCCAGCTAGTTTATAGCTCCTCCCACCAGATAGTTACATAGACACAGCACATGAGATGGCATAACTGGATCCTTTTGGAAAATAGAATTGTCAAGAATTCCCATTCAGAACAAGTCTGTCCGCCTTCTTCTGGTCTTCTTTGTGGTATCCCCAATCAATACAGTGTCCTTGTCATCATCATCAACTTATTCTCCTTCTAAGATCCTCCTCCTCCTAGTCCTTCTCTCCTTCGGGAGATATCCATAACGGAATTTGTGACCATGAGAAAACTATTATCGAAACATTACGTAATTAGCTTGTCTACAGCCTGAACCCCCACCAGGCCAAGTTGCAGGTGGTGCAGTCACTGCTGTACCATTTAGTAGAGTCTGCTGCCTTTAGGGAGCTGATGGTGTGTGCTCAACCTCCATTATTTCTCCCAAAAAGCTATCCCTGTCTCTTACTCTCACATGGCACACAACTTAGGATTGTCAGTGTGCGGCAAGGTTCCCACCACGTCGGACACCTGGAGTAGCAGCTATGGGCAGGGACAGTACAGATTTATTTTGCGGCAAACTGGGTCAATGTTTTTTTTAAGCAGCGGCTTGGCAACGCCCCAGCAACAGTCAGGTCGTTTTGACCCATCCATGATTGTCTCGGCCTGGGTCCCACTCAGGCACTTATCTGCCTCTTCCACCTCCTCCTCCATGGACACCCTCCCGTCTCACTCCCTTTCCTATTTGTCAAGTCAAAATTGCCATGTAATTTTGGAGCTGATTGGCATGGGCAAGAGACACTGAAGCCATTCAAAGAAGCTAAAAAGTTAGTCAGTGGGGACAACTGCGGTATGAATTATCTCATCCCCCTCATATTTACCAACTCTCATGCAGCAAGGGATGACAGTGGAAGAAGAACAGCTAACACATCTTGCTGTCTTCCCTGTAGCTGTTGGGGACCCACAAGGAGAAACTCCCATAGAGGAGGAGGTGGAGGGTGGGCAGTGGCATGCCTAGGGTATTTGGCACCCGGGGCGGGTATTTTCTCTGACACCCATTCCCCCTGCCAAAATCATAAACTTAATCTTTACATTTAAATATACCAAAATATATTTTTTGTTAGCAAACAGAAAATTGCTGGTTATTAAAAATTTTAAAGGAAATCTGTCACCATGAAAATACAATGTAAGCTTGGTATTACACATTTTGTGAGGGAATGTGAAGAAAAAACTGCTGTTTTTGCACAGCTTTTATATTTTTTTTTACAGGTTCACCTGACGGGGCGGATCATGTTATAATTTTATAGAGCGGGCTGGCATTTTCACTAATGCCGATGCTCTCTGCCCTGAAAGTAGGGGCTCAGCTGTCAGTGACAGGCAGACCCGTGCAGCTGATCAGACGGGCACAGCTCCTGCACCTGCACAATCAGCCCGCCATACCTGTACAGCGCTGGGACTCAAGTCACATCCTGCAGCGCAGTACAGGTACAGCACTGGTATCCTACAGGCTAATAAGCCTGGTCCTTTCCCCATCCATATTTGGGCCCCTTGTAAATTTCTGCCCTGACACTAGCTGACAGCAGCCTTGTGACTTCTTGTGTGACTCCGTCTGAAACAAATTTTGCCTCCATGGAGGCAATACATTTTTATGCATTAAAATCAAAGTGCTTGACCGAATTGACTTCGGATCCATGATCGGCAGCTCAATTCGCTCGACACTAATTATCATTAATCACAGTTTTATCACATGCTGGCTATGTTGTCATACATTTATCATTCCAAAAACGTGTATAATAGGTCCCAGGGGCATATACAAATCTAGTAGGGCCCTATGGCAAATAGTATTGGTCCCTCTACCCCATCTGGTTTTCCAGTTCAAGTGTGTCAATCATTCCTAGGCAATGCAGAATACAAATCTGAGATTTCTGATCAATTAGCTTTTTTTTATTAAGAGAAAACTTTTTTTTATTTTTATTATCATAAGTCTCACCCATTTTATCCAACTTCGATGTCAGAAAAAGTGGAACCGGTGCTTAATAAATATGGTGCTCATTCTGATCACTATATTTCTTAATGTATTCACGCCAGACAACTGCCATGAATACATTGATAAATCTCCCATCTATTACAAAGATGTTTGAGTGCAACAACCACTAGAGGGAGCTCAGTGCATAGGAATTTATGTAGTAACAAATGACAGAAATGGAAGCTGTAATCATCAATTTGCAATGATCTCCTTCTAATGATGACGGCTGGGAGATGCAGTGTTTTCATATCTGGAAAAAAAGGAGTTGAGCACTGGGCCCCCTCCCCAGCGCCCTATAGCAGTCATGGGGTCTGCCTTTATTGAAGGTATGCCACTTGTTAGGTCTGCGGTCCATGACCTCCTGCTGTCCTCTGCAGGCATGGCTGTTGCACCACTTACCATGCTATCCGGCGTTCCGGTTGCTGGTGCCCTCTTCATATTGATGCCTGATGCTTCCTTAGGGTTGAGGGTCCCTGGGTATTTAAGGTACCCTCTCCAGACAGAGAGTGCCTGAGCTTTAGGTTCCCTGATGACCAGCAAAGGTGTTTGATAGTCTAGTGCTACTGTGATTTACCTACATTTATCCTGCACTGTTTCCTGCCTGCATTTCTTTGGTGTTCCAGTCTGGAACCCACCCTACATGTTTGCTCCTGCACTTCTAGTTTAGTTTAGTTCTATTCTTCAGTTCTATATCCAGTCTGTCATCCCGTCTAGTTCCGAGCCTGCTTGCCTTGTGTGTGCTTCACCACTACCCACCTGCAAGTTGATCCTTAGCCTAACCTCAACCACATTAACTGTGTGCTGCCTGGATCTAAAAAATAATAATACAGTGATTGTTCAAACTGTACCTGCAGTTTTCATGTCCTTTTCTATATACCGAGCTTCTGATGTTGCATCAGAGTCCATGACCGCTGTGGGTCAGCTGCCAACTACTACACCAGGACTGTATGAGGAGGTAGCAGTCTGGTTGCTAACCTGCAGCAAAGTCCAGATTCCTCTGAAGGAATTAAAAGGTGAATACTGGACAAGTGCCAGAATAGTGCCCTTAGAGTTAGCCCTACACCAAACTGGTTAGTTGGCACAGTGTGTCCACACTCATTGATCTGTAACACCACGGAAAGGTTCATATTATGTTTCTAAAAGTGAATAGCAGACCACTTAGTATTTTTTTATCACTAAACTGCAATAAGAAGGTCAAATGTTCATATATAAGTACTGACCAGTTTTACTGGTGCAGTTTCAATGAAAAGCCACATTTACTTTATGAAACAGTAACCACACTATAAACCATTCAAAGGAAAGTGCAATAAGACATAATCATAACATTACAAGTATGGGTGAGTTAATCAGGAACTTCTAGAATCCTTTGCCAGTACTTTATAGCTGACAGTACATTATTAAAGCAATAACAATAATACAGCACTGCCCGTTACAAGGAATGCAAGAAAGCTAGCTAAAGTTTATTATTACTGGGAGTGTGTCAGAAAGCCAATAGCTTTATTAAATCCTTGTCTTTGTAAGGAAAAAGGAGCTGGAATACACTCAAATGGCATATTTATATGTGGTTTCAGATCATTAACAGTGGCTCATTTTTTAGAGAAAAAAAAAGTTTCCTTTACATTTATCTTTTTATCTTTGCAAGTTGTAAAAAAAAAATATTCAAAATTCCATCCAGATAATTTCTCCTTCCTTGGAATGAAATAATCCTGATTCAGTTTTCTCCACATCTGGCAATGATAAGAAAGGTACTTAACAAATTGAGTCATTAACATTTAACAAACAATTCACCAGTCCATAACAGATTACCCTCCAGGTATACGGCCAAGGTAAGTATGGTGTAAACTAAATGCAAAGGGCTACCTAAATTATAATGAAACAGTTAAAGGGTTTATCCAGGATTTTACAAGTGATAGCCTCAGGATAGGCCATGACTATCTGATTGGAAGTGGTCTGATGGCCCCCACCATCACCGATCACTTGTTCTGCAGTAGCTCTGGCACTGGAAGTCAGCATCGGCACTTTACAGTTCCGTCCACTCTGTAGTCGATGAAGCTGGTTACTGCAGCACTGCTTCCATTCACTTCAGTAGGGGAAGCTCTGCAGTAACTAACTCAGTCCATTGCACAGTAGATGATGCTGTGTAATTCCAGAGCTACTGGAGAACAGTTTATCGGCAGTGATGCGGGGTGTCGGCACCTTGTCAAACAGATATTGATGGTTTAGTATAGGCTATAACTTGTAATTCTTTGGCAACCTTTTTATAAGTAGGAAAAATTCTGTCTACAATTCTTTGATAACTTTTCCAAAACTACACCAGGGGTATAATGATGATGATCATAATTTCATATTTTGTTGAGATGCAGTTAACAAATTAACTAAACCGTGTCTGTAGACCAGGGGTACAGACACTGTGGCCCAGTCTCCACATGTGGCTCTCAATGCCATTCTGTGTAGCCCCCAACCATCTGGACATAAAAACTGCACGTCTTTGTGTGGCTGCTCAAATGTAGTTTTTATGTCAGAGAGGAGTGGCACATAGTGCAGAAGCATGGATGAATAAGCACTAATGGTGCATTCTGTGGCCCCATATATCCCTTTAACCCTATATGGCACTCCAGAAAGAAGTACTGGTATATGTGTAAGACAGGTGGGAGGGCAGGCATGCAACTTTCTCCATTGTAGTTTATGGGAGAGCCACACACTCATTGGAATGCTAATTGAGAAGAGAAAGGAGATGCCCATTCTCCCAATATGTAAGAGTCTTGAAAGTGGTTCATGCACTTAATGTGTCAGAATACTTTAAGTTTTTTTTAGGTGCTTGGGAATTGTTCAATATGATAATCTGGCCCTTGGACTTAAAAAGGTTGTGCACCTCTAGTGTACACCAATTAAACATCTTCCACTAGAATAAAAACTAACTGCTTTAGGTGCTGAATTAAATTAGGTAAAGGTTTTCTTAATATATATATGTATAAGTAGTGATGGACGAATATCGGCCGGGACGATTCGCGAACACGATCAAATGTTCGCGAACCGCAAGTTCGCTGCAGGCCCCATTCACTTTAATAGAAGGCAAACCTGAAAAAACCTTCAGGTCATTATTGCATCCACCAAATACTTACTAGAAGTGCACAAATAGTCCCACAACGTGGACAGTGACATACCACAAAAAATATGTATTTTAATCAGGGGCCATTTTTATGCGTCTTAAAGGGAAACTGTCAAAAATGTGGCCTGCTTGAGCCTAGACATTTTTAATTTTAGGCCACGGGAGTACAGGCCCCAAAAATTAGGCATTCACCTCACAGAAAACATCAAGTGATTATGTGGCTGGAGGCATATTAGACTGTCATTGGATATCAATTTTACTGCAAGCCAGTACAAATACAGTAGATGTCAAATACATATGTTTAAAAGAACATAAAATATAAAATTGGATTAAAAACATGGCAAATCAAATCCCCCCTCTTAAAAAAACCCAAATAATAATAGTTGAAATTCGATAACACGTGGTCGTCACAGGTGTTGAATTCCTCAGAGGTCCCGAACATTAGGCATTCACCGAATAGAAAAGGCCTTTTATGCCGCTGTATTTACCTAAGACAGGGACCATTATTTGTTCTGGCTGGTGGCAGATACTTGTGGGCTGTCATAAGGAAATTCAATTAAATGTGGTTGTCATAGGTGTTGAATTCCTCCGAAATCCATGCCTTAGAAATGTGAGGTAGTCCACACTGTTGTAAGCCAGGCAGGTGAGCTTATCAGTCACTATCCCCCCTGCTGCGCTAAACGTCCTTTCGCACAGGACACTGGACGAGGGGCAAGCCAAGAGTTCCATGGCAAATTGTGCCAGCTCTGGCCACAGGTCAAGCCTGCACACCCAGTAGTCCAGGGGTTCCTCGATACTCAGAGTGTCCACATCGGCGGTTAACCCGATGTAGTTGGACACCTTTCGGTCTAGGCATTCCCTGAGGCTGGATCCGGAGGGCGGCTGTCAATGGGTTGGCTGCAAGAATGATCTCATATCTGAAGTGACCAACAGATCTTCAAACCGTCCTCTTCTTTCATGCGCTGTAGGATTGGTACCCGCAAATGTTTCTGTGGGTGGAAATTCCTCTGCCAGCGCCCGCAACAGCAGAATGCAGCATCTCTCACAGCAAGGTCTGGAAATGCTGCATTCTGACAGCCCTCTGTGATGCTGGTAACACGTCCGCCATTTTGTGTTTGTACCGGGGGTCTAAGTATGTTGCCACCCAGTACTGGTGCTTTTTATACGGGGGTCCCTCTTTAAACACTGGAGCATGAAGGCCCCCATTTGCACTAAATTGGAAGCGGTGGAGTGGCCTGGCTCCTGCTCATCGCCCAGGAGAATGTCCTCGGTCTCCTCCGCCCATCCACAGACAACACCATGGATCCCAGAAAAGTCTAAAGCTTGCTCTTCTTGCTTCTTCTCCACCTCCCCCCAGGCACCATCCTCCTCTGACTCCACTTCAGACTCCTGCTGACTTGTCTCAGATGGAGTAGCCCCCCAATGTAATTTATTCAGCATTGCAACTTCCTCATCTTCCTGCTCCTGCTCCTCGACGGCTTGATCAATGACACGACACAATGCATGCTCCAGAAAGAAGGCGTAAGGTGCGATGTCACTGATGGCGCCCTGACTGCGACTAACCAGTTTGGTGATCTCATCAAATGGCTGCAGAAGTCTGCATGCGTCGTGCATGAGTAGCCACTGGCCCGGTGAAAAAAAAACAAGCTCCCAGAACCTGTTCTGCTGCAGATTTCATACAGGTAGTCGTTAATGCACGTTTCTGATGGAGAAGCCTGTCCAGCATATACAAAGTGGAGTTCCAGTGCGTCGGACAGTCACAAATCAGACGTCTGACGGGCAAGTGGTGTTGCCGCTGAACGTCAGCAAGGCGAGCGATGGCCATGTAAGATCTTCTAAAATGGCCAGAGATTTTCCTGGCCTGCCGCAAGACATCCTGGACATCGGGGTATTTGGCAAAGAATCGCTGCACGACTAAGTTCAGGACGTGTGCCATGCACTGCACGTGTGTCATTTTGCCCTGTTTCAGCGAGCTGAGCAGATTGGCATTGTTGTCGTACACCACTTTACCAACTGTCAAATTGAGCAGGGTTAGCCACTGATCAGCCTGTGACCGCAGAGCTGAAAGCAGTGCAGGACTGGTGTGGCTCTTGGCTTCCAGGCACAACAGCCGCAGCACAGCATGACAAAGTCTCACCTGGCACGTCGAATAGGTTCTGAGGAGCTTGGAGGGTGCAGCGGAAGAGGCGATAGCAGTGGAAAAGGAAGAGTCAGCCGAGGAGGAGACGGAGGATGGAGTAGGAGGAGGAGAAGAAGAGGCAGGCCTGCATGCAATCCGTGGCTGTAAAACCAAATCCACACGGGTTACATGCTTGACGGCCGTCAGAAGGTTCACCCAGTGGTCAATAAAGGTTATGTATCTTCCCTGCCCGTGTCTGTGGTCAGATGTATCTTGGCAACGACACTGTGTGCCAGAGATACATTCACTTGCTGCTGAACATGATCATATAGCTCTGGGATGCCCTTCTGGGAGAAAAATTTCCTACCGGGGACCTTCTATTGTGGAGTGCCAATGGCCACAAGATTTCTAAGAGTCCACCAAATTATATGGCAGTAGTTGGCGGGCTAGCAGTTCCGACAAGCCAGCAGTCAGACGTTCGGCAAGAGGATTATACGGCGTCATCATTTTTTTACGCTCGAACATTTGGGCCACGGAAGCCTGCCTTGTGCCAGATGAACGAGACGATCGCACAGTGGAAGGTGGAGTGGAGGACGAATGGGAGGACAGAGGAGAAGAGGCAGGACGTGGAGCACCAGGAGTGTGGCTTTGTGGGTTTTGATGGCATTGCTCCCACTGGGCTCGGTGATGGGAAGCCAGTTGCCGTTTTTAAGGCGGTCGACCCTAGGTGAGTGTTAGGCTTACTGCGACTTATGCGTTGACAGCACAGGCTGCAGATGGCAGCCCTTTTATCAGCAGTTGACAAGTAAAAAAAAGCCCAAACTGCGGAGCCATGTGCTGGCATCCTGGGAGCGCAAGATGTGACCGTGCATGGTGGATGGCTCGCTCCAGATACATTTGCCATCTGCTTTTTGCCTACTGTGCACTGTTCTGCCTGCTTCTCCTCTTTCTCCTCCCTATCTATCTCTCCCTCTGAACTCCCCTCCTCTTCTTCTCTTGGCGTCCATCAACACGTCATCATCGTCACCTTCACCACCACTGACATTAGAAATCTCAGAGTAGGCAGCAACAGCGGGGACCACCCTCCTTGGGCTGATCTGGGTACTGTCGTCAGACCACTGGGTGGCGGCCGTTGCTACCTTCTCTTCCTCATCCGATGCCAAGAATGGCTGCGCATCGGTAAGGTCTGGGAATTGATGGGAAAATAATTACTCTGACTCGAGTGAAGGGGCTATGGTGGTGGTGGTGTCTTTGGGGGTCTACACAGCAGAGAGGGAGGAGGGTGCAGATACAGAGGATGAGGAGGGTGCAGAAGCGGAAGGCTGATTAAGCCACTCAACTAACTCTGGTATGTCCTTTGACATAATCGCAAGCACCTTCTCCAACTTCCCACTTAGGCTCCGGCCTGGTGCACCTTCCCGCCCACCACTACCCCTGCGGAATGGCCTGCCTCTTCCTCTGCCTGTCATTTTCAAAATGACCCTGTGACAAAGTCCCTATAGAAGAGCAGAATTTGTGGAAGCAGGTATATAGAACCCCTTAATCAGTTTTTTTTTTGGGGGGCAACTGATATATCACACCAGTTGCAATTATTTGTTCCAATGGCGTTTGTCCCTCTGTATAGCTACGGTATCGCAGCAGAACCGCACACAAATGCTGCACAATACAAATGCACTATATAGAAGTTATATTCTAGGTATATCGCACCCCTGCCTCAATCAGATTTTTTTGGGGGCAACTGGTATATCACACAACTTGCAATTAGTTGTTCCAATGGCGTTTGTCCCTCTGTATAGCTACGGTACCGCAGCAGGACTGCACACAAATGCTGCACTATACAAATGCACTATATAGAAATTATATTCTAGGTATATCACTCCCCTGCCTCAATCAGATTTTTTTTGGGCAACTGTTATAGCACACCAGTTGCAATTAGTTGTTAAAATGACGTTTGTCCCTCTGTATAGCTGCGTTATCTCAGCAGAACCACACACAAATGCAGCACAATAAAAATGCACTATATAGAAATTATATTATAGGTATATCACACCCCTGCCTCAATCAGATTTTTATATCACACCAGTTGCAATTAGCTGTATCAATAGCGTTTGTCCCTCTGTATAGCTGCAGTATCGTAGCAGAACCGCACACAACTGCTGCACAATACAAATGCACTATAATATACTTTCTATGTTAGAAAATATATATTTTAAGTATATTACACTCCTCTGTATGTCACACCTATCGATAGCACACCTATACCAGTCCTTAAAAAAACTTTTGTGGCCCAATAAGCTAGCGTTTGGTGTCTCTATATTCTCTAACATTCTGTCCCTGCTCCACACAGCAACCTCTCCCTACACTGGCAAAAGACTGAATGTAAAATGGTGACCAGATCGGGTTTATTTATAGGGTAGGGGGTGTGTCCATGTGCTGAAACGTCTCAATTGACTGTCCTGTCCCACCTGATGGATGTGTCATGGGTAAAAATTAGGCACTATGCAAAAAAAATTGGCGTGTGCGAATATAGCCATATGTTCGTATGTTCTGCGAATCGCGAACGAGCAAAGTTTGCCGCGAAATGACCGCCGGACGAACCGCAAGGCCATCTCTATGTATTAGTTACCTTGGCGTGAATTTATTTGTGTTGTTATTGGCTGTGTGAATGGGCTGCAGAAGTGAGGGGCCAAAGATGTCTGGGCAGCAAACTTTGCAGGCACAGTTGGCACAGTTGACTGGGCTGGATGGAGAAGAGATGGGAGGAGAATGTCTACAATCAGAGAAAATGTCATCTGTGAGTCAGTGGACTTATAGAGTAATGGTCAGTCACCTCTTCTGACGTGTCATAATAAAAATGTGATTTCCACAAAAGACTTTTTGTACTGTAGCTCATATCATTCCCTTTTAAAGATGTGTCCCTACATAGTCTGATATTGTCTGTAATGATTGGAAACTAGATTGGAGACCCTGTGTCAAGGTGGCAGTGTGGTGTATAAAAAGTGTTGCATATATAGAATATAAAACCTGAGATCATATACTGTCCATATAGCAAGCCTATGAAGTGCTATTATTCTCACAGACCCTATTGTAAGTCAACGAGGTCTGTCAGGCTCCAATGGTATTCATTATACAAGGAGCCCAGGAGTTCTTTTGTGGATTCCATTACAAGTGTGAACATACTGTATCATCATGTAACCCTGACAACAACTTTGGTGAATTCTGCAAAACTAACTGTCTCTACAATAATTTAATATGTACTTTATCCGCTCTTTTAATTTACTCTTTTTCTGTTGATTAGACAGCAAATGATGGCATGGCAATGTCCATTACAATATATTTGCAAATATTAAAACATAATCTCCCCATGAATTTTTTGGACAGTGAAAGGACTATTCAGAAGTACCATAAACATTTCTATTTCAGCTGGAGTGACAAGTGTCATAGGTGACGATGTCAGAATAATTACTATTTCTCATGAGATCAATATTTTGCTGGTTACCAGGGAAAATGTTAGTCCCTGATGAGGTAAGTCGACATTTCAAACTGAAAAGAGCCTGTGCACAAGTCATGTGACCCGCACTGCAGGCGGAACACCAGAAATGTTCACCTGGACAACAGAGTTGTTTACTGAAATTTAGCAAAAATATTTGTGATATTTAAAACTGTTCCAGCGGTGAGAGATGGAAATACCGCACAACGACCAGAAATAAAAATAATATGCTTCCAAGTCTAAGATCATGAGGGAAAAGCTGAAGAGAACAGGTGATAAGGAAATTCTTAATGGTTAATAGCCATTAACATAACATGTGAAATTGTTTCTAAATTTAATTAATTAAAAAAGATTAAAAAATAATCAAAGGTTGCCTATAGACACTGGTGTTGGCATTGGGATCCAGACAATGGTCACCACTAAATGCCAGGTTGCAAGTGTACTTTCCGGGTAGCCCCTGTACATGCTATTTGTTTCATATAACATGTACAGATGAGGGCTGGCAAGTACAGCTGTGGCCCTTTAATCCACCGTGATCCAAATGCAAATCTTACTGCATGGTTCGCATGGTTCGCATGCAGCCTAATAATTCAACCTAAGAGCATTACCTAGTTATACACTCCTCAACATTGAAATTGCAAGACCAAAAAGGACAAGTCATAAGGTTATACAAATTAAGAAAAGAAGTAGTGGTCACTAAGATTTTCAGACAAATTTTCAAGCACCTAGCTCCAATCTTTGGCATGTAAGAATTGCTTAAACGCCAGATTGATTTTTTTTTTTTTGCCACATGAAACCTCACAAATTGAATTAAGGATGTTCCTGCAATGCCTCCTGTTTATCTACCTGCCATTTATCGCCACCTGTTGCAAACTAAGACGACCTTGCTTTATCACTCTGGCAAATTTGTACATGCCTAGACCAAGAACTCAGCACTGTTGAAAGCTGTGTGTCCCTGTAGTTGGGAGACCAACAACGAACTGGAATTACAGCAGGAGGTGCACATAGGCGAACCTCTGCATGGACGGACCGTCTGATTAGAAGAATGTACACTAACAGCTCGGTATTACATTGACTTAGTTTTGGAGCCAGTAGTACGGCCATATCTCCAAAGTGTCCCAGGAGCAGTTTTTCGCTGGTGACAGATTGCCTTTAATGATATTCAAATGATAAAAATGGAAACAATGTATTCAAAACATTACGATTTATACAGTACCGAGTGTCACTCACAGAAATACAGGAGCACGAGCGCTGCTACCTCCTTCAAAGAGCATCCTGAGGATAGGTCATTAGTATTACTCCACTGCACAATCCCTTTAAAAATTAAAATAATAAACATGTAAGGACAGTGACAGCACCTTCGTGTCATGGCTTGTATCCCCTATGGCAGTGATAGGAAAACTGCGGCTCTCCAGCTGTTGCAAAACTACAACTCCCACCATGCCCTGCTGTTAGCTGAAAGCTGTAGGCACTCTTTGCACGCTGGGAGTTGTAGTTCTGCAACAGCTGGAGATCCGCAATTTGCCTATCACTGCGCCTATGGTATGTGTACCTTATGTTGAGATGGCTTTTTATAGGAATCATATCAACCTGGGAGAAAAGAGAAATTGTAGTAAATTACACAAATTTGTAGTACAAGCTAAGACCAAGATGACAAGACCAATCGACAAGCTTTGAAAGACAGAACATAAAAACTTTGTGGCTGAATAAGATATACAGTCAACACACAGCCAATAATGTCTAAACTGCTGGCAACAAAAGTGAGTACACCCCTAAGTTAAAATAGCCAAATTGTGCCCAAAGTGTCAATATTTTGTGTGGCACCATTATTTTCGCCCACTCTCTAAGACAGCGGTCCACAACTGCCGGGCCGTGGCCCAGGACCGGGCCCTGGAAGATTTTTTGCCCGGCCACGGCAATACAATGGATCGGAGACGCCAGGCGCGTGCAGCCCGACGCGCACATCACACTCGCTCAGTGCGTGACATGTTCAGTGGCCAGAGTCAGTGGAGAAGGAGGGAGGGAATCCCTTCCTCCTATGACGCGGCCGCTGCAGAGCCCAACAAAATGAGCGGGCTCTGAAGCTGCCCACACCACCGCCACCAATGATTGTGTGGCAAATATTAAAGTAGGAGGAGGGACGCGAGAGGGTTTACCGTTGTTCTGTCTCAGGTAGTGTGCTTGTCGAACGGCAGCAGCCTCCTCCTCCTCCTGAGTCTTGTGTTCTCCAGTCCCCAGCCATTAGTGCTCTGAAAAGCAGCTTGCGCAGGTACCCGGCCCACACCCCGTCCCACACACTGCAAGATTATTAGCCTGCCTCAAAATAAAGGCAGGCAAAAAACATGTATCAGGCAGCCAGCAAGATTTGGGGTTAATGTGACTCATTAACCGCAGTGTTGCCAGTAGCCATAATTTGAGAAGATGGGGTCACTTATTATTAATATGAGGTACATGGTGCTATTACATTAGTACTCTCCATGTACCTCACATTAAAAGTAAGTGGCCCCAAGCATCTCATCAAATAATAGGCAACATTGGGTTAACCATTAATGTGAGGTACACATGATGAGGTTACTTACTTTTAATGTGAGGCACATGCAGGTCTAAATTGGTAAAACAATGTTCCTCATATTAACAGCAAGTTACTCAAGCATGTACCTGATGCCATTAACCCCATGTTGTCCATTATGTTAAGCGGGGTACTTGACGAGGTTGCTATTAATATGTGACACATGGTTTCATCAATTTAGACTCCATGTGCCTCACATTAATAGCCAGTAACCTTATCATACTGTAGTACCCAACACCAACCCACACATTAACCCCATGTTCCCCAATGTCCATTATGTTAAATAATAAATGTAATCGTTATATAGTGTTATATATTTTAATATGCACCTTGTGTTTTGCTATGCGTGTGAATCAGTCAGCACTCCATAAGCCCCGCCCACCCTAAGCCCTGCCCCAGAACCCTCCCACTCCACCCGATCCCTGGGAAAATTGTCTTGCATGAAACTGGTGCAAAAAAGGTTGGGGACCACTGCTCTAAGACATTGAGTTCACTAGAGCTTCACAGGTTACCATTGGAATCCTCTTCCACTCCATCATGAAAACATCCCAGGGCTGGTGGATGTTAGAGACCTTGCGCTTCTTCACCTTCCATTTGAGGATGCCCCACAGATGCTCAATAGGTTTTAGGTCTGGAGACATGCTTGGCCAGTCCAGCACCTTTACGCTTAGTTTCTCTAGCAAGTCAGTGGTCATCTTGGAGGTGTGTTTGGGGTCATTATCGTATTGGAATACTGCCCTCTGGCCCAGTTTCTAAAGGCAGGAGATCATGCTCTGCTTCAGTATGTCCCAGTACATATTGGCAGTATTGGTTCCCTCAATGAACTGTAGCTCCCATAGCCAGCAGCATTCATGCAGAACCAAACCATGACACTCCCACCGCCATGCTTGACTGTAGGCAAGACATACTTGTCTTTGCACTTCTCGCCTGGTTGCCGCCACACATCAGATCCATGTCCTTAGTCTAATTGTCTTCAGCAAACTGTTTGTGGGCTTTCTTGTGCATCATCTTTTGAAGAGACTTCTTTCTGGGACCACAGCCAAGCAGAACAATTTGATGCAGGTGTGCGGCGTATGGTCTGAGCACTGACCGGCTGACCCCACACCCTTTAACCTCTGCAGCAATGCTGGCAGCACTCATACATCTATTTTGAAAAGACTACCTCTGGATATGACGCTGAGCATGTGCACTCAACTCCTTTGGTGGAACATGGCAAGGCCTGTTCTGAGTGGAACCTGTCTTGTTAAACCGGTGTATGGACTCGGCACCCGTACTGCAGCTCTGATGAACTATGCTCTAGTCTTCTCTCGGCTCACCAAGCACAAGGCCATACATTGTATAGTGGTTGTGTTTAGTATTGCAGCTCAGCCCTATCTGGCACTTCACCTTGCACTAACAATCTATTTTGTGAGAAGTCTCCCCAACTAATAAGCTGATCACAGGGAATCCTACTGTTGGAATTGCCAGCAAACAACTGCAATGGTAAAGGAGTCTGTGGACCTGAGTGTTTTGCAGCACCTCCATATGGCAAATGAATCATTATATAGTTCTCATTCAAATCCATGTGTTTTCCATGTAATGCAAAAGTGTATTGGGTCCTCCAGAGCGAGAAATGCTTTTTGTAGCCTTTCATCTTTATGACTAAAAACTGAGGATCCTGACGAGAGGACCCCTTTACTAACTCCCTCAAATCTACCCAATATAATTTTCAGTCTGTCCCTTAGAAACAATGGGGAAGATTTTCTCATCCTGCCTAATATTAAATAAACTTAGGCAGTCTTAAACTGAGCCAGATTTATTATGGCTAATGCTGGATGATAAATCCAATGCATCCATAAACTATCTAGTCTAAATTTACTCCATCTATTAGTTGGTTTACTATACACCAGAAACGTGCACCACATTTTTGGTTCATTTTTTGGCATACATTGTCCCACCTTAAGTCATGCCCCTTTCCAAATAGGTCATGCCTCTCCAATAATCTATGCCGCCTTGTTAGAGAAGTCATAAAAAGCCTCTAAAAGTGTCTAAAAATAAATGTGGTTTAAAGCATATACCCCAGTTTTTTGTGCAAATTTCACCAAGATTTGAGTGGATTTTGAACAGTAATATATACCTCACGGTTGGTCTATTCAAAAGAAGAACCCTCTAACCCATGACATTTGGGACTGTAATGAAAAGTGTTTCCTTACAAAGTTCCTTTAGAAGACTAAGTCCGTACATCTTGTGTATTCTACTAGCCCCATGACTGATTAGGTCAGGGACGGCCAACCTGAGGCTCTCCAGCTGTTGCAAAACTACGAGCCCCAGCATGCGCAAAATGCCTACAGATATCAGCCTACAGCAGGGCATGGTGGGAGTTGTAGTTTTACAACAGCTAGAAAGCCACAGGTTGGCCATCCCTGGATTAGGTGATAGTAGATCAGTTTGAAGATGTTTTTCAGGTGAAGAGATTTACTTAGTTGGTGATTCACCTAAACAGTAACCATTAACTGAATGCTATTGTTTAAAAGAAACATGAAAATATGATAAACAAATGTGAAACTATTGATAATACAATATACATCCCTAAAGTACCAATTTTAGTGGGATAATCACCCGAACTGGACCACGACGGGGAGGGGTTTATGGATATTGGCCCAAAAGTGTCCATTTTTATGGGCATTCCCAGGGTCACAGCTTAAATATTCAGATTTGGGGGATTTTTTTGTTGGTAAATATGATACAGAGCAAGGCAATTTACTACAGGCCTAAAGGCCTTTTTAAAGGCACTGTGTCTAATATGTGCTAATAGCTCATATTGAGCAGCTTGCAAAACTTCCAACAGGGATCATAGACCCTTATCCTTCTGGTAACCATCTTGGTCAATAAAAAAAAACATAGCTTTAACACCTTCTTTTTTACAGGCCTGTTACTAAAAATGCTAAAGTAGACAAATACTGTAACGCTGGATGGTGGCAGAGAGACAGGTTGGGTATTATATGAAGTTATCATGGCAGCACTCAAAGGCTGAGGGAGGGAGTTTACTGGAGGCAGCTGCATACATTAATTGGGGTATATGTGGTATGGTGTGTTGCACTGCAAACCCTTTCCTCAAAAAGTTTACACTTGAAAAATATGTTAAAGATGACCTACTTTAGGAAAGCATGTACCAACGACAGTTTCTCTACCAGTGCACACCTTAGAACAGATCAAGTACCTATAAAGTTAATACATATCCAAAAATACTATGCCTGATGAAAATGTGTGCTAAAAAAGAAACAACACCCCAAGATATATGCTGTAGATCAACTGCTGAGGTTTTCTGATAGGTCATTAATATCAGATCAACAGAGTCCAACTCCAAGCAACCCTGCTGATCAGTTTAAAGAGGTCATGGCCTCTTTCTAAGTCAGTGGCGACATGATAACAGTCACGTGGCCTAGGCACAGCTCAGTCCCATTCTAGTGAATAGTCCTGAGCTGCAATACCAGCACAGCTGCTATGCGGAGCAGAGTCGCTAGAAGCTGCGAGGAAGCCAAGGTGCTCACTGAATTCCGATGGCCTCCTCAAACACCTGATCGTCGGGGTGTTGGACCATGCCGATCTGATATTGGTGACCTTTCCTGAGGATAGGTCATCAATATCAGCATCTCAGAAAACCCTTTTAAAAGAGGCATTATGATTTAAATAAAGATTGTCCATTACATAATCATATGTCCTACCATTTTACCAATATACGTTTAGTGTTCAAAGATCCTCTTGCAGTCAAGTAATACAGTAGGTTATCTTTTATGTTTAGAAACAGTGGGGAAAAATTCTGTCCTGATCATGACAACATAGATGTATAGTTATTACAAGAGAGAGCTTTCATATCTATACTGAAATTGTAATCAGCCATACACTTATGTCCCTATCATGTGACGAGGACAGATTCCCCCATTGAAGTATAATGTTTGGTACAAATAGTGTGGTATAAAGATAGTTTTCTATACATTTGTAAAGGAACAGGACCAAACACAGATGATTTCTATAAAAAATAAAATATTTTATTTTTCATCTAGAAAAGTGCAAACATGTACCTTTTGGTCACACTTCTCAACAAGTATAAAATGTTGAAAACAAAAGTATAGCCATAAACAAGGTACGAAACAGATTATCATAATAAAAATCATAAGCAGTTTCAGGATTGTCAGCATTCATTAAAGCTTGAACAATACAAAAATGTCCATTGTGTCAATTACTTCCTGGTCTCACAAAGGTTGTCCCTTGGAACTGAGTATCATTTTTACTAGATAATCTATTTTAGATTTTGTATTTCATGAGACAAGTACATATCGGGAACTGAGAACATAATAATAAAAAAACAGATTATCAAAATATTAAAGCATTATAAAAATGGAAAACAGGAACAAAACATTCTTAAGTTAATTTAGATAACTGTACAAAAATATATATACATTATGTACAATAACTATAAAAAGCAAGATTACAACACACCTTACAGCATGCTGCAAACTTTCCAGTCTTGTTACAAATATGGTTTCCATTCCACTCAATTGGTTTACTTAGGGTTTGCTAAAAATGAGTTGTCCCACAAGGACAACTTACTGTATTTAGCACCAAAATGGAGCCAGAGTGTGAACTCCAGCTGTTACTGCCTTGGTGCGGGTTCATTATATATTGTATATAAAAATAGTAAGAGCTTTTTCCAGTTGCATTACTGGGTACAAAATAGATCACTGTACTCAGTGAATACTGCATGATGCCAGCGAATGTACAGGGACATTATATTGTACCCAGGGCAGCTTTGGTAGTTTGGTTCATCTTACTTTCTTCAAACCAGTGGCTGGGGTCATTCAACAATCAAGTCTTAAAAAAAAGACCTTCCTTTAAACAATCTTAAATACGATTTTGTGCTATAAAATGATGTTTAGCAATGAGATGCAAAGTCATTTCAAGTTATACAGTCTTTTTAGGTGTGTTCCTATGGATCTATGCCATATCTCCATACATTTTTCTGTAGTACATGGACTCGAAGATGTCGTTGTCTCCTGGGCAGTTGTAATGGCATGCGCATGTCTTAATGAACATCATCTTCTTCTTCATGACCTCACCATCAGGACACTTGAACTCTACTGGGAGGGTGGCTGTTCTGTGAGGAGTGCAGCAACGGCCATCTGTGCAAACCCCACAAAACTTGGCTCTGTAGGTCTTCACACTTGTGCAGCCAGAAAGCTCAAACTTGATTGGTTTGGAAATTTTTGGAGTGCGGATGCATTTCTTTCCTTTCTGTTATGGAGAAATAAAGAAATTGTACGTTAGAAATCTAAATCATAGGTAAACTCGCTGAATAACAGTGAATGTTCAATGGAGTATTTTTATATTTCATTCTAGCATTGTTACTGTACTAAATAGTACAAGTAATAATTGATGAATGCGTACATACGACTTTAACTATATTTGCCATATTCACATGTTCCTCTATGACACTGAAAAGGTTGCTCACCTTAATGTTTTCCTCCAGATCAGCCTCACAAGGTCTGACCATGCAGAGACGGCTCTGTTTCTCAAGTCTGCAGTGCTCATTGTCATTGGTAACGCGAGTAGAGATTCCCATACCACAGGTCTTTGAGCAAGCACTCCACTCAGTGGTCTGCACCAAACAGTTGGCTCGGATCAGAGATGGATCAGGACCATATGTTTCCTCCATTCGGAAAGCTGTGAATGAAAAAATAGACATGAAAAGTCTATTCAAAAACATGGATTCACAATCCCTCAAGCTATGGGGCAGTAGCTTTAATGTCTATGGCATCACAAAATTATAATTTCTCACTTCCATTTATCTAAGCATGTAGCTAGTATGTAATATAGTGATACTATAGAATACAACTTACCAGGAAGAGCAGGTCCAACCATGGTCTTCTCCATAGGCTGATCACAGACCCATTCTTCACAGCATTTGCCGGGCAGTTTTACTCTTCTTGGGTAGGGACAGTCAGGACTAGGGAGACGGATGTCCATGCTGCATAGTGGAACACAGCCTACTCCTCCATCTAGACAAGTGCACTGGTACTTGCAGCTGCTTTGGAAAGACTCTCCACTTCTGTAGACCATGCCTCCAAATACACATGGGGCACCTTCCTTGGCTAGAATGAAAATAATAATAGTGCAATTTAGAATTTTTGTACAAAGAGGTCCAACGATGTAGACCAACTTTTTATTAAGTGCTGATTATTCATACTGTACATCTTTAATGTATATAAGTGTTGTAATTTAGAAAATAGCAGAGGCATGTAATATTGAGCAAATTAATACTGGATTTTTAAAAAACCAGCAGTCGTACTAAATAACAGCAGAGTGTGGTTAATCTGATCTTATCACTATCACCTCTTCTCTATTTTCTTATGACTACCCAGTCTATTTGGTGAAGCAAATACTGTAGCAATCTAGATGTAAACTTACCAGTGCAAACTCCAATTTTTCGGTTCATTCTTGACCCAAAATCACAGAAAAGTCCTTTGTGAGGGTCACACACGTCTTTCTCGGTGCAGAGTTCACCCAGCTGTTTAGCGCATACTTTACAGCAGCCACATCCATCTTGCACAAGACTGACACCAGGTTCGCATTCAGGTACCCTCTGTGGGCATTTGCATTCCCCATTGCAATCCTGGGCATCACATACCTGTAATGCAGAACAAAAACATCAGTAAGCTGAATTGTATGCTTCTCACACCCTGACTGCTAGTATAGGTGCATTGTACACCAAAAATGGTATACAACTATATAGCATATAAAAAGAAAATGTCCCATGTCCTGATTTTAAAGCCCCCAATAAATAACTCAATCCACCTTAAAACGAATGTCATTTCAACTTACCCAGGAGAGCAGAGCAACCACGAGCAGAGTTGTCACTTTTCCTGAAGCCATTGCTCAATATTCTTTAAGTCAAAAGAAAGTCTTCTGTCGTTCTCTGTCTGTAGATCTCAATGGGATCTCGTTTAGGGTTTCTTGCTTTTATTTCAGAGTTTCTTAGCCTCCTTCCTCAGTCCCTGTTTGCTGAATTTGATTCCTCTCTCAGGTTCTGGAAGAGTTGTTGTGTGAGTCTAGCAGGGAACTGCTGCCTTTTTATACGCTGCTAGCTGTCGAGACAGGCCAATGAGCTGAATGGAGTCCTACACAAGCAGGAACATTCCTTACATTCCTCCCAACCTTCCTGCCCCATCAGCTCACACCGGATTGATCCTGACCCCTTGACACTCCACATTCCTTCTGTCTGAAAAAACTGGCACACTCCACAGCACAAAAAAGGTGCTGTATCCTTGCCATCAAATAGGATTTTCTCCTTGCTTTTATATAATTTCCACTCTGCCTTCTATAATTTTATATGAAAAGGAGGTTTCAACCTTGTTTTTGTATGGCTAACCTCTGTTCCAGACTGCCGTACCCATTCCACTTTTATGGAACAATGATCATGTTAACACAGCCAACGCTAAGATGTTACCACAATGTAAAAATACATTCTTTCTTGTTCCGTAAGCAACCTAGACAAGGGAGGGGCAGCGTAAGGAAAGAATACTTTTTTTAAATCTATTATTTCATTAGGAACCTATGCTACTTTAGGTAACATTATCTATCTATCTATCTATCTATCTATCTATCTATCTATTTATCTATCTATCCATCTATCCATCCATCTGTATCTATCTATCTAAAGAAAAAACAGCAGTATTTGTTAATGATGTGGTAGGTGCAAATCATCCTAGACTGTCAGCTCAAGGTCCAAGTATAAAAAAATACAGAAAAAAGGAAACACTTCAAATAAGGTGAAGGGTGGCAAACCTACTTTTATTCACCCCAACTGCAAAATTTCAGCCCAATTCTAAGCAATCTTTTGTATCTATCTATCTATCTATCTATCTATTTTTTTCCTTTGCACTTTTTGGCATTTTTAGGGAGTTCAGATTTAGTCAAATAGTCACCATTGACTTTTTTTTAGAAACAACAAGTCATATTAAAGAATTTTGCCCATCTGGGACATCAATGGCATTCTGCTAGGATATGCCATCAATATCAGATAGGTGTGGATCCCACTATAGGACTCACTCCCATCTAGAGAACGGGGCCCTCAAAATGAAGGAGATCACATAGCACATGTACAGCACTTTTGACTATTTTTGAAAGACCCATAGTGGTGAATAGAGAGCGCACCATGCAAGGCTGGGGACCTCTCCATTTGCCACTATGGGATTTTCAGAAATAGGATAAGTATAGGGATGGCACTCTAGTCATAGGTACTGTATGTAAAGGATATTTTATTAGTGGGCTGGTATATGCCAGCTGTTGGGAAAAAGGATAATAACTAGTATAAAATGTGGACAATATAATAACAATTCACAATTTGTGGATTAAAAAACAACAGTGCATATAACAGTAAAAATGCATAAAAAAGAGTAGAAATGGATCCTAGGTAAAAAAATGGCGTTCTCCTTTGAAGTGGAAAAATGTAGAACAATAGAATAATAATGTATACGGTACATACAATAAATTGATGATAGTATGAAAAATGAGGTAGTAAAAATCCAATCTTGTCATGTAAGGAACGAATATAGATGAGAGGTGGGGGCCCCCTTTTTTTTATATTTGAGGGAATTAGTGTCCGATCTGAATTTGCTCCCTTTGTTTCAGATGGGTATAAAGTTTCACCTCCGGTTGGTGATAATTTGTTTCAACAGTTGTCCCACAATAATGTTGTAATAGAGTACTGCTGTTTTTAGCAGGTACGTTACCCTCCTGTAGACGAGATGTGGGTTGGTGAGCGGCTCCTGGCGGGCTCCTGGCTTCCACGTGTCTTCTTCCCGCTCAAAGACTTACTTCCTGCTTGTGGAGCTGTATGCTCGGCCCGTCTGCTGCTGCGGCTGTGCGTGACTTCCGGTGACGTCACCTGCGCTTACTGACTCTCCCGCTCAATTTCCATCGGCGTTACACGTGCTGTCCGATGGCGGGAATAAGAGGCTGCATCGGACAGCACGTGTAACGCCGATGGAAGCAGACGGGCCGAGCATACAGCTCCACAAGCAGGAAGTAAGTCTTTGAGCGGGAAGAAGACACGTGGAAGCCAGGAGCCCGCCAGGAGCCGCTCACCAACCCACATCTCGTCTACAGGAGGGTAACGTACCTGCTAAAAACAGCAGTACTCTATTACAACATTATTGTGGGACAACTGTTGAAACAAATTATCACCAACCGGAGGTGAAACTTTATACCCATCTGAAACAAAGGGAGCAAATTCAGATCGGACACTAATTCCCTCAAATATAAAAAAAAGGGGGCCCCCACCTCTCATCTATATTCGTTCCTTACATGACAAGATTGGATTTTTACTACCTCATTTTTCATACTATCATCAATTTATTGTATGTACCGTATACATTATTATTCTATTGTTCTACATTTTTCCACTTCAAAGGAGAACGCCATTTTTTTACCTAGGATCCATTTCTACTCTTTTTTATGCATTTTTACTGTTATATGCACTGTTGTTTTTTAATCCACAAATTGTGAATTGTTATTATATTGTCCACATTTTATACTAGTTATTATCCTTTTTCCCAACAGCTGGCATATACCAGCCCACTAATAAAATATCCTTTACATACAGTACCTATGACTAGAGTGCCATCCCTATACTTATCCTAAAACTCCTCACATACAAGCGTTGGGTACGCTCTGTTCGGATAGAGCACCTTATTCCATTCTTTGGGTCGTAGTGAGCCGCCCTATATTTATACTTCTAGATTTTCAGAAATAGCCAAGTCCTGGCTCAGCTATGTTTTAAGTCCATAACAGTGAAAGGTGGGTGGCCATGAATGGACAGCTGCGGTCTATTCACTTTGGGGGTTCAATTCTGGAGATAGGTGTGGGTCCAACATCTGGGACCTGCTCCTATCTGACATTCATGACATATTCTAGTGATATGCCATTAGGGAATACCCCTTTAAGTTTTTGTATTTTTATAGAATTGAATAAAATGTAATAATTATTACTATAATGAAAGATGGCGTCACATCTATGGCAGAAACAAAGTGATAGCATCTCAGCGCCTAAAATATTCTCACTCAAGATAATAGAACACCAGTTGTTGTTTTTTTTGTACATAAAGTAATTTGGAATCTTTTACAATTACTAGATATGGTCCAACTTGAGGAAGACTGAATCAATATTTAGACTCCTATGTCAAGATAGTGTTCATGCAGGCACTTGATAAAAGGCTCTGTTTGCCCAGTAACCATGAATTCTTTGGCTCCAGTACACACAAGGTTACAACTCTCACATACTTTGCTATAAATAAAGTTATGGGCAGGATAATGTGTGTGAGGAGGAGAATATGACTGAACATACCCAGGAGCTGTCCTAATATCAGCTAATAGGTATGATGTCATTCACTAGTCAGTGCAATAAGGTCACGCAGGGATGTCCTTGTTCTGTAGCCAAAGGCCACTGATTGATAAACAGCTGTTCTCTTACTGAAGGGAGGAGAGAGGAGCACATGCAATATGCATGCACTGTCCAATAATAGTCCTGGAATCTTGGATAGTAGAAAAGATATAACAAAGGATGCAACCTAATGTCATGCATCAGTGTTACTGATGTCAATCTTTAATTACTGTATATTAAATCACTCTGTCTGCCCATTGTCCATATGAACAAAACAAACATTTTCATTGTCTTTATACAAGATGGCGCCTGTACAGTAGCTGTACATAATACTGATTATAATGACAAAGGCATTGACAGAAAATGGACAGTTGAAGTTCTATAGACCTGCAGTCTTCCAAGGCAAAGAATTATTAAAGAGGTTGTCCTAACTTGGAACTGACAACCCCTTGGGTCCTCAACTGTCCCCCTGAACATTAAAAAAAAAAAAAACAACTCTCTGCAGTCCTGCCATTGCTCCATTACCAGGTCCCCACAGGACCAGGAACCGGCTTGGTTCTATGAACGCTGTTTCCACTCACAGGCCTCAGTGGTCATCATGACTCATAACATCTTGAATGCTATGCTAAGATGTTCCATTGCTAAGTTAAACCTGTTGAATATATTTTAAGGGTCACCTGCATGCATTCCTCATGCACAGATTCCCTGGATGTACACATACACATCAATTAGCCATGGCTTCTGAGATCTGCTTAGGGAACTGAACTGTTGCCCCAAATACTTAGACAGTTCAACTGAGCTCCATTAATAATCTCTGTCTATTAGTAGATATTACATATTATGGTTCCACTACAGTTTCCTATTACAAATACCACTGTGTCACTGTATGATACCTGTAAGGGTTAATGTTTAGTATCCCTGACTTTCCTGCAGGTGTTTATATAAAGAATTCCTTCACAAGCGCATATTTTTCTGGTAAAACGAGGAATTTAGCTCCGTTGGCAGCACATGTATATTTACACAGCTATATACAGTAGGTTTACATCTGCTTTAAATGCAGCCGTTAGTTTAGTCGGGTCTTGTAAATTGTACAGGTGGAGATCTTACTACATTCCTTCCCTTTAAGTTTTTTCCTGCTTTTTCAAAGTCATTTGATCAGGTATCAGACATACTGTACCAAAAACTGGACAAACTACAGGAAAGTGGCTAGACTTGAAGTGTTTGTGTACTTAAAGAAGGAATCTTGCACATTTTCAGCTTTCAGTCACAGACATTTTCTTATTAGAGCAATTGAAGGTCTGTGCCAGCCCTCAAAACGGAAATCAAAAGCTCCCAGAGAAACATACCGAAGGAATGCAAGACTTTAGCCAAAAGCTGTACGCAATGCACAGACGGAGGAAGTCTAGCCCTATATGGAGATTTGCACAGTGTGCTATTTATCTCCATGATAGCCCAAACGCTGAACCAGGTACTATTTCTAGCTGTCTTAAGGTTTTCACAATGTCTTGAAAGAAAGTGTGTATTTTATTCCAGGCTTCCGATCAAGCAAACCCTCAAAGCAGGAGCGGTCTAAGGTATACTACTTTTAGTCCTCTTTTAAGAAGGTGAATGTCAGCGAGGATGTTTTCCTTCATCTTCAACATAGTTTCCTCTTTGGTTTGATTTTGGAATAAAGAGGCAATGCTGCATGATATTTTTGTAGTATAAACATCTGTAATTCACTTTATACTAAAACCTCCAGTCTGCTTGATGTACAATAATAAGGTATTATCACTAACACTGTCTAACCGCCCCATTGCTCCATTAAAGGAGTTTTTTTAGACTTAAAATAAAAAAATATATTTTACTTATGATCTATCTTCTGAACAGGTCATCAGTATCTGATTGGTGAGGGTCTGACACCTGGGACCTCCGCCGAGAAGACACCAGTTCTTGCAGTAGCACTACGGCCTTTTCTCAGCTCACCAAGCACAGCGCCGTACATTGTACCAGTGCCAGTGTACCAGCGCCTTCTCACACAGCTGATCATCAGCAGGGGTTCTGGGCATCAGAACCCCCCCCTTCCCCAGTTAGATACCGATGACCTATCCAAAAGATTGGTCTTCAGTAAAAGAATCTAGGCAAATCCCTATAAAGAGAATGTACATGAAAAACACTTATCACCTATCCATGGACTGAAGTCAAGGACACCCTGTAGAATTCCCTTGTGCTCTTCACCTGCACAACTACAGTGAGGAGGGGTTTGAACAGAGTGATGTTCGAGCATGTGCACTACTCCATTCAGACTCTATGAAAGTTATGAAACTCCCAAGGACTGTGGTGAAGATTCCATCAATCACACTGTGGATAGGTAATCCTGCCACAGTACAGTGCTCACTGGTTAGCACTGTGGAGTTCTAGGTTCGAATCCTAGTCAACACAGAGTTTGTATGTTCTCCCAGTGTTGGTGTAAGTTTTGTACAACAAAACTTACCGTTGGGTTAAAGGGGTTTTCTCACTTCAGCAAGTGGCATTTATTATGTAGAGGTAGTTAATATAAGCCACTTACTAATGCATTGTTATTATCCATATTGCTTCCTTTGCTAGTTGGATTCATTTTTCCATCACATTATACACTGCTCGTTTCCATGGTTATGACCACCCTGTAATCCATCAGTGGTGGACGTGCTTGCACACTATAGGAAAAATCACCAGCCTATGTGCACTCCCACAGTCCTGGCCACCAGCAAGGTCAATACTTTTTCCTATAGTGTGAAAGTACGACCACCACTGATGGATTACAGAGTCGTCATAACCATGGAAACGAGCATTGTATAATGTGATGGGAAAATTAATCCAGCCAGCAACGGAAGAAATATGGATAAAAAACAATATATTAGTAAATGCCTTGTATTGAATTTTCTACATGATAAATGCCACTTACTAAAGTGAGACAACCCTTTGAAGTTGGAATTTAGATTGTGAGATCTAATGGGGACACACAGTACGTATTCTACTATTCTACTTTCCCTGACGAAGAATAACGTTTTATTCGAAACACGTTGGAGTAATTTTGGTCCTCCTGACTATCCGTAGCTCAAACTGTGACGTCACACAGCGCTCCGTGTGAGTGCGAGCAGGAAAGCTTTGAACAAGAGCTGTGCCACCGGCCGGGGCAAGCACAGTGAAAGCAATAACAACAGCAATACTAATAGGCCATAGCCTCCCAAATCCCCCTCATGTAGATGTGAGAGCAAGAAGAGAAAACGCAAACATACAGTTGAATAAGCAGAACTCAGAAACAGGCATTGTACAGTCGTGGCCAAAAGTTTTGAGAATGACACAAATATTAGTTTTCACAAAGTTTGCTGCTAAACTGCTTTTAGATCTTTGTTTCAGTTGTTTCTGTGATGTAGTGAAATATAATTACACGCACTTCATACGTTTCAAAGGCTTTTATCGACAATTACATGACATTTATGCAAAGAGTCAGTATTTGCAGTGTTGGCCCTTCTTTTTCAGGACTTCTGCAATTCGACTGGGCATGCTCTCAATCAACTTCTGGGCCAATTCCTGACTGATAGCAACACATTCTTTCATTATCATTTCTTGGAGTTTGTCAGAATTAGTGGGTTTGTGTTTGTCCACCCGCCTCTTGAGGATTGACCACAAGTTCTCAATGGGATTAAGATCTGGGGAGTTTCCAGGCCATGGACCCAAAATTTCAACGTTTTGGTCCCCGAGCCACTTAGTTATCACTTTTGCCTTATGGCAAGGTGCTCCATCGTGCTGGAAAAAGCATTGTTCTTCACCAAACTGTTGTTGGATTGTTGGAAGAAGTTGCTGTTGGAGGGTGTTTTGGTACCATTCTTTATTCATGGCTGTGTTTTTGGTCAAAATTGTGAGTCAGCCCACTCCCTTGGATGAGAAGCAACCCCACACATGAATGGTCTCAGGATGCTTTACTGTTGGCATGACACAGGACTGATGGTAGAGCTCACCTTTTCTTCGCCGGACAAGCCTTTTTCCTGATGCCCCAAACAATCGGAAAGAGGCTTCATCAGAGAATATGACTTTGCCCCAGTCCTCAGCAGTCCATTCACCATATTTTCTGCAGAAGATCAATCTGTCCCTGATGTTTTTTTGGGAGAAAAGTGGCTTCTTTGCTGCCCGTCTTGACACCAGGCCATCTTCCAAAAGTCTTCTCCTCACTGTGCGTGCAGATGCGCTCACACCCAGGGCCGGTGCTACCATAAGGCAGACCAAGCGGCCGCCTTAGGGCGCACCCTGGGGGAGGGCGGAAAAATGTGACATGGAGGGGGAGAAATGTGACATGGGGGTCTGATGGCTGACATTGGGGGCTGATGGCTGGTGGATGATGTCTGACATGGGGTTCTGATCTGAGGTCTGATTAACATTGGGGGTCTGATTGGGGCTGTGAGCTGAGGTCTGATTAACATTGGGGGTCTGATTGCTGGTCTGACCTGAGGTGTAATGAAAAATATTTTTTTCTTATTATCCTCCTCTAAAACCTAGGTGTGTCTTAGAGGGCGAAAAATATGGTCCTTAAACCAGCCATTGTCTGAAGCAGAGAGAAGATACCAGGACCACAGAGAGGAGAAGCGTGGGGAAGGGGGGGGGGCACCAAAATGTAGCTTCGCTTGTGTTGGCAAAAATCCTTGCACCGGCCCTGCTCACACCTGCCTGCTGCCATTCCCGAGCAAGCTCTGCACTGGTGGCACTCTGATCCCGCAGCTGAATCCTCTTTAGGAGACGATCCTGACGCTTGCTGGACTTTCTTGGACGCCCTGAAGCCTTTCTTAACAAGAATTAAACCTCTTTCCTTGAAGTTCTTGATGATCTTATAAATTGTTGATTGAGGTTCTTTTTCACAGTCCTGTGTTCAAAATATTGGAGATAGACATGCTTACATCAGTACTTTGGCATGGAGGCATACAGGTAGGTAGGCCACAGTTTGGATCGGGGAATGAGTTGCATTAATTGTCAGTATGGCTTGCTCTGTCACAATTATGTTTGTATAATAGTATTACAAGGTAGAAAGTAGACAAAGTGTAGGGATGAGCAGCATATGACTAAATGTTGTCCATCACCATAAGAACGAGAGAGTACCATCTGGATTGAAGTTCCCTGCCTCATGGATGGTGAACCCTTGGAAGTGTTTTAACTTCATACTAAGTTCTCTAAGTGCAGACATTAACACACTGTAGTTGCTGATTTAGGGACTTCACATTATGTCCTGTCTTGTCCCTGAGTAGGAACAGTTAAACATAGGTCTAAAGCTGGATTTACACACCACAATTTGGCTATGATTCAACTTTCAAACAAATTATTATGGTAGCCCTATGGTGCCAGAAGCAAAAGACTAGCACAGTGACTACAAATAAATTGGCTTTTCTGATTACCCAAATTCTTACCAAGTTAGATTAATATAAATTTTATGATTACTATGACTAGTATAATAAAGGTGATATCTGGCTATAGAACAATATAATAATATTTGCAAAGACAGGTGAACTCTGCGTGACCACAGAGTGCACCTGTCTTTGCAAATATTATTATATTGTTATATTGGTTATCACATTCACATAATTGCTATCTTGTGTAGGATGTTTATTGTGGTACTTGTGGTCCACTGCGGGCATCCTCCAATGTATGCATTTTTGCTGGGGATCGCCATTAGCAACGGGCCACAAGTGCAGGATTTTCTCCCCTGTATATACATGCACAACTGCATATGGGTTTGAGCACTTCCTGCTTGTTTACCACCACGCAATTTTTTCTGTTTGTTTGTACATATCTGCATGTAGACCTAACAATTTCTTCACTATGTTTATGGAACATTGATGGAATATTTTTAGGAATTTGCCATCCACCTCTGAGGTCCGGACCCAGTGTCTGACTGGTCCACCAAAGTACCAGAGGATCCTCTGGTGGGCCCAGGCTTTTTTAAACCCCAAAGGTCCTGGAGAAAATAACATTTGGAGCTGCTATTGGAGACAATAAATTGCAACTAGGATATATTTCTTTGAATCAAAAGACTATATTGATAATATGAGGTTTGGACCCCGATAATAAATTATTTTGGTGGGCCCAAGGAACATTAATCCAATCCTGCTTGCTCCTATCTAAACAATGAGGCCTCCAAAGCAAGTGTTCTGAAAGTAGGAGCTCTGAAAATAAGTTCTGAAAGTGAGTGCTCTTGGCTATTTTTGGAAGTCCCATAACGGTGAATGGAGAGCACATCGTGCATGCATGGCAACCTCTCTATTTACTTCTTTGGGACTATTGGAAAGCCAATGTAACTTATTTTTGAACTCCTGTGATGAATGGAGAGTGGCTGCTAGTGATGAGCGAACCCATGGAAGCTCAGGTTCGCCGGGTTCGGCCGAACTTCAGGTCAAAGTTCGGGTTTGGGACCTGAACTTGATCCGAACCCGGACCCCATTAAAGTCAATGGGGACCCGAACTTCACTTTATTATTTTCCGTTATAACATGGTTATAACGGAAAATAATAGCATTCTTAAGACAGAATGCTAAATAAAATGGCCATGGAGGGGTTAAAAATAATAAAAAAACCTCACCTTATCCACTTGATTGCGCAGCCTTGATCGCGCAGGTCTTCTTCTTTCTTCAGGAGCTGCGAAAGGACCTGCGATGATGTTTCGATGTCACCGCAGGTCCTGCTGAATGAAGAAAGAAGATTCTATCTTCATTCAGCAGGTCCTGCAGTGATGTCACAGCGCCCACCACGTGGTGAGCGCAGTGACTTCATCCCAGGTCCTGAAGAAAGAAGATGTGCGCGGTCAAGGCTGCGCGATCAAATGGATGAGGTGAGGTTTTTTGTTTTTTTTAACCCCTCCATGGCCATTTTATTTAGCATTCTGTCTTAAGAATGCAATTTTTTTTCCGTTATAACCATGTTATAACAGAAAATAATAAAATCCCCCGAACACCGAACCCGAACTTCAGTGAAAAAGTCTGGGTTCGGGTCTGGGTACCCAAACTCCCAAAGCCTAGTGGCTTCACATGCGTGACTGCTCTCTATTCACTTCAGGGTTCCCGTTCTGGTAATAGGAACGTGTCCCAGAGGTAGCAATATGCCATTAATGTCCCAGATGGGAAAACCCCTTTAGGTGCCTTGATTTGTTTTCATATTTTCCACAATATGAACTTTTTCCTTATTTTATGCACTTGTATTGGCCTACATGTATTTTTTCCAAAATCTCTGCCTGTGCTGTAGTAGTGGAAATGTATAGAATACAGAACATATTCTACCTCTATGTAAACTAGAATGTATTTTTTAGGTCAACATGGGTGTTACTTGGCTTGTGACTGTGTACAGTAACACCAAACCTTTACTTTTTGTTATGCAAGACGCCTGCAGGGAAAATATATTGGTTTAATTACTTCAGTTGTACAAATATATTGTTCTGAGAAATGCATAACATTAAATACTCATTAAAGTAATTGCACCTATTAACATTCGCTTGCTAAACACATTAACAAGTTATTTATGAGCCCACACATTCTTTCATCCACCAAAGCCTCTGCCCCGACATGTTACCTAAGTCTGCTAAATTATTTTACTTCTGGTTTAATGGGAGTCTGTCAGCATAATTTTGCATAATAAACTAAGCATAATGCCTGGTAGGACTTGAAGAGACCAATAAAACGGTACCTTATTAGTGAAAGTGTTACAGCATTCTGCCCCCAAAAAATGTTCTTATTCCTTTATTAGTGAATTTGTTGCTGCATTCTGCCCCGAAAAACTGTTTTTAATAAGTGCACGGAAGGCGGTCCCTAGCCCCTCAATGGTACCCAATCTCTGCCACTGTACGGAAGAAGCTCCTCCATTTTTTGGTTGGTTGACAGGTCCAGGTGTCTGAATTGTCCTCTTGCCTAGCCCCGTAAACTTGTGTAGTGTTATGCTCTACAACATCTGAGCATGTGCAGTACAGGACCTGGTCATTGCCATGAGGAAATGTACTGTGTGAGAAGAATTCAGATGCCAGACCCTGTCAATCAACTAATGAAAGGAGGGGCTTCTTGTCTACAGTGATGGAGCCAGAGTGCACCGAGCAGCTAGAACCTGCCATTATTGCATTTAACAGTTCATTTACATATTGAATGAAAACTGTTTTAGAGCACTTAAGATTATGTTTCATTATAATGCTGGCTTTTAGCATTTAATGTAAATGAAATCCCAAAAATGTGCATCTGTATATCTGGAAACTTGCATCTAGTACTGCTTTGAAACTCCACTGGAGGTACGTAGCCAGTGCCATCTCTAAGTCATTAACACCATATTAAATGTCTTTTTTGTGTTGCCAAAAAGAACCTGCAATTTTGGTGTGTTTTATGTAAAGCTTATTAAAAAGCGGACTTGAATGATTTAGCGTTACCATTAGGCTCTCGTTCACAGTTCCTGGGAATTTATATAACATTTTAGACAGTCCCTGACTCACAGAGTCATAAGCCACAGGAAGATATTTGGTCTCATACACTGGATTCCAAAACCAATTCCTTTTGACCCAAAGAATGTTTGTTCATGCGCTATTTACTAGAAATGGGTTTGTTTGTATAGTTCGCCAATAAAACCTTTCTCTCGTATTCATAGAGAAAAACAAGTTAATGGTGTTGGGGTACATTTTGTCTTTTGACACATTTTGTTGCAGAATGTTTGCTTTAACATACAGAGACATTTTATGCAAGGTTGGCTTCTGCAAGATATTCTGTGGCATCTTTGTTAGTACTAACTTTATGTAACCCACCATTTTCTAGACGCTCAGCTGCTTATAAAACAGTCATATGAAAATCAAAAGAAATGTGTTATTGCTATGAAATATCGTACAACTTTGAGTCTCTGAACTTGAAATGAACAGAAACTCCTCTGTACTAAATGACACTAGACAGGCAGGAAGTTTACGTTAACCACAGAGTTCCAGCAAAGTTTAACTTGGCGTTTTTAGTGGCTATTGTGTCAATTTAACGTTTGCCACAACTGTGTGGTAGATATGCATAATCAAAAATAAAATTAGCTGTGGAGCAGACAAGTCTTGATGTCCATCTATCTGCTCAAAATTGTAGACAGCCATCTGGCAAGTCAAGCAAACACCACAACTGTTTACTCTGTTCTTCTGCTTTTCAGACAGTTCTTCACCTCCTTCATGACTACATATATCGTCTCCTGGAATGTACGAGTCTCTATGTAACAAATGGCTATTCTTGTATAAGCATAATAAAGCATCTGATGACGCAAATGGGAAACCTAAATTCATAACGCACCAAAAAGGCTATCCCAGGACTGAGCTTCTCGTTTACCTAGTAGTGCCTGAGAAAAATAACAACTAAGAGTTTGAGCCCCGTCATAAGATTATATATTTTTTCCATCTTGTTGAGAAATACTCCACGTCAAGTATTTTGCCTCAAGGAGATGTGAAAACGTAAGTGTGAAAACTATACTGTCCTGTGTGTGCATCATGGCAAACAGAAGGAATACATGTCATTTTATGAGATAGCCTTGTTAAGTAGCACTCCATTCAGGATGTCAAATGCAGAGGAAGCTGCACACAACAGATGATGAAGTATTCTAATAACCTATGCAAAAATATTTAGAAAAGATGAAAAATATATATTTGTTATAATTGAAATCTTGAATGTTTCTTGGGAATCTACCAGTAGAGGGAGTGCAGGCTTAGAAGGTTCTAGCAGTAGCATAAAGGCCAGACTGTTTTCTAACAGGTAAACAGGCTCGTCTGGGAAGACGTGAATGAGACTTTGCTTTCTGAACTGAAAGCTAGACAGGATCCCAACCGCCTTCTGCATGGGTCACACAGATCTTTTAATTAATGCATGCAACCTCATTTAAGTGAAGCATACATGAGCATATTTTTGGATGTACTTAAAGGTTTGACATGCTAAAGTGAACAGAAAAAGAGTTCACTTGACAGCTTAGCATCATTTTAGTAATGTAGAGGAATATGTGCTGTCAGGATCAGTCAGGCAAAACCATGATACCCAGTGAGGAAATTCTAAAATAGGCTAATGAAAGAAACAGTGTTGTCTTACATTTCCTCTGGTGTGTTAATACATATTTGATGTAGACGGTTGGTATGTGAGCTGGTCTCAACAACACTATAATGCTATTTATCTATTTCCTGCGGCTGAGGAATATGTTAATGCTAAAATCTAACCCAACACTTTGTAAAGTTCATTCATTAGAGTGGCCACTACCCACAGTGCAGTATAGGGGTGCAGCTTGTTGTATTATAAATGTCCTTCATTTTCCCCCTTCCATGTTTTGATATTCTCAACGGTATTCTATTTGACACTTTTAGGTTTTCTTTAGTACTTGTTTTAGATTAAGGTGTTTGGATCTAAGGGTACGGCCACGTGGTCAGGTTTCTGTTTGCAGTTTTGTAAGCCAAAATCAGGAGTGGATCATAAATGGAGAGAAAGTATAAAGGACAGATATGACTTCTCTTTTTGAAATTCACTCCTGGTTTTGGCCTCCAAAACTCCATCAAGAAACTTGACTGTATGGCCATACCCTAAGGTGCACTGTTACTCCAAAACATGTCAGAGATTAGATGTATCCCTACATTAACGTATGTATGGTCGAATGGATTCAACAGGGTTGAAATTTGTAGCAATAGCAGTAATTCATATTTTAGAGAATTTATGGCGAGTAGAGCTTTTATACAGTTGCACCTCTCCTTAGACAATGATGTAAAGAAATTAAATCGCAACACTGCACTTATTGCATGATATCAGGAGCAAGTAATAAATATCAAAGCTGTTTATTCTACTCAGACACACACTCGTAGCATATTCTGGGCAACAATGTATTTAGTTGCTGGCTGCAAACTGTTAGGCCTCAGTCACATATATCCGTGAGGACATCAGTGACAAGATGTAATGGCAGCAATAAATCATGGCACTCAGAAAGTTGTGATGCAAGATCTATCTGTCTTTATTAGAGCTCCAATCATGACCATTTTAGGGGGCCACACTAGTGTTGCAGTTTCTCCCGCAACTTGGTGGTGGCTTATCATGTATAAAAATGCATACATATACCGTATTTTTCGCTTTATAAGACGCACCCGATGATAAGATGCACCTCAGGTTTTAGAGGAGACCTCATATCAGATCCTCAGATCAGCCCATCAAAATATCAGGACATCACATCAGACCCCATATCAGGACATCACATCAGCCCACAATGTCAGACCCCCATCAGACCTTATATCAGCTATGTGATTTACATATGCAGTGATGTTATTAGTGATGTGATTTACATATACAATGCTGTTACCAGATACCAGAAGGGCAGCACTGACAAATCAGGAAGTCAGGCCCTGCTTAGAATGGATCTTTGCCCTTTACCATACAGCTTATAGTCACGATCAAGGCCGAGCAGTGTGTGGCTGAGGTCAAGATTATGGGCTGCTCCTTCCATCACCCCAGAGCACATAGAGCAGATGCAGCGGTCAGGGGGAGGAGGCGGGGACTTGGGCGCTGTGGAGGGTGTGAGGTTAATTCATTCGGCTAGCCTAAACCATGGAACTGGAGACATCTGGCTGACATGCTGCGGCTCCGGGTGGCAGGACCTTGGAGGGCGATGCTCCGGTACCTGCAGGTGCTCCTGGAAGTGGATGGGTAGTATCTGAGCCATGGTGGTTACGAGCTGTGCTGCTTCTCTCTTCTTCCCTGGCTTCCTCCTCTTGCAGGCTGCCTCTCTCACTCTCTCAGGAATTAGGAATAGTAGTAAGGTGTGCTCAGCGAGCCGCCTGTCCAGGAGAGGGCATCCTCTTGCTGTTCCTCGCTGACTATCGGGCAGGAGCCACAATGGCGGAAACGGGGTCACCAGTGAAGCGCCAGCCCCAGCAAGGAAGACCGGGGAGGGTGAGTACTACAAGCGCTTGCAGCACTTCACTCCCAACTCCCGGCACCTAATTCATACTAGTGAGCGCTTCCATAATGGAAGCACTCACTAGTATTCTCTTTTTAAGACACATGGCCATTCCCCCCCACTTTTGGGGGGGAAAAGTGCGTCTTATAAAGCAAAAAAAACCTGAAAATCATGGGAGCTAATGTGTGGACATTGACACAATAATAATAAATTGTACATACAGCGGCATGCAAAAGTTTGGGCACCTCTGGTCAAAATTACAGTTGAAGATGAAATGATCCCCAAGAGGCATAAATTAAAGATTACTCATTTCCTTAGTATTTTAAATAAACGCATTTTTTCATTTTCAAAATAACAAAAAAGGAAAAGGGCCTGAAGCAAAACTTGGGGCACCCGTCATTGTTAGTACCTAGTAGCACTCCCTTTGGCAAGTACCACAGCTTGTAAACTCTTTTTGCCTTTCAGTTCTTGTTTGAGGGATTTTCATACTTACAGTTCTGTTAGATTCCTTGCATGCACTGCTCTTCTGAAGTCTATTGACAGATTTTCAATGATGTTCAGGTAAGGGGACCGCAGGTAAAATCTTCAGCTGGTGCTTTTTGAGGTAGTCTATTGTAGATTTTGAGGTGTGTTTAGGATCATAATACATTTTGTAGAAGCCATCCTCTTTTCTGCTTCAGCTTTTTTACAGTTGGTGTTTTTTTTTTACAATTTTCTGGAATTTCCTGAAATCCATTTTTCTCTCTACCCATGAAATGTTCCCTGTTACATTAGCTGCAGCACAACCCTAAAGTATGATTTATCCACCCCCATGCTTAATGGTTGGAGAAGTGTTCTTTTCATGAAACTATATGCCTTTTTCTCTCCAGGAATACCTTTGCTCATTTTGGCCAAAAAGTTCTATTTTAACATCATTGGACTTGTTTCTAAAATGCATTAGGATTTTTTTTTTTAAACTTATGACATTGAATTTTGTGTTGCGAATGCAGGAGAGGTTTCCTTCTGATCACTCTTCCATGAAGGCCATATTTGTTCAGGAGTCTCTGAACAGTAGATCAATGTACCACAACTCTGTTAAATCTTCCTGAAGGTATTTTACAGTCAAGCGGGAGTTCTGTTTTGCCTTTCTAGCTATTGTAAGAGCAGCTGTCTCTATCTTTTTTTTTATTATTAAATTTTTAACTGAGGAAATGGCAACCTGAAAATGCTTTGCTATCTTCTTATAACCTTCTGCTGTTTTTTGGGAGACATTTTTAGTGGAATCTGGGTATTTATAAAGCTTTGAAATTTGCATCACTAGGCCTTTTGTAATGTTATCTGAGCACTCAAATCTCCTTGGGTTCTCATACTTTTGCACTTTTTTCACTCTAAAATTGTACAAAACCAAAATAATATACTTATATTGCTTAAAATGTTGAAAAATGTGTTTCATCTTTAAATTTATACCTTTTGAAGATCATTTCACCTTCAACTTGATTAACTGTTCACAGTAACAGTAATTTAGACTAGGGAAGCCCAAACTTTTGCATGCCACTGTAAAAGTATATACAAAAATATACCAAATAGTCCCAAGTCACTTCAGCATGAGAGACAGAGTTTCTATAGAATAACAATGAGGTTGTTGAATACATATGCATAAAGTATAAGGTGGAGGATATGTAAACTAAATCAGACTGGACCCCATGCATAATATTAAAGCTGTCTACACTAGGTAATGGAACAAGTTTAATGCATTAGAACACCCAAATAGAGCACTCATGAAGAGTATATATCTAGTTACACAGGACTGATCGGGAGAAAACCACATGTATAATATTAGACAAGCATACAATGAGTTATAGAACTAGTGCTGTATTTACATGAGGTAACTGATAAAATGAGAAAGCATAATAGCTTGAGCATAACACCAAATGAGCAATGTAGGGGCGGGCATACAATATAGGAAGCGTGGTGGAGCATCTCTCAAAGTCTACTGTGCATGAGCACAGTGCTGCCTTTGAGAAGGAAAGCAAGATGAGTGCTGAAGTTCATATTACATGTGCTGTTCAAGTGTTTATGTAAGTTATTAAATTGTCTTTGCGTGAAGCTTCTAGTTGGTTGGTTTGCGCTATGTCCCTGCTTTTCTTTTGAGGACGGAGTGCATGTAGGTTTCGGCCATTTGTGAGCACAAGCCACTTCCAACTAAATAGCAGGAGTTTTGGTGGGTGAAGGAGAGGATTGCGGTGTCTGAGAGGGTGTAGTCCCCATAAAGAAAGAGAATCTACCTGTTCCAAGGAGCGCCGGTCTGTGTATACTATATAAACTGAAATCGGGAATAGACCCATTCCCACATTTTGGACCTGCAGCCTTTCATTCACATTGGCAATCCTCACATCTATGCTTCCTAGAGCCAGGGCAGTGATGGGAGTGCACACTCTTTCTTCCCTCTGGACACACTCTAATGTTGAGGCTGCTGCCTGATGGTATTTGGGGAGCCCTTGGTGTTGTGAGTTTGGTGCAGGTACAAGGCAGGGGGATTTAGGTCCAGTGGCCTGTGTATGGTACTAGAGTCAGTAACCAGACCAGTTGTAGAAAATAATGGGAGTTTTAGCACATACAGTTGTAGGGCAGAATAGGGGATGTAGTAAATCCAGTGGTATCAAAACTGTTTCAAATAATTCACAGTTAAATCTTCACAGATTGAAATGTATGGATATAGGACAGCATTGGGATTATAGTACTTCTTCCCTCTATCTATTCAAAGTCTCTGTTTGCAGAATCTAAGGCTGATAATATTATTCTTGCAATGATGGCTGAAAATACCTAATGAGGTGTACAGGATTAGTGATGGACGAAAATCGAAGGTTCGCGAACACGATCAAATGTTGGCGAACTGCAAGTTCGCGGCGGGCCCCATTCCCTTTATGGCAGGCGAACCTGAAAAACCAGGCAGCCAGCAAACACTTACTAAAAGTACACAAATAGTCCTACAACATGGACAGTGATATACCAGAGGGGGATCATTGGCAAAAATTCCCACAAAAAAGATGTATTTTAATCAGGGGCCATTTTTATGTGCTCTGCTGGGGCCTAGAAAATTTTATTTCCTATCGGTTTGATGTATACAAATGTGCATATCCTGCAGAATCCATAAAAAAATGCATACTTTTTTTTTCTACCATGGAACTGCATGGTGAACGGACGCCACTGTACGGCATCAGTCTGAGGCATCTGTTAACGCAAACATTTTTGTTACGCATTAAGATCTAAAAAAGGATAGCGTGGGCAGGGAAAGGTATACAGTTATGTCCATCCAGATATTGGATACCACCGCCATACATTGACCGCATAACACCTCTGCACCATGACCGGATAACACCGCCATACCGTGACCGGATAAAAGAGTATAAGAGGGCACAGTACAGGTAGGTCTAAATACGTTGCCACCCAGTACTGGTCCTTGCCCTTTATGATTTTTATACAGGGGTCCCTCTTCAAACACTGGAGCATGGAGGCCCCCATTTGCACTATACTGGAAGCGGTGGAGTGGCCTGGCTCCTGCTCATCATCCAGAATAATGTTGTCCTCGTTCTCCTTTCCCCAGCCACGGACAACACCAGGGATCCCAGAAAAGTTTAAAGCATGCTCTTCTTGCTCCTCCTCCGCATGGCACCATCCTCCTCTGCTTCCTCTTCAGACTCCTGTTGTTGACTTGTCTCAGATAGAGAAGCCCCTTCTGGGAATTCATCCAGCATTGCGACTTCCTCATCTTCCTGCTCTTGCTCTTCCACGGCATGATCAATGACACAACGCAATGCACGCTCCAGAAAGAAGGCGTAAGGTACAATGTCACTGATGGCGCCCTGGCTGCGACTGACCAGTTTGGTGATCTCATTAAATGGCCGCAGAAGTCTGCATGCGTCGTGCATGAGCAGCCACGGGCGTGGTGAAAAAAAAAACTACCTCCCCAGAACCTGGTCCTGCCGCAGAGTTCGTACAGGTAGTTGTTAACTGCATGTCTCTGCTGGAGCAGCCTATCAAGCATATACAAGGTGGAGTTTAATTGCGTCGGGCAGTCACAAATCAGTCATCTAGCGTCGCCGCTGAATGTCAGCAAGGCAAGCCATGGCCGTGTAAGATCTTCTAAAATGGCCAGAGATTTTCCTGGCCTGCCGCAAGACATCCTGGAACCCGGGGTATTTAGCAACGAATCTCTGTACGACTAAGTTCAGGACGTGTGTCATGCACGACACGTGTGTCATTTTGTCCTGTTTCAGCGCGCTCAGCAGATTGGCGCCATTGTCACACACCACTTTACTAACTGTCAAATTGAGCGGGGTTAGCCACTGACCATAAAGCTGAAAGGAGTGCAGGACCGGTGTGGCTCTTGGCTTCCAGGCACAACAGACGCAGCAGAGCAACGTCTCACCTGGCACATCAAATAGGTTCTGGGGAGCTTGGGGGGCACAGCGGAAGAGACAGTAGTAGCGGAAAAGGAGGAGTCAGCTGAGGAGGAGAGGGAGGATGGAGAAGAAGGAGGAGAAGAAGAAGAGGCAGGCCTGCATGCAATCTGTGGCAGTAACATCAAATCTCCATAGGTGCCATGGGTTGCATGCTTGACGGTCATCAGAAGGTTCACCCTGTGGGCAGTAAAAGTTATGTACCTTCCCTACCCGTGTTTGCTAGACCACGTGTCTGTGGTCAGATGTATCTTGGCACCGACACTGTGCCACAGATACATATACTTGCCGCTGAACGTGGGCATATAGCTCTGAGATACCCTTCACTGGATAAATATTTCCTTCCGAGGACCTTCTATTACGGTGTGCCAATGGCCACAAATTTTCAAAAGGCCTCCGAGTCCACCAGTTTATATGGCAGTAGCACTAGTTAATATGGCAGTAGTTGGCGGGCTAGCAGTTCTGACAAGCCAGCAGTCAGCCGTTGGGCAAGAGGGTTATCCGGCATCAGCATCTTTTTTCACTCGAACATTTGGGGCACGGAAGCCTGCCTTTTGCCAGATGAAAGCGACGAGGGCACGGTGGAAGGTGAAGTGGAGGAAAACTCAGAGGAGAGAGGAGAAGAAGAGGCAGGATGGGGAGTGCCGGGAGTGCGGCTTTGTGGGTTCCCATGGTGTTGCTCCCCCTGGGCTCGGTGATGGGAGGCCAGGAGCCTTCTTAAGGCGGTCGTCCATAGGTGAGTGTTGGTCTTACTGCGACTTATTGTCACGGCCTATGGTCGTGACTCTTTGAGCCGCATGCAGTTGCCAGCGGTTAGGTTGGTTGTGTACCGTTGGTTGTGCTATTGGCAGTATAGCAGCCGGAGCTGGTTGCTAGGCGACTTATTGTCAAATGCATGCGGTTGCACCTGGCAACCTGTCTTTGTAGGTGTGCACTTTGTCTGTTTGGTGTGCACGGAGTTTTAGTGTGTGTGCTTTTCCCTTTAAGTGGCTTCCTTACCATCTCTGGTGTTGCAAGGGTTAACTCCCTCCTAGTGTGTGTGAGTGGGTGTGGCCGCTTGGGCTATTTAGCTTCCGCTGGAGACCTGAAGCTGAGGGGTACTCCAGCCTTGTTGTATGCCGGAGTCATCCTCCTGGTCTCTTATACCATCTGTCCAGTGAGGGCCACCCTTGTGGTCATAAAACAAATGTATAGATGTTAAGATTATGTTTGTGTAATATTCTCATTGTAGCTATGGTTATGGTTCCCTGTGTGATTTGTGTGTGCTGTGTCCTTTTATGTGTGTGTGTGGACATCAGCACTGGTGCATGGGTTCCAGTGTGTCTGTGGCAGATAGGTGTGGAAATGGTTTCACTTACCTGCCATTTCCATATGCTGTATATGTTGCTCCTCTCCTTGCGGCTTGGCCAGTTGAGACTCCTGTTCATCTGTGATGTGGAGGAACGGGTCGTCTTACCCTGCTCCTAGTCCAGGGATTTCCTGAGGGCTAGTAGGGACCCGAGGTTCCGGAGTATGAGCCCTCCTACCATCTGGGTCGGCTCATACAGTTAGGAGTCAGGGTCAGAATTAGGGATGCATTAGGAGGTGACCTGCTCCCAGATGCTGTCGTCTTGGCCTAGCAGCCATCTGACAGTGGAGCTCTGTCTGTCTCTGCTTTGGGACCTAAAGATTGGTACCGTGCTGGAGAGCCATATGCTGGGAATCAGGCACCCTAAATTCGGCTGTGGACGGCTGTGGACTGCCATGAATAAATCAGCCTACCAGGTGACATCTTTGTTCTGTGGACTTCTGTGCTGTGTGAATTAACACCAGGACTCTGCAAAGTGTTTGCTTTCCTTTTTTCATTTTTTGTGAATAAACACTGAACTTTTTCCTTACTACTGTGTTCTTGCCTCTATACTGCGTCCGCTTACCCTGCCTACCAGAGCAAATCCCTACAGGTGAATCACACTAGTAGAAATTATTTGTTCCAATAAGGTTTGTCACTCTGTGTAGATGCGGTAACTACCTAAATGCACTATATAGAAAGTATATTATTGGGGGGCGACTGTTATATCACACCAGTAGAAATGATTTGTTCCAATAGTGTTTGTCACTCTGTGAGCTGAGGTAACTCAGCTAAACCGCAAACAAATGCTGCACTACCCAACTGCACTATATAGAAAGTATATAATTGGTATATAACACCCCTGCTTCAATCACTTTTTTGGGATGCTTGTAGAAATGCCTATTCTTGTCCACAAAATGGACAAAAATAGGACATGTTCTATTTTTTTGAGGGGTTACGGAACGCATCTTTTGTTGCCCCATTGAAGTAAATGGGTCTGCATCCGAGCCGCAAAAACTGCAGCTCGGATGCGGACCAAAACAACGGTCGTGTGCATGAGGCCTTATCTGGAAGATTGTCCATTTTAATCAATTTTTTTCTTTAACACATGGAGGGTTAGCAGCCAAACAATACTCAACATTTATTACCCTGATTCTGAGGTTTACAGAAACATCCCACATGATCGTAAACTGATGTAAGGGTGCACGGCAGGGCGCAGAAGGAAAGGACTGACCCATGGCTTTTGGAAGACAGATTCAGCTGGACTGGTTTTCAGACACCATGTCCCATTTGAAGCCCCCCTTATGCCCCCCTACAGTAGAAACTCCCCAAAGTGACCCCATTTTGGAAACTAGGGGATAAGGTGACAGTTGTATTGGTACTATTTTGGAGTACATATGATTTTTTATCACTCTATATTACGTTTTTTGTGAGGCAAGGTAACCAAAAAATGGCTGTTTTGGCACTGTTTTTAATTTTTACAATGTTCATTTGACAGGTTAGATCATGCACTATTTTTATAGAGCAGGTTGTTTTTGTGTCTCCATTTTCTGAATATCATATTTTTATTTTATTTTTTTGCCAATCATCTTGTGCTGGGGCTTGCCAATCATCTTGTGCCCTGTGTATTTCCGATTAACTGCTGAAACTCTGCTTGAAACGGCTGACATCCGTGCTCTCAGATGTCAGCCTTTTAACACCTTCCATGCCGCGGACCACTGTATGGAAGGGGCTTACAGGGAGGGAGCTCCCTCCCTCTCCCATCGGGGGCTGCTGTGCCGTTTCAGCCCTTGATTATGGACGGGATCAGAGAGGGAGGGGGCTACCCTCCCTCCTTATCACCCACTGCTCTGTTGTGGCAGCGGGTGATGGTTACCCTGGCAACCGGACACCTTCACAGGCTTCTGGCTTGCAATGTTAAGGCTAAGTCTGATCAGACTTATGCTAAAGGCAAAAGTCTGATCAGACTAAGTGTAAAGTTAAAATATATAATACAGTACAGTACACTATATAGTATTGCATTATACAGACATCAGACCAACTGGATCTTCAAGAACCAAGTGGGTCTGGGTCAAAATAATAAAAAAAGGTGAAAAAATGATTAAAAATTAAATTTTAAAAATGCACTACACATATTAGGTATCACCGCGTCCGTAATAACGTGCTCTATACAAATATCACATGACCTAAACCCTCACGTGAATGCATTAAAAAAAAGATGGTGTAATTTTTTTTGTCACCTTACATCACAAAAAGTGCAATAGCAAGCTATCAAAAAGTCATACGCACTCCAAAATAGTGCCAATCAAACCGACATCTCATCCCGCTATAATCATACCCTACCCAATATAATCGCCCACAAACGGAAAAAACTATGGCTCTCAGACTGTAGACTGTAGACACTAAAACTTGATTTTTTTGCTTAAAAAATTAAATCATTGTGTAAAATTTACATAAATAAAAAAAGCAGACCCCAGTGAATGCCATAAAAAAACAACAACGGTGTAAAGCCATGTAGCCATATTTGTCGTCCGTGACGACCTGCTCTATAAAAATACCACATGATATAACCTGTCAGATGAATGTTATAAATAACAAAAAATAAAAACGGTGCCAAAACTGATATTTCTTGTTACCTTTCCTCACAAAAAGTGTAAAATAGAGCAACCAAAAATCATATGTACCATAAAATAGTACCAACAAAACTGCCACCCTATCCCGTAGTTTGCCAAAATGGGGTCACTTTTTTGGAGTTTTTTCACTAGGGGTGCATCAGGGGGGCTTCAAATGGGACATCATGTCAAAAAACCAGTCCAGCAAAATCTGCCTTCCAAAAACGGTATGGCATTCCTTTCCTTCTGCGCCCTGCCGTGTGCCTGTACAACAGTTTACGACCTCATATGGGGTGTTTATGCAAACTACACAATCAGGGCCATAAATATTGACTTATGTTTTGCTGTTAACCCTTGCTTTGTAACTGGAAAAAATTGATTAAAATGGAAAATCTGCCCAAAAAGTTAAATTTAGAAATGTTATCCCTAAAGGGTTAGCAAAGTTTTTTAAATCGGTTTTGAATACCTTGTGGGGTGTAGTTTGTAAAATGGGGTAATTTTTGGGTGGTTTCTATTATGTAAGCTTTACAAAGTGATTGGTCCTGAAAAAGTGGGTTTTAGAAATTTTCGGAAAAATTTCAAGATTTGATTCTAAACTTCTAAGACTTCTAATGTCCCCAAAAAATAAAATGGCATTCACAAAATGATCCAAACATGAAGTAAACATATAGGGAATGTAAATTAATAACTATTTTTGGAGGTATTACTATGTATTATAGAAGTAGAGAAATTGAAATTTTTGGTAAATTTGAACTTTTTTATAAATAGAAATGTATTTGTTTTTACTCCATTTTACCAGTGTCATGAAGTACAATATGTGATAAAAAAAACTATCTCAGAATGGAAAGTAAAAGCGTTTTAAAGTTTTTCACACATAAAGTGACACTGGTCAGATTAAAAAAAAATGGCCTGGTCCTTAAGGTGAAAATGAGCCCGGTCCTTAAGGGGTTAAATGATGTTTTTTTTGGCATAGATTTTTTTTTTTTCGGTGTTCATCTGAGGGGTTAAGTCATGTGGTATTTTATAGAGCTTGTTGTTACGAACACGGCGATACCTAATATGTATATTTTTATTTTTTTTACTTTAGCACTTTTTAGTGTCTCCTTGTTCTGAGAGCTATATTTTTTTTTTTTAGAGGGCAGGTCCCGATGCCATGCAAGGCATTGGGCAGCGTCTGCACGGCATCGGTCTGCCTTCTCACCCATCGGGTCCTCGCCACAGCAGAGCGGGGACCCAATGGGATCCCTCACCTGTCCTAAATCCCTTCTATGCCGCAGTCAGCTCTGATCGCGGCACAGAAGGGGTTAATTATTACTACTAATAATACTACTACTGGATGGCTGGCTGGTGCTGCTACCCACATTCTATGGGGCGAGGCCTGGATCTTTAATTTTGCACTCTTCCGTTTCCTAGACATTTTATTATAAGGCCTGTCAGGATCATGACTTACAGTCAGGATGTAAGCTTAAAGGGTCACCCAGATTTTAACATCAACTTCCAACTCTGCTACTTTGAGCCACAGGGTTTCTTTAAATCTTCACCCCTCAGTTATTTGACATTCACAACTAAGAGATATTAGCTGCCACCACTTGTCATATTAGGCCAACAAGACAGCTTGAATTAGGTGACTCACAAATACCCACTCAGACCCACTATGCTCTCTAGCATTCACAGGACGGTTAACACAAATCTAAGTAAGGCCTCATGCACACGACCGTGATGTTTTTTGCGGTCCGCAAACCGAGGATCTGCAAAAAACGGAAGCCGCCAGTGTGCCTTCCGCAATTTGCGGTATGGAAGGGGCGGACGTCAATATAAATGCCTATTCTTGTCCGCAAAGCGTGGACAAGAATAGGACGTTATATTTTTTAGCTAGGCCGAGGAACGGTGCAACGGATGCGGACAGCACACGGAGTGCTGTCCACATCTTTTGCGGCCCCATTGAAGTGAATTGGTCCGCATCCGAGCCGCCCAAACGGTGGCTCGGATGTGGACCCAAACAACGGCCGTGTGCATGAGGCCTAAGGTTGTGGATTCATTTAGAACACAAGAAGCCTCTTATTAAGTTGACATTTTAATATTCACAGGACAGTGCATACAAAAATACAGTTTTCAGGATGTAAAACTACAATGACATACAAATACAATGCAAAAAAATTACAGTTTGAAAATAAAAAGGAAAAAAAAGAGACAGAACTTAAAATGTTACAAAATGGTAGAAGTCTGGTTGCCTGGGGGTAGCAGAAAAGTCGGCCAGATCATCAAACGGACTTCAGCGATTGGCTATGGAAGGTCGAGATGAGCAAAATTTTCAAAAAATGTGGTTCGATTCAAATTTATTTGCGTCAAATTGCATTAAAAACGGCTATTTCCTGGCTGCAGAGTGCCATTATAGTGGTGTAGAACACTGTGCCTTGCAGTAACACGCATAGGGGGTCTGCTGTGGTAGTGAAATTATACTGTGAGTCAATATGACATGCAGATGACACGCCTCGCTTTTAGAATAACTGCACACTTCACTTATTTGGGCAGTCACGGGGCCAAAACTGACCAAATAACTCAAGTATGAACTCAGCCTTACAGGTCGATGTTAGCGCCAAGAAGAAGCACACTCCTTTTCACTCCCTCGTCATCGGATTCCACATAGATGCCTACAGAACCTGTTCTAATAAATGCTTATACAAGTAGAGCCCCCGACAGGGTGGATAGGGTGTCAGCTGTAAGTTTGTGTTGACGTCACTGATTATTTTGCCCTTCCTCTGATCCGTCAGAACAATAACCCCCAAAAAATGGATCCTGTTTGTGGAGCATCTGCCTTCAATCGGTCAGCATTTGGCCAGTAATCTATCAGTATTCAATTGTCCCTGCAGTGGAGGCTGAGGACATGGTAGAGGATGAGGAGGTAGAGGCGGACATTGTCGCAGGACCAACAGCGTGAGAACGTGGAGGCGGAAGCGGCATCACCTGGCCAAGTTGCTGGTGTGGCTGGGCAGGAACCACATTTACCCAGTGGGCTGTAAAGGACATATATTGTCCTTGACCATAGTTACAGCTACCGACCAATTTTCCCAAAAAAGGCTGTTTGAAAAAATAATAATTCCCCAACGAATGGCTAATCGACATAATTAGGTCCATACAGAAAAAGGAAGTCTAAAATCACCCATCAATTTTCCCCAAAAAGGCTGTTTCACAAACAAATTTCACACTGAATGATGATGTAAATTCACCACAGAACGGCTAATAACACATACTTATTTTTGCTATTAATACAGTGCAACAATGTCTGTATGACAATGTAAATTCACCACAGAACGGCTAATAATTAGAGATGAGCGATTTTCCCAATAATTCAATTAGGCCAGTTCACTGAATATTCAGAAACAATTTGCTTCAATCCGAATATATTTGCAACAAATCGTGATGAAAAACGGCTATTTATGGTCTGCATAGAGCCTTTTTATGGGTGTAGAACACTGTGCCTTGCAGTAGCATGCATAGGGAGTGTGCTGTGGTAGTGAAATAGACGACAAGCATCGCTATCAGAATCACTGCACATTTCACTTATTTGGGCAGTCACAGGCCAAAACTGACCAAATAACTCAAGTATGGACTCAGCCTTACAGGTCGATGTTAACGCTATGAAGAAGCGCACTTCTTTTACAACCTCGTCAGCTGATTCCACATAAATGTATACAGAACCTGTTCTTTTAAGCGCTTATACAAATAGCCCCCCCGGACAGAGTGGAGAGGGTGTCAGCAGTAAGTTTGTGTTGAAGTCACTAATTATTTTGCCCTTCCTCTGATCCGTCAGAACAATAACCCACAAAACAATGGATCCTGTCTGGGGAGCATACGCCTTCACTCAGTCAGCATTTGCTCAGTAATCCATGAGTATTGGTAATGCAAAAAAACAAAACAGGAGTGGATCTAAAACAGAGATGACACGTGAAGGTAATATTTGCCTGTCTTCTGTGTTTTGTACCTGCTTTTGGCTACCAAATCATAAGCCAATTCTGATGCGACCATACAGGCTTCACAGCTGCTACACAGACAGGATCAGTTGTGCGTGTAATTTTTCCTTCCTTCTGATGAGAAGAAAGATCAAATAAATTGTGATTTCAAGAAGGCCAAACAAGGACAATAGCGACCCCGTCACAGAGTGGGGAGGGTGGTAACAGCATGAGAAGTCCACAGAGGGGCCCTATGACATATTGGGTAGGTGGGAGCAGCATGAGGAGACCACCAAGTGGCACAATGACAAAGTGTGGAGGTGACAGCAGCAGTATGATTAGGCCACAGAGTGGCATGACAACATAGTGTGGAGATAGCAGCATCAGGAGGCCACAGAGTGGCAAGATGACATAATGTGGAGATGGCAGCAACAGCAGCAGCATGATACCACAGAGTGGCATGGTGACATAGTATGGACATGGTTGCATCAGGAGGCCACAGAGTGGCAAGGTGACATAGTGTGGAGATGGCAGCAACAGCAGCATGATACCACAGAGTGGCAAGGTGACATAGTGTGGACATGACAGCATCAGGAGGTCACAAAGTGGCATGGTGACATAGTGTGGAGATGGCAGCAACAGCAGCATGATACCACAGAGTGGCAAGGTGACATAGTGTGGAGATGGCAGCAACACCAGCAGCATGATAACACAGAGTGGCAAGGTGTAATAGTGTGGACATGGCAGCATCAGGAAGCCACAAAGTGGCACGGTGACATAGTGTGGAGATGGCAGCATCAGGAGGCCACAGAGTGGCATGGTGACATAGTGTGGACATGGCAGCAACAGCAGCAGCATGATACCACAGAGTGGCACGGTGACATAGTGTGGAGATGGGTGATCTAATCTGATGCATCAGGCATTAGTGGGTAGAAATCCTGGCTGATCCACACCTGATTCATCTCGACAAAAGTAAGTCTCTACACATTTTTACGAGTTCTTCTTGGGGTAACTATGACCCCCGCTGCACTAAAGATCCGCTCTGATGCCACACTACTGGCCAGGCAGGACAGCTTTTCCAGGGCAAACTCGGCCAGTTGCGGCCACAAATCCAGTTTGGCTGCCCAGTAGTCCAGCGAATCTTCTATGACGGCTGGCAGAGTGCTGTCAAAGTATGCCACCACCTGCTGGTTCAGGACCTGCTCCAGGTCTACCTGCTGCTGCTAGTATGTAGTTTCTTCACTATGCGGGTGAAGAAAGCTGCTCATCAGCGACTCTAGACTCAGGCTGCTGGTGCTGCTGTCACTTGCAACAAAGTTGAAGATCCAGTCAGCCATTCAAGAACCACTGGGTTGCTGGTCAAGACATGACCGCTAGCTGACATGTGGACCTGAGACCTCGGGAAGAAACCCCTGCTGCCATGCCCCCTTACTCTGCTGTGACCTGTGCCTGTGCCAGAATCATTTACACCTCTGACACTCCCCTGTGCAGGGCACTTCTCTGTCTAACATACTTTTAGCTGAACTAAATAAATTAAAAGCAGATTAAAACAACCCTAAAAGCGCCAAATATATATATATTTTTTTACTGAGATAGGCAACTAAAGGATTTGAAATTGGCAACGAAAAGATTTCTGCGTAGATAACAACAAAAGTGGACTGTGTATATATTTCTCGTGTTGAACTAAAATAGGCCACTAAACAATAACAAAGTAAATAACAGAAAAAGTGAACTGCGAATATTTTTATCCTTTTCTCTAGAAATATAACAATAAACGCTTTTAGTGCAAATAACACCAAATGTGAACTGCGCCTATTTTTCTCGTATTGTAGGGAAATATGACAAGAAACGCTTTCAGCGAAAATGCCACCAAATGTGAACTGTGTCTATTTTTCTCATATTGTAGTTAAATATGACAAGAAACGCTTTTAGCGCAAATAGCACCCTTTTTTCCCACTAATACAAGCCCAAAACTGCTTTAGAACATATAACTGCACCGCACTAGGGCAAATAAGACGTCAAAATATTTCCTTGTAATAACCCCTGTTAATGCCTGTTTCAAACAGCACTTGCACCCCAATAACAAGAACGTTTTGCTGGAATAACAGAGCTAAATAATGGCAATTTGGGTCCCCAGTCAGTGCAGCAAGGTGTATTAGGAATGTTCCCATTACCCAGAGTGTAACCGCCCCTACAGAACCCTGTTCAACATAAATGCTGTGGAATGATGCCTCCCTGTCCTTTTCTACACCTTGAGTAATCTTTCCCTGCACTTGTAAATTGTTTTTTTAGCACAATAAAATTTTTATATCACTGTCCCTAGCGCCTGCAGACATCTCTCCTTGCAGTAAGTACACTGGTAAATAGCAAGTCCAAGATGGCTGAGGCTATTTATAGGGCTGTGACATCACAGGGCCGGCTGGCTGCTGATTGGCTGCATGCATGGCATTGTGGGTGATCCCGCCTTCTCAGAGTTCCTTTCTCTATGTCCTTACACGTGCAGCAGCCATTTTAAGAAGAAATGCGATCCATTAACACGAAGCGTGAGGAAATTCAGCTTCGGTGCGAATCAAATTTTTCAAGAAATTCGGATCGAATTCCACTTTGTCAGCTTTGATTAGCTCATCTCTAATGAAAGGGTTTGCAGATGTATGCACTGGCCCTTTAAGAGGCCAGAGATGAGTGCCCACACCCTAAATTAACAGAGACTGAAGCAATGGAGACAGCAGCTTTGAGAGGTTGCTGAGTATCTTGGCAAGTAGCAGGGCGACGGCAGACACTGACACTTATACTTTCCCTATCACCTATTCTCTCCCTTTGATCTTCTTGTACTGTCCCTAGGCTGAGCCAGGTCACAAGTATAAAGCAGAATGATGTTCTGCTGATTCTGCACCTCCCTGCCTGCTTCCACCCTAATTGGCTGATCCAGGCTGTAAGTTATCCTCTGGGTCAATCAAGGCGAGCCTCCCCTCCACTTCCAGCCAGTCCCATGTGATTATCCATCTTCTTTGTCCCCTGTGGTTTTGCTCACCAACATGGACAGTAAAAGGACGCTGCCTACCATTTTATACGATTCATCCAACATGAATTACAAAAGCTTCAGATTTGTTTGTCAGACTAATTTTTGTGAAATTGGTAACTAATCTGGTTCATTCTGAATCAATTCGCTCAACATTAATTTACACATGATGTGTATTGATTGGCATTCTTATTTTTTTTTACTTAAGAGGTTGTTGACAAGAGTTACAGCATACTGAGGTCATCATTTTCCATAACTGAAAAATGAAGGCAGCTGCAGAAAGTCAGAACTGAAAATCTATCTGACTTTTCTCTCATTTCACTAAGACAGACATAAAGTTCGCCAAAAGAAAGAAATCTGCTTATAATTAGCCACAGACTGACATTAACAGTCTAAACAAAATACTCAATTTCTTTCAAAACAGTCTTTTTCTCTACTTTTCAATGAGGTATCTGTATTCTCTACAACTCTTTCTTAAAAAGCATAGATCAGTGGTATTGAGGAATCTTACCCACCCACCTTACCCAATTCCAGATCTGATTATTTTGTAGAGAGATGGTGATATCCATATCTTTCAAACTAAACACAGAGAAGGGGTTTTATCAAACTGGTGTAAACAAAAACTAGCAATCAATCAGATTCCACCTTTCATTTACCAAAGGAGCTCTGAAGAATGAAAGGTGTAATCTGACTGGTTGATATGGGCACTAAGCTAGTTTTCATTTACACCAGTTTGAAAAAAGAAATAAATGCAATCAGCTCACCGCTAGAAATGTCGCGAATAGGGATGAGCGAACTCGAACTGTATAGTTCGGGTTCGTACCGAATTTTGGGGTGTCCGTGACACGGACCCGAACCCGGACATTTTCGTAAAAGTCTGGGTTCGGGTTCGATGTTCGTCGCTTTCTTGGCGCTTTTGTGACGCTTTCTTGGCGCTTTTTGAAAGGCTGCAAAGCAGCCAATCAACAAGCGTCATACTACTTGCCCCAAGAGGCCGTCACAGCCATGCCTACTATTGGCATGGCTGTGATTGGCCAGAGCACCATGTGACCCAGCCTCTATTTAAGCTGGAGTCACATAGCGCCGCCCGTCACTCTGCTCTGATTAGCATAGGGAGAGGCTGCGGCTGCGACAGTAGGGCGAGATTAGGCAGATTAACTCCTCCAAAGTACTTGATTAATCGATCGATCTGCAGCTGTGGATCATTGAGCTGCTGATACTCAATTGCTCACTGTTTTTAGGCTGCCCAGACCGTTTGTCAGTCACTTTTTTCTGGGGTGATCGGCGGCCATTTTGTGTCTTGTGGTGCGCCAGCACAAGCAGCGACCAAGTGCATTTAACCCTCAATGGTGTGGTTGTTTTTTGGCTAAAGCCTACATCAGGGTGAAGCTGTCACACCAAGTGCATTTAACCAGCAATAGTCTGTTTATTTTTTGGCCATATACTACATCAGGGGCAAGCTGCGCCTGTCACCAAGTGCATTTAACCCTCAATGGTGTGGTTGTTTTTTGGCTAAAGCCTACATCAGGGTGAAGCTGTAACACCAAGTGCATTTAACCAGCAATAGTCTGTTTATTTTTTGGCCATATACTACATCAGGGGCAAGCTGCGCCCGTCACCAAGTGCATTTAACCCTCAGTAGTGTGGTTGGTCAAGCTATCACACCAAGTGCATTTAACCAGCAATAGTCTATTCATTTTTTGGCCATATACTAAATCAGGGGCAAGCTGCGCCCGTCACCAAGTGCATTTAACCAGCAATAGTCTGTTCATTTTTTGGCCATATACTACATCAGGGGCAAGCTGCGCCCGTCACCAAGTGCATTTAACCCTCAGTAGTGTGGTTGGTCAAGCTGTGACACCAAGTGCATTTAACCAGCAAAAGTCTGTTCATTTTTTGGCCATATACTACATCAGGGGCAAGCTGCGCCCGTCACCAAGTGCATTTAACCCTCAGTAGTGTGGTTGGTCAAGCTGTCACACCAAGTGCATTTAACCAGCAATAGTCTGTTAATTTTTTGGCCATATACTACATCAGGGGCAAGCTGCGCCTGTCACCAAGTGCATTTAACCCTCAATGGTGTGGTTGTTTTTTGGCTAAAGCCTACATCAGGGTGAAGCTGTCACACCAAGTGCATTTAACCAGCAATAGTCTGTTCATTTTTTGGCCATATACTAAATCAGGGGCAAGCTGCGCCCGTCACCAAGTGCATTTAACCAGCAATAGTCTGTTCATTTTTTGGCCATATACTACATCAGGGGCAAGCTGCGCCTGTCACCAACTGCATTTAACCCTCAATGGTGTGGTTGTTTTTTGGCTAAAGCCTACATCAGGGTGAAGCTGTCACACCAAGTGCATTTAACCAGCAATTGTCTGTTCATTTTTTGGCCATATATATACTACATCAGGGGCAAGCTGCGCCCGTCACCAAGTGCATTTAACCCTCAGTAGTGTGGTTGGTCAAGCTGTCACACCAAGTGCATTTAACCAGCAATAGTGTGGTTATTTTTTGGCCATATCCCAGTTTAATTCTGTCACTAAATCCATACCGGTCACCCAGCGCCTAAATACTAGGCCTCAAATTTATATCCCCGCTAAATCTGTCGTTACCGCTGTACAGTTGTGGCTGGGCAAGTTATTTAGTGTCCGTCAAAGCACATTTTTTGTTCAGGGTTGAAATACAATTCCCAATTTAGCAATTTCATAATTTAGTGGTTTCTGCTATATCAGAGCTATTTGAAATCTATCCCTAAAAGGGTATATAATTTTCAAGGTGCACATAGGGTCATTCAGAATAACTTCACACACACGCTACTGTGCATTTCCAAGTCTAATTCTGTTAGTAAATCCATACCGGTCACCCAGCACCTAAATACTAGGCCTCAAATTTATATCCCGCTAAATCTGTCGTTACTGCTGTACTGTTGTGGCTGGGCAAGTTATTTAGTGTCCGTCAAAGCAAATTTTTTGTTCTGGGTTGAAATACAATTCCCAATTTAGCAATTTCATAATTTAGTGGTTTCTGCTATATCAGAGCTATTTGAAATCTATCCCTAAAAGGGTATATAATATTCAAGGTGCACATAGGGTCATTCAGAATAACTTCACACACACGCTACTGTGCATTTCCAAGTCTAATTCTGCTAGTAAATCCATACCGGTCACCCAGCGCCTAAATACTAGGCCTCAAATTTATATCCCGCTAAATCTCTCGTTACCGCTGTCCTGTTGTGGATGGGAAAGTTATTTAGTGTCCGTCAAAGCACATTTTTTGTTCTGGGTTGAAATACAATTCCCAATTTAGCAATTTCATAATTTAGTGGTTTCTGCTATATCAGAGCTATTTGAAATCTATCCCTAAAAGGGTATATAATATTCAAGGTGCACATAGGGTCATTCAGAATAACTTCACACACAAGCTACTGTGCATTTCCAAGTCTAATTCTGTCACTAAATCCATACCGGTCACCCAGCGCCTAAATACTAGGCCTCAAATTTATATCCCGCTAAATCTCTCGTTACCGCTGTACTGTTGTGGCTGGGAAAGTTATTTAGTGTCCGTCAAAGCACATTTTTTGTTCTGGGTTGAAATACAATTCCCAATTTAGCAATTTCATAATTTAGTGGTTTCTGCTATATCAGAGCTATTTGAAATCTATCCCTAAAAGGGTATATAATATTCAAGGTGCACATAGGGTCATTCAGAATAACTTCACACACACGCTACTGTGCATTTCCAAGTCTAATTCTGTTAGTAAATCCATACCGGTCACCCAGCGCCTAAATACTAGGACTCAAATTTATATCCCGCTAAATCTCTCGTTACCGCTGTCCTGTTGTGGATGGGAAAGTTATTTAGTGTCCGTCAAAGCACATTTTTTGTTCTGGGTTGAAATACAATTCCCAATTTAGCAATTTCAAAATTTAGTGGTTTCTGCTATATCAGAGCTATTTGAAATCTATCCCTAAAAGGGTAGATCATATTGAAGGTGCACATAGGGACATTCAGAATAACTTCACACACCCGCTACTGTGCATTTCCAAGTTTAATTCTGTCAGTAAACCCATACCTGTCACCCAGCGCCTAAATACTAGGCCTCAAATTTATATCCAGCTGAATTTGAATACAATACATTGGGCCAAATAATATTTTTGTTGTTGTGGTGAAAGATAACAATGAGGAAAACATCTAGTAAGGGACGCGGACGTGGACATGGTCGTGGTGGTGTTAGTGGACCCTCTGGTGCTGGGAGAGGACGTGGCCGTTCTGCCACTTCCACACGTCCTAGTGTACCAACTACCTCAGGTCCCAGTAGCCGCCAGAATTTACAGCGATATATGGTGGGGCCCAATGCCGTTCTAAGGATGGTAAGGCCTGAGCAGGTACAGGCATTAGTCAATTGGGTGGCCGACAGTGGATCCAGCACGTTCACATTATCTCCCACCCAGTCTTCTGCAGAAAGCGCACAGATGGCGCCTGAAAACCAACCCCATCAGTCTGTCACATCACCCCCATGCATACCAGGGAAACTGTCTCAGCCTCAAGTTATGCAGCAGTCTCTTATGCTGTTTGAAGACTCTGCTGGCAGGGTTTCCCAAGGGCATCCACCTAGCCCTTCCCCATCGGTGAAAGACATAGAATGCACTGACGCACAACCACTTATGTTTCCTGATGATGAGGACATGGGAATACCACCTCAGCATGTCTCTGATGATGACGAAACACAGGTGCCAACTGCTGCGTCTTTCTGCAGTGTGCAGACTGAACAGGAGGTCAGGGATCAAGACTGGGTGGAAGACGATGCAGGGGACGATGAGGTCCTAGACCCCACATGGAATGAAGGTCGTGCCACTGACTTTCACAGTTCGGAGGAAGAGGCAGTGGTGAGACCGAGCCAACAGCGTAACAAAAGAGGGAGCAGTGGGCAAAAGCAGAACACCCGCCGCCAAGAGACTCCGCCTGCTACTGACCGCCGCCATCTGGGACCGAGCACCCCAAAGGCAGCTTCAAGGAGTTCCCTGGCATGGCACTTCTTCAAACAATGTGCTGACGACAAGACCCGAGTGGTTTGCACGCTGTGCCATCAGAGCCTGAAGCGAGGCATTAACGTTCTGGACCTGAGCACAACCTGCATGACCAGGCACCTGCATGCAAAGCATGAACTACAGTGGAGTAAACACCTTAAAACCAAGGAAGTCACTCAGTCTCCCCCTGCTACCTCTTCTGCTGCTGCCGCCTCGGCCTCTTCTGCTGCTGCCGCCTCGGCCTCTTCCTCCGCCTCTGGAGGAACGTTGGCACCTGCCGCCCAGCAAACAGGGGATGTACCACCAACACCACCACCACCACCTCCGTCACCAAGCTTCTCAACCATGTCACACGCCAGCGTTCAGCTCTCCATCTCACAAACATTTGAGAGAAAGTGTAAATTCCCACCTAGCCACCCTCGATCCCTGGCCCTGAATGCCAGCATTTCTAAACTACTGGCCTATGAAATGCTGTCATTTAGGCTGGTGGACACAGACAGCTTCAAACAGCTCATGTCGCTTGCTGTCCCACAGTATGTTGTTCCCAGCCGCCACTACTTCTCCGAGAGAGCCGTGCCTTCCCTGCACAACCAAGTATCCGATAAAATCAAGTGTGCACTGCGCAACGCCATCTGTAGCAAGGTCCACCTAACCACAGATACGTGAACCAGTAAGAACGGCCAGGGACGCTATATCTCCCTAACTGCACACTGGGTAAATGTAGTGGCAGCTGGGCCCCAGGCGGAGAGCTGTTTGGCGCACGTCCTTCCGCCGCCAAGGATCGCAGGGCAACATTCTATGCCTCCTGTTGCCACCTCCTCCTCCTCTTCTTCCACCTGCTCATCCAGTCAGCCACACACCTTCACCACCAACTTCAGCACAGCCCGGGGTAAACGTCAGCAGGCCATTCTGAAACTCATATGTTTGGGGGACAGGCCCCACACCGCACAGGAGTTGTGGCGGGGTATAGAACAACAGACCGACGAGTGGTTGCTGCCGGTGAGCCTCAAGCCCGGCCTGGTGGTGCGTGATAATGGGCGAAATCTCGTTGCAGCTCTGGGACTAGCCAATTTGACGCACATCCCTTGCTTGGCGCATGTGCTGAATTTGGTGGTGCAGAAGTTCATTCACAACTACCCCGACATGTCAGAGCTGCTGCATAAAGTGCGGGCCGTCTGTTCGCGCTTTCGGCGTTCACATCCTGCTGCTGCTCGCCTGTCTGCGCTACAGCGTAACTTCGGCCTTCCCGCTCACCGCCTCATATGCGACGTGCCCACCAGATGGAACTCCACCTTGCACATGCTGGACAGACTGTGCGAGCAGCAGCAGGCCATAGTGGAGTTTCAGCTGCAGCACGCACGGGTCAGTCGCACTACAGAACAGCACCACTTCACCACCAATGACTGGGCCTCCATGCGAGACCTGTGTGCCCTGTTGCGCTGTTTCGAGTACTCCACCAACATGGCTAGTGGCGATGACGCCGTTATCAGCGTTACAATACCACTTCTATGTCTCCTTGAGAAAACACTTAGGGCGATGATGGAAGAGGAGGTGGCCCAGGAGGAGGAGGAGGAGGAGGAGGAAGAGGGGTCATTTTTAGCACTTTCAGGCCAGTCTCTTCGAAGTGACTCAGAGGGAGGTTTTTGGCAACAGCAGAGGCCAGGTACAAATGTGGCCAGCCAGGGCCCACTACTGGAGGACGAGGAGGACGAGATGGACGAGGATGAGGAGGAGGTGGAGGAGGATGAGGATGAAGCATGGTCACAGCGGGGTGGCACCCAACGCAGCTCGGGTCCATCACTGGTGCGTGGCTGGGGGGAAAGGCAGGACAATGACGATACGCCTCCCACAGAGGACAGCTTGTCCTTACCCCTGGGCAGACTGGCACACATGAGCGACTACATGCTGCAGTGCCTGCGCAACGACAGCAGAGTTGCCCACATTTTAACCTGTGCGGACTACTGGGTTGCCACCCTGCTGGATCCACGCTACAAAGACAATGTGCCCACCTTACTTCCTGCACTGGAGCGTGATAGGAAGATGCGCGAGTACAAGCGCACGTTGGTAGACGCGCTACTGAGAGCATTCCCAAATGTCACAGGGGAACAAGTGGAAGCCCAAGGCAGAGGAGGAGCAAGAGGTCGCCAAGGCAGCTGTGTCACGGCCAGCTCCTCTGAGGGCAGGGTTAGCATGGCAGAGATGTGGAAAACTTTTGTCAACACGCCACAGCTAACTGCACCACCACCTGATACGCAACGTGTTAGCAGGAGGCAACATTTCACTAACATGGTGGAACAGTACATGTGCACACCCCTCCACGTACTGACTGATGGTTCGGCCCCATTCAACTTCTGGGTCTCTAAATTGTCCACGTGGCCAGAGCTAGCCTTTTATGCCTCAGAGGTGCTGGCCTGCCCGGCGGCCAGCGTTTTGTCTGAACGTGTATTCAGCACGGCAGGGGGCGTCATTACAGACAAACGCAGCCGCCTGTCTACAGCCAATGTGGACAAGCTGACGTTCATAAAAATGAACCAGGCATGGATCCCACAGGATCTGTCCGTCCCTTGTCCAGATTAGACATTAACTACCTCCCCTTAACCATATATTATTGGACTCCAGGGCACTTCCTCATTCAATCCTATTTTTTTTTTTCATTTTACCATTATATTGCGAGGCTACCCAAAGTTGAATGAACCTCTCCTCTGTCTGGGTGCTGGGGCCTAAATATATGCCAATGGACTGTTCCAATGTTGGGTGACGTGAAGCCTGATTCTCTGCTATGACATGCAGACTGATTCTCTGCTGACATGAAGCCAGATCCTCTGTTACGGGACCTCTCTCCTCTGCCTGGGTGCTGGGCCCAAATTTATGACAATGGACTGTTGCAGTGGTGGGTGACGTGAAGCCTGATTCTCTGCTATGACATGAAGACTGATTCTCTGCTGACATGAAGCCAGATTGTCTGTTACGGGACCTCTCTCCTCTGCCTGGGTGCTGGGCCTAAATATATGCCAATGGACTGTTGCAGTGGTGGGTGATGTGAAGCCTGATTCTCTGCTATGACATGCAGACTGATTCTCTGCTGACATGAAGCCAGATTGTCCGTTACGGGACCTCTCTCCTCTGCCTGGGTGCTGGGCCTAAATATATGCCAATGGACTGTTGCAGTGGTGGCTGACGTGAAGCCTCATTCTCTGCTATGACATGCATACTGATTCTCTGCTGACATGAAGCCAGATTGTCTGTTACGGGACCTCTCTCCTCTGTCTGGGTGCTGGGCCTAAATATATGCCAATGGACTGTTGCAGTGGTGGCTGACGTGAAGCCTCATTCTCTGCTATGACATGCAGACTGATTCTCTGCTGACATGAAGCCAGATTGTCTGTTACGGGACCTCTCTCCTCTGCCTGGGTGCTGGGCCTAAATTTATGACAATGGACTGTTGCACTGGTGGCTGACGTGAAGCCTGATTCTCTGCTATGATATGAAGACTGATTCTCTGCTGACATGAAGCCAGATTGTCTGTTACGGGACCTCTCTCCTCTGCCTGGGTGCTGGGCCTAAATTTATGACAATGGACTGTTGCAGTGGTGGCTGACGTGAAGCCTGATTCTCTGCTATGACATGAAGACTGATTCTCTGCTGACATGAAGCCAGATTGTCTGTTACGGGACCTCTCTCCTCTGCCTGGGTGCTGGGCCTAAATATATGCCAATGGACTGTTGCAGTGGTGGGTGATGTGAAGCCTGATTCTGTCCTATGACATGCAAACTGATTCTCTGCTGACATGAAGCCAGATTGTCCGTTACGGGACCTCTCTCCTCTGCCTGGGTGCTGGGCCTAAATATATGCCAATGGACTGTTGCAGTGGTGGCTGACGTGAAGCCTCATTCTCTGCTATGACATGCAGACTAATTCTCTGCTGACATGAAGCCAGATCCTCTGTTACGGGACCTCTCTCCTCTGCCTGTGTGCTGGGCCTAAATATATGCCAATGGACTGTTGCACTGGTGGCTGACGTGAAGCCTGATTCTCTGCTATGATATGAAGACTGATTCTCTGCTGACATGAAGCCAGATTGTCTGTTACGGGACCTCTCTCCTCTGCCTGGGTGCTGGGCCTAAATATATGCCAATAGACTGTTGCAGTGGTGGGTGACGTGAAGCCTGATTCTCTGCTATGACATGCAGACTGATTCTCTGCTGACATGAAGCCAGATTGTCTGTTACGGGACCTCTCTCCTCTGCCTGGGTGCTGGGCCTAAATATATGCCAATGGACTGTTGCAGTGGTGGCTGACGTGAAGCCTCATTCTCTGCTATGACATGCAGACTAATTCTCTGCTGACATGAAGCCAGATTGTCTGTTACGGGACCTCTCTCCTCTGCCTGGGTGCTGGGCCTAAATTTATGACAATGGACTGTTGCACTGGTGGCTGACGTGAAGCCTGATTCTCTGCTATGATATGAAGACTGATTCTCTGCTGACATGAAGCCAGATTGTCTGTTACGGGACCTCTCTCCTCTGCCTGGGTGCTGGGCCTAAATTTATGACAATGGACTGTTGCAGTGGTGGCTGACGTGAAGCCTGATTCTCTGCTATGACATGCAGACTGATTCTCTGCTGACATGAAGCCAGATCCTCTGTTACGGGACCTCTCTCCTGTGCCTGGGTGCTGGGCCTAAATTTATGAAAATGGACTGTTGCAGTGGTGGGTGACGTGAAGCCTGATTCTCTGCTATGATATGAAGACTGATTCTCTGCTGACATGAAGCCAGATTGTCTGTTACGGGACCTCTCTCCTCTGCCTGGGTGCTGGGCCTAAATTTATGACAATGGACTGTTGCACTGGTGGCTGACGTGAAGCCTGATTCTCTGCTATGATATGAAGACTGATTCTCTGCTGACATGAAGCCAGATTGTCTGTTACGGGACCTCTCTCCTCTGCCTGGGTGCTGGGCCTAAATTTATGACAATGGACTGTTGCAGTGGTGGCTGACGTGAAGCCTGATTCTCTGCTATGACATGCAGACTGATTCTCTGCTGACATGAAGCCAGATCCTCTGTTACGGGACCTCTCTCCTGTGCCTGGGTGCTGGGCCTAAATTTATGAAAATGGACTGTTGCAGTGGTGGGTGACGTGAAGCCTGATTCTCTGCTATGATATGAAGACTGATTCTCTGCTGACATGAAGCCAGATTGTCTGTTACGGGACCTCTCTCCTCTGCTGGGTGCTGGGCCTAAATTTATGACAATGGACTGTTGCACTGGTGGCTGACGTGAAGCCTGATTCTCTGCTATGATATGAAGACTGATTCTCTGCTGACATGAAGCCAGATTGTCTGTTACGGGACCTCTCCCCTCTGCCTGGGTGCTGGGCCTAAATTTATGACAATGGACTGTTGCAGTGGTGGCTGACGTGAAGCCTGATTCTCTGCTATGACATGCAGACTGATTCTCTGCTTACATGAAGCCAGATCCTCTGTTACGGGACCTCTCTCCTCTGCCTGGGTGCTGGGCCTAAATTTATGAAAATGGACTGTTGCAGTGGTGGGTGACGTGAAGCCTGATTCTCTGCTATGATATGAAGACTGATTCTCTGCTGACATGAAGCCAGATTCTCTGTTACGGGACCTCTCTCCTCTGCCTGGGTGCCGGGGCCTAAATATCTGAGAATGGACTGTTCCAGTGGTGGGTGACGGGAAGCCAGATTCTCTGCTATGGGACCTCTCTCCAATTGATTTTGGTTAATTTTTATTTATTTAATTTTTATTTTAATTCATTTCCCTATCCACATTTGTTTGCAGGGGATTTACCTACATGTTGCTGCCTTTTGCAGCCCTCTAGCCCTTTCCTGGGCTGTTTTACAGCCGTTTTAGTGCCGAAAAGTTTGGGTCCCCATTGACTTCAATGGGGTTCGGGTTCGGGACGAAGTTCAACTCAACTCTAGTCGCGAACATAAAGTTTTCCGTTCGCAAACGGCGAACGCGAATTTCCGCAAATGTTCGCGAACCGCCATAGACTTCAATAGGCAGGTGAATTTTAAAACCCACAGGGACTCTTTCTGGCCACAAAAGTGATGGAAAAGTTGTTTCAAGGGGACTAACACCTGGACTGTGGCATGCCGGAGGGGGATCCATGGCAAAACTCCCATGGAAAATTACGTAGTTGACTCAGAGTCGGGTTTTAATCCATAAAGGGCATAAATCACCTAACATTCCTAAATTGTTTGGAATAACGTGATTTAAAACATCAGGTATGATGTTGTATCGATCAGGTAGTGTAAGGCTGAGATCACACGGGCGATATTTCCGCGCGGGTGCAATGCGGGAGGTGAACACATTGTACCCGCACTGAAACCGGCACCATTCATTTCTATGGGGCTGTGTACATGAGCGTTTTTTTTTTCACGCATCACTTCTGCAATGCTTGAAAATCGCAGCATGCTCTATATTCTACGTTTTTAACGCAGGACAGGCCCCATAGAAGTGAATGGGGCTGAGTGAAAATCGAAAGCATCCGCAAGCAAGTGCGGATGCGGTGTGATTTTCACGCATGGTTGCTAGGTGACAGTCTATTCACTGTATTATTTTCCCTTCTAACAAGGTTAGAAGGGAAAATAATAGCATTCTGAATACAGAATGCTTAGTAGGTGATCAATTGAGGGTTAAAAAATAAATAAAAAATTAACCCACCTTCTCCTCTTGATCGCGTAGTCCCCGGTCTCTTCTTTACTTCTTTAATGATGAACTACCGGCTAGGACCTGTGGTGACGTCAGATCACATGCTCCAATCACATGGTCCATCACCACGGTCAAGAGGAGAAGGTGAGTTAATTTTTTTTATTTTTTTTTAACCCTCAATTGATCACCTACTAAACATTCTGTATTCAGAATGCTATTATTTTCCCTTATAACCATGTTAGAAGGGAAAATAATAACATCTACACAACACCGAACCCAAACCTGAACTTCTGTGAAGAAGTTCGGGTCTGGGTACCACAGTAGTTTTTTTTATCACGCGCGTGCAAAACACATCGCACCTGCGCGATAAAAATTGAACATCGGAACGCAATCGCAGTCAAAACTGACTGCAATTGCGTACCTAATCGCGCGGGGGTTTGCTTTGCCGCAATACACCGGGACGCATCCGGACCTAATCCGGACACGCCCGTGTGAACCCAGCCTAAGGGTTACGCCTGCTTCACAGTGACAGACCAAACTATGACAGACCAAACTCCCCGTTTAACGCACCGCAAACAACCGCAAACAGTCCATTTGCACAACCGCAAACTCCCCATTTGCACAAGGTTGGATACCAAGCTAGCCATGTCCCGTTCCTTGTCCTCACTGATGTTATTGAAGGTCTCTTCCTCCACTCAGCCACGTACAACACCAAGGGTCCCCGAAAGGTGACAACAAGCCCCCTGGGACGCCTGGGGTGGTTGGTCTTCCACCTCCTCAAAGCCACCTTCCTCCTCTGACTCCTCCTCTTCAGACTCCTCTCTCTGCGTTGCCGCAGGTCCAGCAATCGACGACGACAAGGCTGCATCTGGTGGTGATGGTGACCACAACTCTTCCTCTTTATGCTCATCTACAGCCTGATCCAGCACTCTTCGCAGGGCACGCTCCAGAAAAAGCGCATATGGGATGAGGTCGATGATGTTGCCTTGGGTTTGACTGACAGGTTTGTCACCTCCGCAAAAGGACGCATGAGCCTACAGCCATTGTGCATGAGCGTTCAGTAAACGGCCAAAAAATACCCAGCTCCGCTGTCCTCTTTTTTTTAAATTAAAAGATTCTGTTCTTACCAGTTTAATCTTTGTTTTGTCCCCTATCAGGGGCCACTGTATGGAATAGATTTTAGGAACCGGAAGATGGAAAAAGATGCTTGGTCGGTCCTCTTACTTCCAATTTGGGGCACTGCGCGTGCGCCGTGCAATGTACTGTGCTACCCGATCTGAATGGTATGTTAAGTAGTACTATTCCTATCAGTTTAATCCCTGTTACGTCCCCTATCAGAGGCCGGTGTATGGAATAGATTTTAGGAATCGGGAGATGAAAAAAGATGCTTGGTCGGTCCTCTTACTTCCAATTTGGGGCACTGCGCGTGCGCCGTGCAATGTACTGTGCTACCCGATCTGAGTGGTATGTTAAGTAGTACTATTCCTATCAGTTTAATCCCTGTTATGTCCCCTATCAGGGACCAGTGTATGGAATACATTTTAGGAACCGGGAGATGGGAAAAGATGCTTGGTTGGTCCTCTTACTTCCAATTTGGGGCACTGGGTGTGCGCCGTGCAATGTACTGTGCTACCCGATCTGAGTGGTATGTTAAGTAGTACTATACTTATCAGTTTATTCCCTGATACGTCCCCTATAAGGGGACGTGTATCGAATAGATTTTAGACAACCGCAAAGAGTTGTCAATAGTTGACACACTCATGACATAAATTTTATTCCTCTATGCGTCAATCTTGGTGTAGTAAAGACTGTGCTCGTGCGCACGTTTGGGAGATTGCAGGCGATGGCGGTTTTTCAAAGCCTATGGTCGTGCTGAGGTAGTTCAGTGACAGTTAAGTGACCCAGAAAACAATGATTCTGCAGTGTGGGCCAATTGTTGGCCTAGTAGGCTTTAATGATCACCTTAGATGATCACAAAGAAAATTAATGTTTTTTCTATGCAAAATTATCCAGCCGATCGCTTTTGGTCTGTTCACAATGATGCAACGACCTTATCATCTGGGGTGTGCCAACATTTCCATTGCCAACACACTCATAGAAGTGATCACTTCATTGTGATATGCAAGCCCCTTCACCACAACAAGGTAATGATCACGAAGGGGAATTGACACATGTACAGGTCCTTCTCAAAAAATTAGCATATTGTGATAAAGTTCATTAATTTTCTGTAATGTACTGATAAACATTAGACTTTCATATATTTTAGATTCATTACACACCAACTGAAGTAGTTCAAGCCTTTTATTGTTTTAATATTGATGATTTTGGCATACAGCTCATGAAAACCCAAATTTCCTATCTCAAAAAAAAATTAGCATATTTCATCCGACCAATTAAAGAAAAGTGTTTTTAATACAAAAAAAGTCAACCTTCAAAAAATTATGTTCAGTTATGCACTCAATACTTGGTCGGGAATCCTTTTGCAGAAATGACTGCTTCAATGCGGCGTGGCATGGAGGCAATCAGCCTGTGGCACTGCTGAGGTGTTATGGAGGCCCAGGATGCTTCGATAGCGGCCTTAAGCTCATCCAGAGTGTTGGGTCTTGCGTCTCTCAACTTTCTCTTCCCAATATCCCACAGATTCTCTATGGGGTTCAGGTCAGGAGTGTTGGCAGGCCAATTGAGCACAGTAATACCATGGTCAGTAAACCATTTACCAGTGGTTTTGGCACTGTGAGCAGGTACCAGGTCGTGCTGAAAAATGAAATCTTCATCTCCATAAAGCTTTTCAGCAGATGGAAGCATGAAGTGCTCCAAAATCTCCTGATAGCTAGCTGCATTGACCCTGCCCTTGATAAAACACAGTGGACCAACACCAGCAGCTGACATGGCACCCCAGACCATCACTGACTGTGGGTACTTGACACTGGACTTCAGGCATTTTGGCATTTCCCTCTCCCCAGTCTTCCTCCAGACTCTGGCACCTTGATTTCCGAATGACATGCAAAATTTGCTTTCATCCGAAAAAAGTACTTTGGACCACTGAGCAACAGTCCAGTGCTGCTTCTCTGTAGCCCAGGTCAGGCGCTTCTGCCGCTGTTTCTGGTTCAAAAGTGGCTTGACCTGGGGAATGCGGCACCTGTAGCCCATTTCCTGCACACGCCTGTACTCCAGACTCAGTCCACTGCTTCCGCAGGTCCCCCAAGGTCTGGAATCGGTCCTTCTCCACAATCTTCCTCAGGGTCCGGTCACCTCTTCTCGTTGTGCAGCGTTTTCTGCCACACTTTTTCCTTCCCACAGACTTCCCACTGAGGTGCCTTGATACAGCACTCTGGGAACAGCCTATTCGTTCAGAAATTTCTTTCTGTGTCTTACCCTCTTGCTTGAGGGTGTCAATGATGGCCTTCTGGACAGCAGTCAGGTCGGCAGTCTTACCCATGATTGCGGTTTGGAGTAATGAACCAGGCTGGGAGTTTTTAAAAGCCTCAGGAATCTTTTGCAGGTGTTTAGAGTTAATTAGTTGATTCAGATGATTAGGTTAATAGCTCGTTTAGAGAACCTTTTCATGATATGCTAATTTTTTTAAATAGGAATTTTGGGTTTTCATGAGCTGTATGCCAAAATCATCAATATTAAAACAATAAAAGGCTTGAACTACTTCAGTTGGTGTGTAATGAATCTAAAATATATGAAAGTCTAATGTTTATCAGTACATTACAGAAAATAATGAACTTTAACACAATATGCTAATTTTTTGAGAAGGACCTGTATGTGCCTTTTTTTGGTTTTGTTTTTGCAGCCACAGTGCAGCACCAGAGGCCAGAAAAATTTGTCATGTACACATGCCTGAAAAATTAGGTATTGTTGCAGCCGCTGCATTTTGATGTTTTCCAGGCAGAAAGTGCACTTGCGGCTTGAACCCTAGTTGGTGGCGGTGAAGTCACGCAAGTCATAGCAGCATATGGACCATTTTTAGCCCAAGGCATCTCATCAGGCCTTTTTTAGTCAAATGTATCGCCCACTTTCAGTCCCTTCGGGATCCATGCCTCATTTATCTTAATAAAGGTGAGGTAATCTAGACTTTTTTGACCTAGGAGACTTCTCTTCTCAGTGACAATACCTCCTGCTGCGCTGAAGATCCTTTCTGACAGGACACTTGAAGCGGGGCAGGCCAGAAGTTCTATCTCAAATTGGGATAGCTCAGGCCACAGGTCAAGCCTGCACACCCATTAGTCAAGGGGTTAATCGCTCCTCAGAGTGTCGATATCTTCAGTTAAGGCGAGGTAGTCTGCTACCTGTCGGTCGAGTTGTTCCCCGAGGGTGGACCCCAAAGGTCTGTGGCGATGCGTAGGACTTAAAAAGCTCTGCATGTCCTCCATCAACAACACATCTGTAAAGCATCCTGTCCTTGCCGACGTGGTCGTGGTAGGAGGAGGATTACTTTCACCTCTTCCCCTGTTAGATTCCCGTTGTGATGTGACATCACCCTTATACGCTGTGTAAAGCAAATTTTTAAACTTGTTTTGGAACTGCTGCATCCTTTCTGACTTCCGGTAATTTGGTAACATTTCAGCCACTTTCTGCTTATACCGGGGGTCTAGTAGCGTGGCCACCCAGTACAGGTCGTTCTCCTTCAGCCTTTTTATACGAGATTCCCTCAACAGGCATGACAGCATGAAAGACCCCATTTGCACAAGGTTGGATGCCGAGCTCCTCATGTCCCGTTCCTCTTCCTCACTGATCTTACTGAAGGTCTGTTCTTCCCCCCAGCCATGTACAACACCACGGGTACCAGATAGGTGACAACGAGCACCCTGGGATGCCTGCTGTGGTTGGTCTTCCTCCTCCTCAAAGCCACATTTCTCCTCTGACTCAGACTTCCTCAGACTCCTCTTCCAGCAGTTGCCACAGGTCCAGCAAGCGATGCTGATAAGGCTGTTTCTGGTGGTGATGGTGACCACAACTCTTCCTCTTCCTCTTCACGCTCATCTACGGCCTGCTCCAGCACTCTTCGCAGGGCACGCTCCAGGAGGAAAACAAATGGGATGATGTCGTTGATGGTGCCTTCGGTGCGACTGACTAGGTTTGTCACCTCCTCAAAAGGACGCATGAGCCTACAGGCATTGCGCATGAGCGTCCAGTAACGTGGCAAAAAAATACCTAGCTCTGCAGAGGGTGTCCTAGCACCCCGGTCATACAAATAATCGTTGACGGCTTTTTCTTGTTGGAGCAGGCGGTCGAACATTAGGAGTGTTGAATTCCAACGTGTCGGGCTGTCACAAATCAAGCGCCTCACTGGCATGTTGTTTCACTGCTGAATATCTGAAAAGTGCGCCATGGCCGTGTAGGAACGCCTGAAATGGCCACACACCTTTCTGGCCTGCTTGAGGACATCCTGCAAGCCTGGGTACTTATGCACAAAGCATTGTACGATCAGATTCAACACAACTTGCCTAAATTTAATGCCGCCAACAAATTGCTTCCATTGTCACACACCACTTTGCCGATCTCCAGTTAGTACGGAGTCAGCCACTGATTCACCTGTGCATTCAGGGCAGACAGAAGTGCTGATCCAGTGTGACTCTCTGCTTTCAGGCAAGTCAACCCCAAGACAGCGTGACACAGTCGTATCCGGGATGTGGAATAGCCCCTGGGGAGCTGGGGGGGGTGCAGTTGATGTGGAACAAGACGCAGCAGCAGAAGAGGACTCAGCCGAGGAGGTTAGCGAAGAGGATGGACTAGGAGGAGTAGAGGAGGTGGCAGCAGGCCTACCTGCAAGTCGTGACGGTGTCACCAACTCCTCTGCAGAGCCACGCATTCCATGCTTGGCAGCCATCAGCAATTTTACCCAATGCCCTGACCGTGCTTTGCAGACCAGGTATCAGTGGTCAGATGGACCCTTGCCCCAACACTGTGTGCCAGACATGCCATGACTTCCTTTTCCACAATAGAGTACAGGTTGGGGATTGCCTTTTGTGAAAAAAAAAATTCAGCTGGGTACCTTCCATTGCGGTTTCCCAATAGCTACACATTTTTTGAATGCCTCAGACTCCACCAGCTTGTATAGTAAAAGCTGGCAGTCTAAGAGTTCCGACAAGCCAGCTGTCAGACGCTGGGCAAGGGGGTGACTCTGTGACATTGGCTTCTTACACTCAAACATTTCCTTGACAGACACCTGACTGTAGGCAGATGAGCAGGAACTGCTGAAGGTGAGAGGCGGAGTGGCGGATGGTTGAGAGGGGGCAAGAAGGACAGCAGTGGTTGACGTGGCTGAAGATACTGGACCAAGAGGAGGATGGTGGCTTTGAGTTTGTGTGCTGTTTGTACTCATCATGTGTTGATCCAATAGGCATTTGTGATGTGAGATCTTGTGCCTTCGCAAAGCAGTTGTACCTAGGTGGGTGTTGTACTTCCCACGACTCAGTTTCTTTTGGCACAGGTTGCAAATGGCATCGCTGTTATCAGAGGCAGACACACAAAAAAAATGCCACACTGCTGAGCTTTGCAATGACGGCATTCTGGTGGTGGCAACAGCATGCGTTGATTGGCGTGCTGTCTGGCTGACCCCGGGTGCCGATGCATGCTGTCTGACAGTGCCACTAGCTCCTTGCGATGACCTCCCCCTGCTTCCAACTCGTCTCATCCTCCTCTCTGTCTCCCCATCTGAACTCTCAGCCTGTTCTTCTTTTCTTCGAGCGGGCACCCACGTGACATTCACAAACACATCGTCATCATCAACCGCTTCACTTATATCTGACAACTCAGCAAAGGAAGCAGCAGCGGGTACAACATCATCATCATCAGACCGTACGTCCATGTGTGTAATGCTGCCTGACTGAGACATATCCCTGTTATCTACATCTTCTGGCAATAATGATTGCGCATCACTTATTTCTTCCAACTGATGTGTAAATAACTCCTCTGACAGATCAAGTGAAGCGGCTGTGGTGCTAGTGTTGGTGGTGGCGGCAGGTGGGCGAGTGGTAACTTGAGAGGTGCCCGAAGCTGAGCTGGAGGAGGATGGTGCGTCAAGGTTCCGAGCAGAAGCTGTAGAAGATTGGGTGTCCTGTGTAAGCCAGTCAACTATGTCCTCAGAACTTTTCGAGTTCAGGGTAAGTGGCCTCTGAACACTGGGCATTAGTCTAGGGCCAAAGGGAATCACAGCACCACGACCACGACGGCCCCTGCGGGGTGGCCTGCCTCTGCCTGTCATTTTTTTTAGATTAGTGGTACTATGCGTGCAAGTTACTGTGCCACCAGATATAAGTGGTGGGCACTGGCAATGGGCACAGTACACTCTGTGGGCCTGACACACGCTGGCAGGCAACTGCAATTATATTACAGAGACAAAATAGTTTTACTGTTTTAAATGCAATCAATTGTGACACCAGATATGAGTGGTGGGCACTGGCAGTAGTGGGCACAGTACACGCTGTGGGCCTGACACACGCTAGCAGGCAACTGCAATTATATTACAGAGAAAAAATAGTTTTACTGTTTTAAATGCAAGCTACTGTGCAACCAGATATGAGTGGTGGGCACAGTACACGCTGTGGGCCTGACACACGCTAGCAGGCAACTGCAATTATATTACAGAGAAAAAATTGTTTTACTGTTTTAAATGCAATATATTGTGACACCAGATATGAGTGGTTGGCACTGGCAGTAGTGGGCACAGTACACTCTGTGGGCCTGACACATGCTAGCAGTCAACTGCAATTATATTACAGAAAAAAAATTGTTTTACTGTTTTAAATGCAAGCTACTGTGCCACTAGATATGAGTGGTGTGCACTGGCAGTAGTGGGCACAGTACACTCTGTGGGCCTGACACACGCTGGCAGGCAACTGCAATTATATTACAGAGAAAAAATTGTTTTACTGTTTTAAATGCAAGCTACTGTGCTACCAGAAATGAGTGGTGGCACTGGCAGTAGTGGGCACAGTACACTCTGTGGGCCTGACACACGCTGGCAGGCAACTGCAATTATATTACAGAGAAAAAAAATAAAAGCAGACTGATGTACTAGCCCTAAAAGGACTTTTTGGGGTGCTGTCAGGATGCTGTCCTTACAGCAGATCAGATGAGTCTTTGAGGACTGTAGTGGACACTGAATACACTGGCCTAGCTAACGATTTCCCTATTAAATCAGCAGCCGCTACACTCTCCCTGCTCTCACTAAGACTGCAGGTTCCGAATGAATCTAAGATGGATGCTGTCCTTGCTTTTTGATAGGAGGTGGGAGGGTCTGGAAGGGTCTGCTGCTGATTGGCTGGAATGTGTCTGCTGACTGTGAGGTACAGGGTCAAAGTTTGCTCAATGATGACAAATAGGGGGCGGACCAACCATCGCATATGTTCGCCCGCCGCGGCGAACAAGCGATGTTCGCCGGGAACTGTTTGTTGGCAAATAGTTCGGGACATCTCTACTCACCGCCCCTTTCAATCCTCGGTGCACAGATCCCTAGGAGAAGCAAATCCACCGTAGAAAACAAAGTATTGAGTCCAGCACTTACGGTAGGTCCAGAAGAAAACCATGAATTTCTTATTTAAAATATTTAAAAAAAAATCCCAAAATAGCACACAGCAGGCATTTCTTCACACTGTCAACGTGCTTCGGACTGCACTCAGTCCTTTTTTATGACATAAAACAAATGAAACCCTTTTGCGTCCTGCTGTGTGCCGTTTTTGGACTTTTTGAAAAATATTTAAAATAAAAAATTTATGGCTTTATTTGGGACCTGAATGCTGGATCCACTACTTTGTTTTCTACAGTTTGATAAATCTACCCCATAGTTTTTGTTGACTAAGAATGCTTTACACAGGTTAGTTTCAGCCTAAACTAGCGCCGATCAACGACATGTGTTTTTACATAGCTCGATGCAAACTGAATCATCACTACCACCTCTTCAATACAATTACTATGATTGTTTGTCCCCTATTCAGTGTATGTTGTCAGCAGCAAGAAGGCATAATATCAAGCAACCCCAAAAAACTTTGGTAGCCTTATAAGTCCAAGCTCTGCAGTTCATATATAAAATTAAAACATTAGAGCAGAGCTGCTTAGATCTCACATAAAATCTGGAAATCTACAAATGAATAAAGAAAACACCTCAATTGTAGTTGCGATGTTTCAGGTCCTCCAATGATATCACACTTTACCGCTCAGTCTGAAATGCATTCTACAAAGCTTGTTCCTCACATGGATGATCCAACCTCTGCAATCCCTATATTAGGAGAAGACAGTGGGGCACCCAAATAGTAAATCACCACAACACTTTTACATATATAACACATGGTTTTCATTGTACTCATAAAATGGATAAAACAGAAAGACACATAAATTATAAAGCTCCTTGCATAAAAGGCCCGACTCTAGTTTCACAAAAGCTTCTTCCATGGCACATACACCCTTCTGGGAGCCACATTTATATACAATTCAACAAATAAATAAAAACTGAATTATAAATACGCTTTATAAAAATACACCAACATTGCCATACACCTTCTTTAAGAAAATAAAACATTAAAAATATCCTAACCTTTTAATCTGGGGATCCATTAATCCTGTGTGTCCAAAAAAGGACTAATCAATACATCACTGCGTGCTCTCTGACATCTTAAGGTCCATTTACATCGCCGAAAGTGTTTTGCGGTCCATTATGCGAACATGTGAATGTCACATGGCTTTTAACTAATAGTGTTGCAAGAAAAGAATTTTAAGAAGCCAATCAACACAAGGATTCTCTTTGACTTAGGGAGGTAAGATCTTTCCAGACCCTTCACACCACCCACAACTCTTTCCAACCCCATTAACACACGTAGCCATAATTCTTGGTGTAAAGGCCATAGGAGCCGTTTATTAAACAGCAATAATACTCCAACATCATTTTAAAGTAAACATAAATAAATATCAACCAAAAAATTCAAACATATAAAATACAATGTAATAATAACATTCACTTTGCGGAAGGATCCTAGAAGGCAACCCTAGCAAGCTGCGATCTTCACTTCACACATCTTCATCCTTACCCTCGGCCGCACTCGCCGACCCAACAGGAGCCCCAGCTTTCAGTTTACCGAACCACATAGATGCAAGTTCCAACGTGTCATGCACCTACTAAACATAGTATTGCCTTCCAGGACCCCCCGTTAATCTGCCAACGACGCACATAGGAGACACCTCACCTATGGACGTCCCGCCACACCCTGAACACTGTCTCCAAACCATTCTGAAGCCCCAGGGCCCACAAATCAATACCAATCTCATTCAGATGCACCCCGTCAGACCTAAGGAACTGAGACGAAGCCACCTCCAACTCCCTGTGGCGAACCACAAAACCGCCTTGCCGCTGCACAAAGCACCCCGCCTCCTTATTCAACTTCGCCCTAGCCTTGTTGATACGGTCCACTGACCTCGCAAAATGCCACAAACTCCTAGCCACCACCTCCGACCACACAACCAACAAATCCGGGAACTCCTCCATTAGAAGCAACAAATCCAGTTTGATGTCCCTGATAACATCCCTCGAGCGGCGAACACCTAAGTCATTCCCGCCCACATGCAAAACCACAATGTCCAGGCACCTGTCCAAGGAGACAAAAGCATGAAATTCAGGCAACATGCGGCCCCACAACATACCCCGCACACCAATCCACCGGACCTGCAACTCATCCGGCTGGAAACCCAACTGCCGACCACTTCTCCTCACATCCGCTCTCAACGCTCCCCAGTAAACATAAGAATGGCCAAAAATCCACGCCAAACAAGAACGCAAACCTGCAAACAAACAAAGGGAAAAAACTGTTACCCAAACATGCAAATAACATACACAACAACTAAGCTCACTACCTCCACCAACCTCACAACAAGTGAGGACGAATATATGAGCGAAAACACGCAGACTCCCACCGGCCAATCCGCATAATAGCATCCTCGCCCAAACCCCATCTAGCAGCCTCCGTCGCCGTGCCAATACGAAAAGAATGAGACGCAAACTCACTCGCCACAAAACTCGCTGCTGTCAAACACTTACGAAAAACCGCCACAAACTGATAGCGGGACAAGGCCGAGCCATCAGAATGTACCAGCAATCCCGCGCCCCCAAGAGGTCGAAGGGCCAAAAACTCCTCCAAACAACGAACCGGGCACACCACCGATCCCGGCAGAGGCCGCAACAAAATGCTCACCCCCTTGCCCACCTGGTCCGTTTTGGACCTACGCAACACACACCGCAATTCCTCTTCGCCAATACTCACATCCTCCCGTAATAAACCTCCCCCACGCACCCGACTAACCGCCACCAGCTCAGAAACCCGGAATGCCCCAAAGAAAGCCATGGCAAAAGCTGCTCTAAACAAACACACCTCATACCACGACTCGCACACACTCCCCGCCTGATCCCATAACAACTGCAGAACCTGGAAAGACACCGGACGCCGGCAATCCTTCCTTACCACACTGCGACGATACCCCTTCAAAGCCTGTCTCACCCAAAAACTCCGAGACACATCAGCCAAACCCCGCATCCGTAACCAAAAAGCCACCGCTGCCACCCTCTTAGCAGCAACAGAAAAAGATAGACCATCGCTAAACGACCGACCCACAAAATAAACTAACAGCGAGTGAAAATCCTCAGCCCCCTTGCAGCCCCCCCACCTGCTCAATCAAACATTCCCAGTGTGACCACACAGAAGAATAAGCCGACCACATACCGCTACTCACGGACCACTGAACCAGATCTAAAGAGACCCCAAGGCCACGCTCCAGAGCCACTGAGGACACATCAGACCCGACACCTCCGCGCCCGGAACCAAACTGCGAGAACGATCCCACTGGAAACGAGAAAGAGCGTCAGCAATGGAATTATCAATCCCAGGTACATGAACTGCCACAAAACAAGCATTCAACTTCAAACCGTTCAAAACTAAATGACGAAGCAACCGCACCACAGGGGGAGAATTTGCTGACTGACTATTCACCGCCTGCACCACCCCCAAATTGTTGCAACAGAAACACATCCTCTTATTCCTCAACAAATCCCCCCACAACTCGGTAGCCAAAACAATAGGGAACAACTCCAACAAAGCCAAGTTCCCAAGCAAACCAGCCACCCTCCATTCCTCTGGCCAAGCCCCAGCGCTCCATTGACCCTGACAAAAAGCCCCATAACCACAGGAACCTGACGCGTCCGTAAACAACTCCAAATCCACATTACAAATAGGCGCCTCCATCCACACCGAACGGCCGTTAAATTCCCTCAAAAAACGCTCCCACACCTCCAAGTCCGCACGCACCTCAGCAGACAACCGCACAAAATGAAAAGGGGCCTTCACTCCCGCTGTGGCCATAGCCAAACATCTGCAAAAAACCCTACCCATAGGCAATATCCTACAGGCAAAATTCAATTTTCCTAAAATGGACTGCACCCGTCTAAGCTGCACCTTCTTCGCATTCCACAACAAACCCACTTAACAACGCAAATCCTCCACCTTATCCAAAGGCAACCGACACTCCATAGCTACGCTATCAATTTCAATCCCCAAAAACTTCATTGTCGTAGAAGGACCTTCTGTCTTCTCACGTGCCAACGGTACCCCAAAACTTGCGGACATCCACTCCATGGTGTGCAACAAAACTGAACACACCCTCGACCCAGCTGGCCCTAAAAACAAAAAATCATCAAGATAATGCAAAACAGAACTCCATCCCACCTCCTGCCGCACAACCCATTCCAAAAAGCAACTAAACGTTTCAAACAGGGAACAAAAGATAGCACATCCCATAGGCAAACAACAATCCACAAAAAATTGCCCCTCCCATTTAAAACCAAGCAAACGAAAACTATCCGGGTGAATCGGCAGCAAGCGGAAAGCAGCCTCAATATCCGTCTTTGCCAACAATGCACCCTGCCCAAAAAGACGCACCCACCTCACCGCCTCATCGAATGACGTATAAGACACCGAGCATAACTCATCATCAATACCGTCGTTCACGGAACACCCCACCGGGTAGGATAAATTATGATTGAGCCGAAATTTGTTGAGCTCCTTCTTCGGGACCAACCCCAAAGGCGAAACCCACAAATCCGGCAACGGACACTCGACAAAGGGGCCTACTACCCTCCCAGCCGACACCTCCTTTGCAATTTTTTCCGAAACCACCTCCGGCCGCAGCAACGCCGAGGACAAATTATGCCCCGCGATTCCCGCTCCCACTGCCGAACACGAAATCCTAAAACCGTCCCGAAACCCAGCCAACAATAAAGCCGCTGCCTCCTTATTTGGGTACCTCTCTAGAAACGGCTCCATCACGTCCACCCTCACCGGGGTCACCCCTCTTCTGCGCAACCTCGAATCCCCTTCCCCTACCGCGCTTGAAACACAGCGCAAAGCTATGGGCACCACCACAGCCGGAGCACTCGTGTTTTGAAACGACAGTCGGATAGGTATTTGCAGTAACCCTCGTTGAACTGCCAACAACAACATTTTCTGACCCCCCCAGCTGATTCGGACGCCGAGGGACCCCTGGCTCCCACCCTTTGGGGCCGTCATCAATCGCATCCACAGACCTATATCCTTATGATCCCAACGAATACTAGGCCTGAGCACCTTCCTCTGGCGAAACTGCTTATCATACCGGAGCCAAGCCACCCCCCCATACGTCCGGTACGCCTCCCCAATGGCATCCATGTAGCAAAACAGAGCCGAACAGTGTTCAGGCGCCTTTTCGCCACCACACTAGCCAAAATAGCAAATGCCTGCAGCCAATTTAGAAAAGTACGCGGAATCATCCTGTATCTCCGCTTCTCCTCCTCCTTTTTACTCTCGTCCGGCTTCACCCTGTCCAATTGAAACTTATCCAACGGAAGCAGCGAGAATATCTCCACATATTCGTCTTTCCAAATCTTCTCCCTAACCTCAATCTTCAAATGAGCCCCAAACGGCCCTTCAAAGCACACATAGACCTCACCCCTAGCGGCATCCGCCAACCTGACCTCATCCCCCGCACCCTGACTACCGCCACTCCCAGCGACCACAAACGCCGCCGCACCCACTCCGACGGCAGGAGAGCTCCCTACCCCAGCCGCACACCCACGCTCCCCGTCACCAACCGCAGGCGCAGCAGCCCATACTGCGGCCGGAGACGACTCCGCCCCAGACTTCCATTGCGACAACAAAGTCCACATACCCTGTCCTCCCCTGGATGCCCCCCCCCACCACCCCAACAAGGTCCAAACCCGACGTCCTCTCACCTGGCTGTCCCTGGGGTGTCCTCCCAGCAGCCGCCGATCGCACCGGTGTACTTCTCCGCGAAGACTCGATTGCCGACCTGGACGTAGAAGGACATGCGCCGACTGCATCGTCCCACCGACCCTCGACCTCCCAAGCCTCCTGGCAGACTTCACCTTCCTCCAGCGCTTGATCATCCACGAAACCACCACCAACGTCCCTTTGGCATGGCTGTAACGGAATCGCGTCCCTGCTAGCAGGCCCACCTCCAGGCGGCCGTGGACCACCGGCATCATCAACTTCAGGCCCACCAAACCCCAGCTCCACGGAAGTCCCACTGTGAGCCGCATCCGGCCTTCTCACATTTATACTGTCCACCAGCTGCACTGGGGGCGGAGCCAAGCCCATTCCCCCAGCCAGCGCAATCCTCTGTATATCCCTGCCCAGCACTTCAGAGGTACCAGCAGGTGGCGACATTCCGGATCCAACACGCAGCTGAGCACCTGCCACCGGCCGGCCTGTAGACAGAGACCGCGGCGCCGCCCGCAGTCTCCTGGACGAGTCCCCCGCTGCTGCACCCACACCAGCCGAACGTACCGCCTCCAACTCCGGACTCTGCGATGCCTCCTGATGCCTCCTGCGCTCATACGCCGCCGACTGGTCCTCACCTGGGGTAAGTGAGACCTCATCACCGTGGCCACCATCACCGCCGGCCGCCCGAGACCTAACACTACGTCCACCTGAACGCGCCAGACCGTGATCCGCCTCACCGCAAGGCACACTCCCAGGCAACCTAGAGGGAGCCTGACCCCGGCTACTCCGCAACTCAATCGCATGCGCGCGACGCGGCGCCGAATTCCTCCCGCTGCGCCGGCTGGCAGGGACACTTGTCACTCCAGCCGGAGCAAGCGGAGGGTTAACAGGGAGGCTCCTAAGCCGGCGCCGTAACCGGGGAGGTACCTCCGGACTCAAGCGCTCCAGAGGGACAGATCTCCTAGCCCTCACTCTCCCCACCGCCGCCTGCAGACTACTTACCAGCCAGTCAGAACCATGCTGTTCTGCTGCTGCCCGCACCGCTACCAGCAAATCCTCAAGCACCGCCATGCCCCTAAAGTCGCCTGCGCCCGCAACTTCACCAGAACAATAATGGCCTCTGGTGCCGCCTCCCACCACAGCCCAGAATATAAACGGCCCACGAAACTGCAGCACCGCCCCCCCCCCCCCTGCACGTCCCCAGCAAACCCTCCACCCCCCCACGAAATTTACCCTATCCTAGTCTTCCACTTCCCCCCTCAGTCAGTTCTCACTGCGCTACGTCTGCGCCTCGCTCAGTTGTCCTGATTTTTATCATTATCCTGAAAAGGAATATACCTTCATTTAAATGCCATTAACCTAAGCAATAGCATTGCTATAATTTTCCTGATTAGTAACTACTGTATATAGAAGGGCCTACATTGTACACAATCATATATTAAAATCAATATTTAATTATTTAATTCTCAGGGTTGCCGGGGCCCCAAGAAAATGTTTGTTTTTTTTTAAAACTTCATGTTTGTAAATATCTGTAACTGATTCGCTACCGCTTCATTTCCTCTGCATTAGTTAAAGACCTTGGAACTTTAGCCCATTATGATGTTTTTATAATCAGTTTCCAATTCTATAGTAATATGGTAAATGTGTTCAATTCTAGTTTTCAGCACACTCAAAGTTCGTTCCACATACTGGAGGCCACAAGGGCACCCCAGCACGTAGACTTCCCCCCCATATTATCATAACTATGATTACCCACAATTCTTTAATTGTCACGATTGACAATGTTGCAGAATCTGTCTTAAAATTTCTGACAATGTTTGAAGCCTTATGAAAGATGCAATCACATTCCAAATGAGCACTAACGTTTTTATACATGACACAGTTATCGTTTTTATACACAGTTATTGGGAACGAGCATCATCATATCAACACAACTCAATTTTTTCCTGCACCTTTGTATATTGAAACTGGACTCAACATACAATGCCTCAGACTCAGATCCAACCAACTAACATGGCTATTTCTCCGGTAAAACACCTCTATTGGTTGTCTAGTAGCTTCTCTTCACAGTACAATGTGGTAATACATGTCCTGTACTGCATTCTGTCTGTGCCAGGATGAGCTGCTCATTTGGATATCAGATAAGGTTGGCTTAATTTTATGTTTCAAATACACTGTGTCAGTGGCATACATAGAGAAAAAGGGCCCAGTAGCAAGGATCAAACCAAGCCCCCCACACAGGACAGAAGGGTCTCTGCTAGAGTTGAGCGAACACCTGGATGTTCGGGTTCGAGAAGTTCGGCCGAACTTCCCGAAAATGTTCGGGTTCGGGATCCGAACCCGATCCGAACTTCGTCCCGAACCCGAACCCCATTGAAGTCAATGGGGACCCGAACTTTTCGGCACTAAAAAGGCTGTAAAACAGCCCAGGAAAGGGCTAGAGGGCTGCAAAAGGCAGCAACATGTAGGTAAATCCCCTGCAAACAAATGTGGATAGGGAAATGAATTAAAATAAAAATTAAATAAATAAAAATTAACCAAAATCAATTGGAGAGAGGTCCCATAGCAGAGAATCTGGCTTCCCGTCACCCACCACTGGAACAGTCCATTCTCAGATATTTAGGCCCCGGAACCCAGGCAGAGGAGAGAGGTCCCGTAACAGAGAATCTGGCTTCATGTCAGTAGAGAATTAGTCTGCATGTCATAGCAGAGAATGAGGCTTCACGTCAGCCACCAATGCAACAGTCCATTGTCATATATTTAGGCCCAGCACCCAGGCAGAGAAGGGAGGTCCCGTAACAGACAATCTGGCTTCATGTCAGCAGAGAATCAGTCTGCATGTCATAGCAGAGAATCAGGCTTCACGTCAGCCACCACTGCAACAGTCCATTGGCATATATTTAGGCCCAGCACACAGGCAGAGGAGAGAGGTCCCGTAACAGACAATCTGGCTTCATGTCAGTAGAGAATCAGTCTGCATGTCATAGCAGAGAATCAGGCTTCACGTCACCCACCACTGCAACAGTCCATTTTCATAAGTTTAGGCCAAGCACCCAGGCAGAGGAGAGAGGTCCCGTAACAGACAATCTGGCTTCATGTCAGCAGAGAATTAGTCTGCATGTCATAGCAGAGAATGAGGCTTCACGTCACCCACCACTGCAACAGTCCATTGGCATATATTTAGGCCCAGCACCCAGGCAGAGGAGAGAGGTCCTGTAACAGACAATCTGGCTTCATGTCAGCAGAGAATCAGTCTGCATGTCATAGCAGAGAATGAGGCTTCACGTCAGCCACCACTGCAACAGTCCATTGGCATATATTTAGGCCCAGCACACAGGCAGAGGAGAGAGGTCCCGTAACAGACAATCTGGCTTCATGTCAGCAGAGAATTAGTCTGCATGTCATAGCAGAGAATGAGGCTTCACGTCAGCCACCACTGCAACAGTCCATTGGCATATATTTAGGCCCAGCACACAGGCAGAGGAGAGAGGTCCCGTAACAGACAATCTGGCTTCATGTCAGTAGAGAATCAGTCTGCATGTCATAGCAGAGAATCAGGCTTCACGTCACCCACCACTGCAACAGTCCATTTTCATAAGTTTAGGCCAAGCACCCAGGCAGAGGAGAGAGGTCCCGTAACAGACAATCTGGCTTCATGTCAGCAGAGAATTAGTCTGCATGTCATAGCAGAGAATGAGGCTTCACGTCACCCACCACTGCAACAGTCCATTGGCATATATTTAGGCCCAGCACCCAGGCAGAGGAGAGAGGTCCTGTAACAGACAATCTGGCTTCATGTCAGCAGAGAATCAGTCTGCATGTCATAGCAGAGAATGAGGCTTCACGTCAGCCACCACTGCAACAGTCCATTGGCATATATTTAGGCCCAGCACACAGGCAGAGGAGAGAGGTCCCGTAACAGACAATCTGGCTTCATGTCAGCAGAGAATTAGTCTGCACGTCATAGCAGAGAATGAGGCTTCACGTCAGCCACCACTGCAACAGTCCATTGGCATATATTTAGGCCCAGCACACAGGCAGAGGAGAGAGGTCCCGTAACAGACAATCTGGCTTCATGTCAGTAGAGAATCAGTCTGCATGTCATAGCAGAGAATCAGGCTTCACGTCACCCACCACTGCAACAGTCCATTTTCATAAGTTTAGGCCAAGCACCCAGGCAGAGGAGAGAGGTCCCGTAACAGACAATCTGGCTTCATGTCAGCAGAGAATCAGTCTTCATATCATAGCAGAGAATCAGGCTTCACGTCACCCACCACTGTAAGAGTCCATTTTCATAAATTTAGGCCCAGCACCCAGGCAGAGGAGAGAGGTCCCGTAACAGAGGATCTGGCTTCATGTCAGCAGAGAATCATTCTGCATGTCATAGCAGAGAATCAGGCTTCACGTCACCCAACATTGGAACAGTCCATTGGCATATATTTAGGCCCCGGCACCCAGACAGAGGAGAGGTTCATTCAACTTTGGGTAGCCTCGCAATATAATGGTAAAATGAAAATAAAAATAGGATTGAATGAGGAAGTGCCCTGGAGTCCAATAATATATGGTTAAGGGGAGGTAGTTAATGTCTAATCTGGACAAGGGACGGACAGATCCTGTGGGATCCATGCCTGGTTCATTTTTATGAACGTCAGCTTGTCCACATTGGCTGTAGACAGGCGGCTGCGTTTGTCTGTAATGACGCCCCCTGCCGTGCTGAATACACGTTCAGACAAAACGCTGGCCGCCGGGCAGGCCAGCACCTCCAAGGCATAAAAGGCTAGCTCTGGCCACGTGGACAATTTAGAGACCCAGAAGTTGAATGGGGCCGAACCATCAGTCAGTACGTGGAGGGGTGTGCACATGTACTGTTCCACCATGTTAGTGAAATGTTGCCTCCTGCTAACACGTTGCGTATCAGGTGGTGGTGCAGTTAGCTGTGGCGTGTTGACAAAAGTTTTCCACATCTCTGCCATGCTAACCCTGCCCTCAAAGGAGCTGGTACTCGCGCATCTTCCTATCACGCTCCAGTGCAGGAAGTAAGGTGGGCACATTGTCTTTGTAGCGTGGATCCAGCAGGGTGGCAACCCAGTAGTCCGCACAGGTTAAAATGTGGGCAACTCTGCTGTCGTTGCGCAGGCACTGCAGCATGTAGTCGCTCATGTGTGCCAGGCTGCCCAGGGGTAAGGACAAGCTGTCCTCTGTGGGAGGCGTATCGTCATCGTCCTGCCTTTCCCCCCAGCCACGCACCAGTGATGGACCTGAGCTGCGTTGGGTGCCACCCCGCTGTGACCATGCTTCATCCTCATCCTCCTCCACCTCCTCCTCATCCTCGTCCTCCTCGTCCTCCAGTAGTGGGTCCTGTCTGGCCACATTTGTACCTGGCCTCTGCTGTTGCCAAAAACCTCCCTCTGAGTCACTTCGAAGAGACTGGCCTGAAAGTGCTAAAAATGACCCCTCTTCCTCCTCCTCCTCCTCCTGGGCCACCTCCTCTTCCATCATCGCCCTAAGTGTTTTCTCAAGGAGACATAGAAGTGGTATTGTAACGCTGATAACGGCGTCATCGCCACTGGCCATGTTGGTGGAGTACTCGAAACAGCGCAACAGGGCACACAGGTCTCGCATGGAGGCCCAGTCATTGGTGGTGAAGTGGTGCTGTTCTATAGTGCGACTGACCCGTGCGTGCTGCAGCTGAAACTCCACTATGGCCTGCTGCTGCTCGCACAGTCTGTCCAGCATGTGCAAGGTGGAGTTCCACCTGGTGGGCACGTCGCATATGAGGCGGTGAGCGGGAAGGCCGAAGTTACACTGTAGCGCAGACAGGCGAGCAGCAGCAGGATGTGAATGCCGGAAGCGCGAACAGACGGCCCGCACTTTATGCAGCAGCTCTGACATGTCGGGGTAGTTGTGTATGAACTTCTGCACCACCAAATTCAGCACATGCGCCAAGCAAGGGATGTGCGTCAAATTGGCTAGTCCCAGAGCTGCAACGAGATTTCGCCCATTATCACACACCACCAGGCCGGGCTTGAGGCTCACCGGCAGCAACCACTCGTCGGTCTGTTGTTCTATACCCCGCCACAACTCCTGTGCGGTGTGGGGCCTGTCCCCCAAACATATGAGTTTCAGAATGGCCTGCTGACGTTTACCCCGGGCTGTGCTGAAGTTGGTGGTGAAGGTGTGTGGCTGACTGGATGAGCAGGTGGAAGAAGAGGAGGAGGAAGCCGAGAAGGAGGAGGTGGCAACAGGAGGCAAAGAATGTTGCCCTGCGATCCTTGGCGGCGGAAGGACGTGCGCCAAACAGCTCTCCGCCTGGGGCCCAGCTGCCACTACATTTACCCAGTGTGCTGTTAGTGAGATATAGCGTCCCTGGCCGTGCTTACTGGTCCACGTATCTGTGGTTAGGTGGACCTTGCTACAGATGGCGTTGCGCAGTGCACACTTGATTTTATCGGATACTTGGTTGTGCAGGGAAGGCACGGCTCTCTTGGAGAAGTAGTGGCGGCTGGGAACAACATACTGTGGGACAGCAAGCGACATGAGCTGTTTGAAGCTGTCTGTGTCCACCAGCCTAAATGACAGCATTTCATAGGCCAGTAGTTTAGAAATGCTGGCATTCAGGGCCAGGGATCGAGGGTGGCTAGGTGGGAATTTACGCTTTCTCTCAAATGTTTGTGAGATGGAGAGCTGAACGCTGGCGTGTGACATGGTTGAGACGCTTGGTGACGGAGGTGGTGGTGGTGGTGTTGGTGGTACATCCCCTGTTTGCTGGGCGGCAGGTGCCAACGTTCCTCCAGAGGCGGAGGAAGAGGCCGAGGCGGCAGTAGCAGAAGAGGCCGAGGCGGCAGCAGCAGAAGAGGTAGCAGGGGGAGCCTGAGTGACTTCCTTGGTTTTAAGGTGTTTACTCCACTGCAGTTCATGCTTTGCATGCAGGTGCCTGGTCATGCAGGTTGTGCTCAGGTCCAGAACGTTAATGCCTCGCTTCAGGCTCTGATGGCACAGCGTGCAAACCACTCGGGTCTTGTCGTCAGCACATTGTTTGAAGAAGTGCCATGCCAGGGAACTCCTTGAAGCTGCCTTTGGGGTGCTGGGTCCCAGATGGCGGCGGTCAGTAGCAGGCGGAGTCTCTTGGCGGCGGGTGTTCTGCTTTTGCCCACTGCTCCCTCTTTTGCTACGCTGTTGGCTCGGTCTCACCACTGCCTCTTCCTCCGAACTGTGAAAGTCAGTGGCACGACCTTCATTCCATGTGGGGTCTAGGACCTCATCGTCCCCTGCATCGTCTTCCACCCAGTCTTGATCCCTGACCTCCTGTTCAGTCTGCACACTGCAGAAAGACGCAGCAGTTGGCACCTGTGTTTCGTCATCATCAGAGACATGCTGAGGTGGTATTCCCATGTCCTCATCATCAGGAAACATAAGTGGTTGTGCGTCAGTGCATTCTATGTCTTTCACCGCTGGGGAAGGGCTAGGTGGATGCCCTTGGGAAACCCTGCCAGCGGAGTCTTCAAACAGCATAAGAGACTGCTGCATAACTTGAGGCTGAGACAGTTTCCCTGGTATGCATGGGGGTGATGTGACAGACTGATGGGGTTGGTTTTCAGGCGCCATCTGTGCGCTTTCTGCAGAAGACTGGGTGGGAGATAATGTGAACGTGCTGGATCCACTGTCGGCCACCCAATTGACTAATGCCTGTACCTGCTCAGGCCTTACCATCCTTAGAACGGCATTGGGCCCCACCATATATCGCTGTAAATTCTGGCGGCTACTGGGACCTGAGGTAGTTGGTACACTAGGACGTGTGGATATGGCAGAACGGCCACGTCCTCTCCCAGCACCAGAGGGTCCACTAACATCACCACGACCATGTCCACATCCGCGTCCCTTACTAGATGTTTTCCTCATTGTTATCTTTCACCACAACAACAAAAATATTATTTGGCCCAATGTATTGTATTCAAATTCAGCGGGATATAAATTTGAGGCCTAGTATTTAGGCGCTGGGTGACCGGTATGGATTTACTAACAGAATTGGACTTGGAAATGCACAGTAGCGTGTGTGTGAAGTTATTCTGAATGACCCTATGTGCACCTTGAATATTATATACCCTTTTAGGGATAGATTTCAAATAGCTCTGATATAGCAGGAACCACTAAATTATGAAATTGCTAAATTGGGAATTGTATTTCAACCCAGAACAAAAAATGTGCTTTGACGGACACTAAATAACTTTCCCAGCCACAACAGGACAGCGGTAACGAGAGATTTAGCGGGATATAAATTTGAGGCCTAGTATTTAGGCGCTGGGTGACCGGTATGGATTTACTAACAGAATTAGACTTGGAAATGCACAGTAGCGTGTGTGTGAAGTTATTCTGAATGACCCTATGTGCACCTTGAATATTATATACCCTTTTAGGGATAGATTTCAAATAGCTCTGATATAGCAGAAACCACAAAATTATGAAATTGCTAAATTGGGAATTGTATTTCAACCCAGAACAAAAAATGTGCTTTGACGGACACTAAATAACTTTCCCAGCCACAACAGGACAGCGGTAACGAGAGATTTAGCGGGATATAAATTTGAGGCCTAGTATTTAGGCGCTGGGTGACCGGTATGGATTTAGTGACAGAATTAGACTTGGAAATGCACAGTAGCGTGTGTGTGAAGTTATTCTGAATGACCCTATGTGCACCTTGAATATTATATACCCTTTTAGAGATAGATTTCAAATAGCTCTGATAAAGCAGAAACCACTAAATTATGAAATTGCTAAATTGGGAATTGTATTTCAACCCTGAACAAAAAATGTGCTTTGACGGACACTAAATAACTTTCCCAGCCACAACAGGACAGCGGTAACGAGAGATTTAGCGGGATATAAATTTGAGGCCTAGTATTTAGGCGCTGGGTGACCGGTATGGATTTACTAACAGAATTAGACTTGGAAATGCACAGTAGCGTGTGTGTGAAGTTATTCTGAATGACCCTATGTGCACCTTGAATATTATATACCCTTTTAGGGATAGATTTCAAATAGCTCTGATATAGCAGAAACCACTAAATTATGAAATTGCTAAATTGGGAATTGTATTTCAACCCAGAACAAAAAATGTGCTTTGACGGACACTAAATAACTTTCCCAGCCACAACAGGACAGCGGTAACGAGAGATTTAGTGGGATATAAATTTGAGGCCTAGTATTTAGGCGCTGGGTGACCGGTATGGATTTAGTGACAGAATTAGACTTGGAAATGCACAGTAGCGTGTGTGTGAAGTTATTCTGAATGACCCTATGTGCACCTTGAATATTATATACCCTTTTAGAGATAGATTTCAAATAGCTCTGATAAAGCAGAAACCACTAAATTATGAAATTGCAAAATTGGGAATTGTATTTCAACCCTGAACAAAAAATGTGCTTTGACGGACACTAAATAACTTGCCCAGCCACAACAGTACAGCGGTAACGACAGATTTAGCGGGATATAAATTTGAGGCCTAGTATTTAGGCGCTGGGTGACCGGTATGGATTTAGTGACAGAATTAGACTGGGATATGGCCAAAAAATAACCACACTATTGCTGGTTAAATGCACTTGGTGACGGGCGCAGCTTGCCCCTGATGTAGTATAAGGCCAAAAAATGAACAGACTATTGCTGGTTAAATGCACTTGGTGTCACAGCTTGACCAACCACACTACTGAGGGTTAAATGCACTTGGTGACGGGCGCAGCTTGCCCCTGATGTAGTATATGGCCAAAAAATGAACAGACTATTGCTGGTTAAATGCACTTGGTGTGATAGCTTGACCAGCCACACTACTGAGGGTTAAATGCACTTGGTGACGGGCGCAGCTTGCCCCTGATGTAGTATATGGCCAAAAAATGAACAGACTATTGCTGGTTAAATGCACTTGGTGACGGGCGCAGCTTGCCCCTGATTTAGTATATGGCCAAAAAATGAACAGACTATTGCTGGTTAAATGCACTTGGTGTGATAGCTTGACCAACCACACTACTGAGGGTTAAATGCACTTGGTGACGGGCGCAGCTTGCCCCTGATGTAGTATATGGCCAAAAAATGAACAGACTATTGCTGGTTAAATGCACTTGGTGACGGGCGCAGCTTGCCCCTGATTTAGTATATGGCCAAAAAATGAACAGACTATTGCTGGTTAAATGCACTTGGTGTGATAGCTTGACCAACCACACTACTGAGGGTTAAATGCACTTGGTGACGGGCGCAGCTTGCCCCTGATTTAGTATATGGCCAAAAAATGAACAGACTATTGCTGGTTAAATGCACTTGGTGTGACAGCTTCACCCTGATGTAGGCTTTAGCCAAAAAACAACCACACCATTGAGGGTTAAATGCACTTGGTGACAGGCGCAGCTTGCCCCTGATGTAGTATATGGCCAAAAAATGAACAGACTATTGCTGGTTAAATGCACTTGGTGTGACAGCTTGACCAACCACACTACTGAGGGTTAAATGCACTTGGTGACGGGCGCAGCTTGCCCCTGATGTAGTATATGGCCAAAAAATGAACAGACTATTGCTGGTTAAATGCACTTGGTGTGACAGCTTGACCAACCACACTACTGAGGGTTAAATGCACTTGGTGACTGGCGCAGCTTGCCCCTGATGTAGTATATGGCCAAAAAATGAACAGACTATTGCTGGTTAAATGCACTTGGTGACGGGCGCAGCTTGCCCCTGATGTAGTATATGGCCAAAAAATGAACAGACTATTGCTGGTTAAATGCACTTGGTGTCACAGCTTGACCAACCACACTACTGAGGGTTAAATGCACTTGGTGACGGGCGCAGCTTGCCCCTGATGTAGTATATGGCCAAAAAATGAACAGACTATTGCTGGTTAAATGCACTTGGTGACAGGCGCAGCTTGCCCCTGATTTAGTATATGGCCAAAAAATGAACAGACTATTGCTGGTTAAATGCACTTGGTGTGATAGCTTGACCAACCACACTACTGAGGGTTAAATGCACTTGGTGACGGGCGCAGCTTGCCCCTGATGTAGTATATGGCCAAAAAATGAACAGACTATTGCTGGTTAAATGCACTTGGTGACAGGCGCAGCTTGCCCCTGATTTAGTATATGGCCAAAAAATGAACAGACTATTGCTGGTTAAATGCCCTTGGTGTGATAGCTTGACCAACCACACTACTGAGGGTTAAATGCACTTGGTGACGGGCGCAGCTTGCCCCTGATGTAGTTTATGGCCAAAAAATGAACAGACTATTGCTGGTTAAATGCACTTGGTGTCACTGCTTGACCAACCACACTACTGAGGGTTAAATGCACTTGGTGACGGGCGCAGCTTGCCCCTGATGTAGTATATGGCCAAAAAATGAACAGACTATTGCTGGTTAAATGCACTTGGTGACGGGCGCAGCTTGCCCCTGATTTAGTATATGGCCAAAAAATGAACAGACTATTGCTGGTTAAATGCACTTGGTGTGATAGCTTGACCAACCACACTACTGAGGGTTAAATGCACTTGGTGACGGGCGCAGCTTGCCCCTGATGTAGTATATGGCCAAAAAATGAACAGACTATTGCTGGTTAAATGCACTTGGTGTCACAGCTTGACCAACCACACTACTGAGGGTTAAATGCACTTGGTGACGGGCGCAGCTTGCCCCTGATGTAGTATATGGCCAAAAAATGAACAGACTATTGCTGGTTAAATGCACTTGGTGACGGACGCAGCTTGCCCCTGATTTAGTATATGGCCAAAAAATGAACAGACTATTGCTGGTTAAATGCACTTGGTGTGATAGCTTGACCAACCACACTACTGAGGGTTAAATGCACTTGGTGACGGGCGCAGCTTGCCCCTGATGTAGTATATGGCCAAAAAATAAACAGACTATTGCTGGTTAAATGCACTTGGTGTGACAGCTTCACCCTGATGTAGGCTTTAGCCAAAAAACAACCACACCATTGAGGGTTAAATGCACTTGGTGACAGGCGCAGCTTGCCCCTGATGTAGTATATGGCCAAAAATTAAACAGACTATTGCTGGTTAAATGCACTTGGTGTGACAGCTTCACCCTGATGTAGGCTTTAGCCAAAAAACAACCACACCATTGAGGGTTAAATGCACTTGGTCGCAGCTTGTGCTGGCACACCACAAGACACAAAATGGCCGCCGATCACCCCAGAAAAATGTGACTGACAAACGTTCTGGGCAGCCTAAAAACAGTGAGCAATTGAGTATCAGCAGCTCAATGATCCACAGCTGCAGATCGATCAATAATCAAGTCCTTTGGAGGAGTTAATCAGCCTAATCTCGCCCTACTGTCGCAGCCTCAACCTCTCCCTACGCTAATCAGAGCAGAGTGACGGGCGGCGCTATGTGACTCCAGCTTAAATAGAGGCTGGGTCACATGGTGCTCTGGCCAATCACAGCCATGCCAATAGTAGGCATGGCTGTGATGGCCTCTTGGGGCAAGTAGTATGACGCTTGTTGATTGGCTGCTTTGCAGCCTTTCAAAAAGCGCCAAGAAAGCGTCACAAAAGCGCCAAGAAAGCGACGAACACCGAACCCGAACCCGGACTTTTACGAAAATGTCCGGGTTCGGGTCCGTATCACGGACACCCCAAAATTCGGTACGAACCCGAACTATACAGTTCGAGTTCGCTCATCCCTAGTCTCTGCCTAAATCCTTTTCAATGACCCTTGGGCCATTTCTTTTCTACCTCATTTGCTAAAAGTTGTTCCTTTAGAGGGTAGAGTCCTGACCAAGTTTTCACCTCCAGTAGAAGAGGAGATAATCCCAACTAAGACTGGGCCCCCTCTTGCCCTGGGCCCCATAGCAGTCGCATGGTCTGCCTCTATGGTAGTTACGCCCCTGCACTGTGTACTTTACTGGACCCTGAAGCTCCGGTCCTCATCACAGAAAGTGATTTACAGCTTCCAGCCTCTATTGACTATTATATGTAAGGACGTTCTTTATCTGTCTTAGTTATCTAATAATTTTTTCTTAAATCTTAATTTTCTCTTTGGGATAACATGTAGTGGCTTTAAAATCAATTAGTTACCTTTCTAAAGAGCTATGGACTCAAGTTTCAATGGTTTTAACATATTTAAGCATTTATGCATTTCGGCTGGATTCACACCAGTACTGTTTTCTCCATTGTTCTGCTGCATTATAGAAGCAAAACAATGCAAATAATAGTAGTGCTGGAGCCTTCAAACGCTGGATGGGATCTGTGTGGTTTCCATTAGAAAACCTGTCATTTTAACAAACAAAATAGTGCAGAATGCTGTTTTGTCCCATATCTTTGATGAAATCAGTGATGAAGGCCCCTACTGGAGCCTCTGATGCACATGTAAACACAGTCTTGGACACTAAGGGGGATGTTTCTAAAAGGAAATTATAACTAATTGCTTTTCACTAGTTTAACAGGTGTTTTTCAGGTACTCCAAAATTCACAATGATATTATTATTATTATTATTTTTCATATTATTACATTATCAAGGATTCTTCTTTATCTTCTCAGCCACACAATGCTTCTCCAATAAGGATTTTACGTGTACTGATCCTGATATAGTTTACATCATATTTATTCTGATCCTTTATTGATAGCCAATTATACCTTGCTTACATATGATACTCTAGAGGGCTTACTCACTAGGCTGCAATCTATGACTTTTTCTGCAGCCTTGTAGGATTTTCTGGTGAAGAGTGTTTTTGGACAAAAACAAATACATTTCCAAGAAGTCCAGAAGTCATCTTATTAAGATGAGTGGATCTCCATTGAGAAAATGCATATGGAACATAGATTGATGCAAACTTCTATAAATGAGCGAATCAAAGCTGACAAAGTGGAATTCGTTTAGAGTTTCAGGAAAAATTATATTCGCAACAAATGAGGGATCACCCAAATTGGCTGCATGTAGACATGTCAATCAGCAGCAAGCCAGCCCTGTGATGTCACAGCCCTGTGATGTCACAGCCCTATAAATACGTCGGCGATCTTACAGTCAGACATTTTCCAGCATTCAGAATGCAGGGACAGATGTGTGAAGGCGCTAGGGACAGCTATTGGAAAAACGATTGTGGGAAAAAAAAGACAAAAAAAAATTAGTCATGTTAGTGCAGGAAGAGATGTCAGAAGGAGCTAGGGACATTGATAGGAAAGTGATTTACAAGTGCAGGGAATGATTATTTGGGGATCCAAATAGTCATTAGACAGCTCTGTGATTAAAGCTTTTTGTTATTAGGCTGCAAGTCTTATGTTGAAAAGCCTCTCTTAGTATCTTATTCAGTACTACAATAAAAATATATGCGCATTTCACTTCTGCAGTTATTTCTGTTGAAAGCGTATAGGGGCGTATTTCAGTAACAAAGAAAAATATATACGCACTGGACTGTTGCAGTTATTTCTGGTAAACGCGAATAGGGGAGTATTGCAGTGAAAAAAGACAAATATATGTGCACTGCAATGTTGCAGTTATTTCTGGTTAAAGCATATAGGGGCGTATTTCAGTACTACCAGAAAAATATATACGCACTTCACTATTTCATTGTTTTCTGGTTAAACCATATAGTGGCCTATTTCATTCCAACAATAAATATATACAGGTCCTTCTCAAAAAATTAGCATATTGTGATAAAGTTCATTATTTTCTGTAATGTACTGATAAACATTAAACTTTCATATATTTTAGATTCATTACACACCAACTGAAGTAGTTCAAGCCTTTTATTGTTTTAATATTGATGATTTTGGCATACAGCTCATGAAAACCCAAAATTCCTATCTCAAAAAATTAGCATATCATGAAAAGGTTCTCTAAACCAGCTATTAACGTAATCATCTGAATCAACTAATTAACTCTAAACACCTGCAAAATATTCCTGAGGCTTTTAAAAACTCCCAGCCTGGTTCATTACTCAAAACTGCAATCATGGGTAAGACTGCCGACCTGACTGCTGTCCAGAAGGCCATCATTGACACCCTCAAGCAAGAGGGTAAGACACAGAAAGAAATTTCTGAACGAATAGGCTGTTCCCAGAGTGCTGTATCAAGGCACCTCAGTGGGAAGTCTGTGGGAAGGAAAAAGTGTGGCAGAAAACGCTGCACAACGAGAAGAGGTGACCGGACCCTGAGGAAGATTGTGGAGAAGGACCGATTCCAGACCTTGGGGGACCTGCGGAAGCAGTGGACAGAGCCACCGTGTACAGGCGTGTGCAGGAAATGGGCTACAGGTGCCGCATTCCCTAGGTCAAGCCACTTTTGAACCAGAAACAGCGGCAGAAGCGCCTGACCTGGGCTACAGAGAAGCAGCACTGGACTGTTGCTCAGTGGTCCAAAGTACTTTTTTCGGATGAAAGCAAATTTTGCATGTCATTCAGAAATCAAGGTGCCAGAGTCTGGAGGAAGACTGGGGAGAGGGAAATGCCAAAATGCCTGAAGTCCAGTGTCAAGTACCCACAGTCAGTGATGGTCTGGGGTGCCATGTCAGCTGCTGGTGTTGGTCCACTGTGTTTTTTCAAGGGCAGGGTCAATGCAGCTAGCTATCAGGAGATTTTGGAGCACTTCATGCTTCCATCTGCTGAAAAGCTTTATGGAGATGAAGATTTCATTTTTCAGCACGACCTGGCACCTGCTCACAGTGCCAAAACCACTGGTAAATGGTTTACTGACCATGGTATTACTGTGCTCAATTGGCCTGCCAACTCTCCTGACCTGAACCCCATAGAGAATCTGTGGGATATTGGGAAGAGAAAGTTGAGAGACGCAAGACCCAACACTCTGGATGAGCTTAAGGCCGCTATCGAAGCATCCTGGGCCTCCATAACACCTCAGCAGTGCCACAGGCTGATTGCCTCCATGCCACGCCGCATTGAAGCAGTCATTTCTGCAAAAGGATTCCCGACCAAGTATTGAGTGCATAACTGAACATAATTATTTGAAGGTTGACTTTTTTTGTATTAAAAACACTTTTCTTTTATTGGTCGGATGAAATATGCTAATTTTTTGAGATAGGAAATTTGGGTTTTCATGAGCTGTATGCCAAAATCATCAATATTAAAACAATAAAAGGCTTGAACTACTTCAGTTGGTGTGTAATGAATCTAAAATATATGAAAGTCTAATGTTTATCAGTACATTACAGAAAATAATGAACTTTATCACAATATGCTAATTTTTTGAGAAGGACCTGTATTCTCAGGCCACTTCTGCAGTTATTTCTGGTGAAATCGTATAGGGGTGTATTTAATAAAAAAAAGAAAACTATATACGCACTGCACTTTTGCAGTTATTTCTGTTGAAAGTGTATAGTGGCGTATTTCAGTAAAAAAAGACAAATATATAGGCATTGCACTGTTGCAGTTATTTCTGATGAAAGTGTATAGGGGCGTATTTCAGTACTACCAGAATAAAATATACGCACTTCACTATTTAATAGTTGAGCGCGAATATTCAAATTTTTTTCTCGAATATCGTAACTTCGAGATTTCGCGAATATTTAGAATATAGTTCTATATATTCGCGAAATCGAATATTCGATATTTTTTTTTCATCTGAAAATATGATTTCTCCCTGCTTCTTGCTTGTGGGTCAATAAGCCATTGACCCACAAGTAACTTAAGCAGGGGGGGAATCATGTTTTCATATGAAAAATAAAATGACCAATATTCTAAAAAACAAATACATAGCAATATAGTGAATATATTCGTTATTTAGAATTTTGGCATAATTTTTTTCCTATCTGTACAGTTGTTCGCATACTCCTCCCCGACAAGCGTCCCCGTCACCATGGGAACGCTTGTGGGTTAGAAAATACCATCGGATCTGAGTTTTCCCTGAGATCGTGAAAGCTCAGAAATGATGGTATATTCTAACGCACAGGCGTTCCCGTGGTTACGGGGACGCTTGTCGGGGAGCAGTATGCCAAAGTGGAATAACAGTACACATAAATTACAGTCTATGTGTATTTTACGAATATTCATAATATTGCTCTAACTTCGTCTTTTAGAATATTTGTAATATTCTAAAAGACGAAGTTAGAGCAATATTACGAAAATTCGTAAAATACACATATAGACTGCAATTTAGCTAGAATAGTGCTATAGTAATTTTTTTAATAGTGTATATATTTTCCAAAACTGAAGTTCAGAAGAGGCAAAAAAATTGCCAAAAAAAAAAAAAGATTATAGCACTATATTAGCTAAATTACAGTCTATGTGTATTTTACAAATATTCATAATATTGCTCTAACTTCGTCTTTTAGAATATTTGTAATATTCTAAAAGACGAAGTTAGAGCAATATTACGAAAATTCGTAAAATACACATATAGACTGCAATTTAGCTAGAATAGTGCTATAGTAATTTTTTTAATAGTGTATATATTTTCCAAAACTGAAGTTCAGAAGAGGCAAAAAAAATTGACAAAAAAAAAAAAAGATTATAGCACTATATTAGCTAAATTACAGTCTATGTGTATTTTACAAATATTCTTAATATTACTCTAACTTCGTCTTTTAGAATATTTGTAATATTCTAAAAGACAAAGTTAGAGCAATATTACGAAAATTCGTAAAATACACATATAGACTGCAATTTAGCTAATATAGTGCTATAGTAATTTTTTTAATAGTGTATATATTTTCCAAAACTGAAGTTCAGAAGAGGCAAAAAAATTAGACAAAAAAAAAAAAAGATTATAGCACTATATTAGCTAAATTACAATCTATATGTGTATTTTACGAATATTCTTAATATTGCTCTAACTTCGTCTTTTAGAATATTATGAATATTCAAGGACGAAGTTAGAGCAATATTAAGAATATTCATAAAATACACATATTAGCTATAGCCATATTCATACGAACGTTGCCTTATACAGGAAAAAAAAATCGCACGATTAATTTAATCGCATATTATTCGCGATAAATGAAATAATTGCGAATATTTGATTTTGACGAATATAATGCGAATATTCAATTGAATATTCGCAAAATATTGCGAAATCGAATATGGCACCTCCCGCTCATCACTACTATTTAATTGTTTTCTGGTTAAAGCGTATAGTGGCCTATTTAATTCCAACAAGAAATATATATTCTAAGGTCACTTCTGCAGTTATTACTGGTGAAAGCCTATAGGGGCGTATTTCATTAAAAACAGAAAAATATATATGCACTGGACTGTTGCAGTTATTTCTGTTAAAAGTGTTATAGGAGTGTATTTCAGTAAAATAAAATAAAAATATATGGACTTCACTGTAGCAGTTATTTCTGGTGAAAGCGTATAGGGGCGTATTACAGTAACAAAAGAAAAATATATGCACACTGCACTGTTGTAATTATTTCTATTGAAAGCATATAGGAGTGTATTTCAGTAAAATATAATAAAAATATATGCACTGCACTGTTGCAGTTATTTCTGGTGAAAGCGTATAGGGGCGTATTACAGTAACAAAAGAAAAATATATTCTCAGTGCATTTCTGCAGTTAATTCTGCTGAAAGCGTATAAGAGCGTATTTCAGTGAAAGATGAAAAATATGTACGCACTGCACTGTTGCATTTATTTCTGTTGAAAGCGTTTAGGGGCATATTTCAGTAGAAAAAAGACAAATATATACACACTGCACTGTTGTAGTTATTTCTGGTGAAAGCGTATAGGAGCATATTTCAGTACTACCAGAAAAATATATACGCACTTCACTAATTGTTTTCTGATTAAAGCGTATAGTGGCCAATTTCATTCCAACAAGAAATTTATATTCTCAGGCCACTTCTGCAGTTATTTCTGGTGAAAGCGTATAGGGGCATATTTCAGTAAAATAAGAAAAATATATACGCACTGTACTGTTGCAGTTATTTCTGGTAAAAACGTTTAGGGGCGTATTACAGTAAAAAAAGAAATATATATTCTCAGTCTATATATGCTAATTTCTGTTGTTAATTCTGGTGAAAGCATATAGGTGCCTATTTCAGTCCAACACGAGAAATATATGCTCAGTTTACTACTGCAGTTATTTATGTTTAAAGCGTATAGGGGTGTATTAAAGTAAAAATATATATATGCATTTTACTGGTGCACCTATTTGTGGCAAAAGCGTTCAGCGGCCAACTTCAGTCCAGAAAGAAAATATATACGCACTTCACTGGTGCACTTATTTCTGCTGAAAGTGTTTACTGGCCTATTTCAATACAAAAATAAAAATATATTCTCAGTTCACATCAGCGGTTATATGTGTTGAAAGCATGGCTGGGAGTCAGCAGGGTGGCAGCAGTGGGAGTTCTGGAGCCAAACATGCCCAGGGTAGAGCATCTGCTTTGCAGCAGCCTACCTACCCAGGAAGTAGTGGTGCAGGGGTTCACGGATTTAGCGGCGGTAGCAGTCTGTCAGTGCGGCGGTTATATGTGTTATTTTGTATTTCAGTACAAACAGAAAAATACATTCTCAGTTCACGTCGGCGGCGGTCATATGTGTTGAAAGCGTTTAGTGGCCTATTTCAGTACAAAAAGAAATGCATTCTCAGTTCACGTCGGCGGCGGTTATATGTGTTGAAAGTGTTTAGTGGCCTATTTCAGTACAAAAAGAAAAATACATTCTCAGTTCACTTCAGTAGTGGTTATGTGTGTTGAAAGCGTTTAGTGGCCTATTTCAGTACAAATGGAAAAATACAGTCTCAGTTCATGTCGGCGGCAGTCATGTGTGTTGAAAGCGTTTAGTGGCCTATTTCAGTACAAACATAAAAATGCATTCTCAGTTCACGTCGGCGGCGGTTATATGTGTTAAAAGTGTTTAGTGGCCTATTTCAGTAAAAAAAGAAAAATACATTCTCAGTTCAAGTTGGCGGGTATATGTGTTGAAAGCATGGCTGGGATTCAGCAGGGTGATAGCAGTGGGAGGTCGGGAGCCAAACGTGCCCGGGATAGTGCACCTGCTTCGCAGCAGCCTACCTACCCAGGAAGTAGTGGTGCAGGGGTTCACGGATTTAGCGGCGGTAGCAGTCTGTCAGTGCGGCGGTTATATGTGTTATTTGTATTTCAGTGCAAACAGAAAAATACATTCTCAGATCATGTCGGCGGCGGTTATATGTGTTGAAAGCGTTAAGTGGCTTATTTCAGTACAAACAGAAGTATACATTCTCAGTTCATATTGGCGGTGGTTATATGTGTTGAAGCGTTTAGTGGCCTATTTCAGTAGAAACAGAGAAATGCATTCTCAGTTCACGTCGGCCGCGGTTATATGTGTTGAAAGCGTTTAGTGACCTATTTCAGTACAAAAAGAAAAATACATTCTCAGTTCACGCCAGAGGCGGTTATATGTGTTGAAAGCATTTAGTGGCCTATTTCAGTACAAATGGAAAAATACAGTCTCAGTTCACGGCGTCGGCGGTCATATGTGTTGAAAGCGTTTAGTGGCATATTTCAGTACAAACATAAAAATGCATTCTCAGTTTACGTCGGCGGCGGTGATATGTGTTGAAAGCGTTTAGTGGCCTATTTCAGTACAAAAAGAAAAATACATTCTCAGTTCAAGTTGGCGGTTATATGTGTTGAAAGCATGACTGGGATTCAGCAGGGTGACAGCAGTGGGAGGTCGGGAGCCAAACGTGCCCGGGGTAGTGCACCTGCTTCGCAGCAGCCTACCTACCTGGGAAGTAGTGGTGCAGGGGTTCACGGAAGTAGCGGCGGTAGCAGTCAGTCAGTGTGGCGGTTATATGTGGTAAAATCTTTATTGAAGTATTTTGGTTGAAAAACAAAATTTATTCAGCGGTCAGCACTGCGGTTATATGCAGTTAAATCTCCATGATGTCTCCATGATAAATCTGCAGCGTGTGGGCCCCGTGTGGCTTCTACACACTTTCAAATCCTTCAGTGGAGCAAATAGATGCCGAATGACCGGGAAGCCCCATGACCTTACCTGGAGCTGCTGTCGGGAGCAGCAGTTCATTTCTGAGATGTCTGTATAGTGCGAGGGGAATCCGAAGATCCTTTCCAACTCCATGCTCCGTTATATGTGGAAAAATCTTTATTGAAGTATTTTGGTGGAAAAATACATTTTATTCAGCGTTTAGCGTTGCACTTATATGCGGTAAAATCTTTTGTGAATTATTTCGGTGGAAAAACAAATCTCATTCAGCGTTCAGCGCTGCAGTTATATGTGGTAAAAAGTAATTTTGTGAATTACTTCGGTGGAAAAACAAATTTCCACCTCCTCCATTAACTTCTTACTGAAGGGTAGAAGACCCTTGTGACACATAAGACACTGGTATTATGGAAAGTACATGGGGGGGGGGGGGTGCTGTTTCAATTTTAGCCTCAGCCAGCACAAAGGCAATGTGCTTCCCTGCTCCTGGCCATAAACCACTGAGGGAAGGGGGGCCCAAGCTGAACTCTTGCTTCAGGGCCCATAAGCCTTTAGCTACGCCGCCGAGTATGTGTGATGTATCTGCTGACTGATTTCCCATTTACTGGAGATGTTTGCCTTAATATATATGAATTAGTATGTTAATATATGATTTTTATTGTAAGTAGTATTGCTGTGAAGCATATGCACTATTTTTGCCAGAAGCCCACTATCTGTTCAGATGTTTAAGTGCGCATGAGTCACCCCTGACAATTCAAGACATTTATTAAAATACACAAATTCCAAGGTACCTTTTCATTTAAAACAACAGTTCTCAACATGTGGAAAACGTATGTGTTTTATCTCCATTATTCCCATGTAAAATAGAACGAAAAGGTTAAGAAATTAACTGTAGAAACAAAAAGTCAGATAAAAATAGAGCCGTGGAAGGAAGTTTGCACGGTTATGGCTCATAATATTGTGGTATTTACCTCCAACCTTATAAGAAGAGTCTAAGAGATCGCTATGTGTCTGCTTTTTCCAAATCATGGAGCAAATTATGTCTTCTACTGAATTTGCCATAAAGGAAAGTGAGAACTTTGTCCCAGGCATTTTCTTTTTTTGGATTTGCAGAAATATTCAGACTTAGAAAGCAAAATAACTGGCTGAATGGAACTTGCAATTGAAGAGAAAATTTGGAACCGAAATATAAATAAAATATAAACTGCTAACAAAGTATTTTAGTCCAAGCAATTTTCTGCTAAGAAGTGCATTCCACGTTTTATTGTAGTCTACTGTTCACTGTTCAGTGTTTCCATCTATATAAGTGATGAGTAATGTAATATCTGTGGTCCATGCTCAGGCTTCACACAATGTTGATCTATATACATCTAGAATACTTTAAAACTGTACTTAAAGGGAATGTATCATCTAATTGTATTCCTAATTAGTCTTCTCTGTAGCATTAGCATTGGAGAGGTGAAAATAACTCCACTTTGGAAGAAGACTTCTGGTGGCTGCCCCCTTGGCTAACTATAAATGTATTTACAAAATGTGAGCCAAAATTATCAGGGACCATATCTTGGGATTGGGAGGGGCCTGGGGCTACAATGCTCTTGTCAGCAGAGCTAATTTGGACATACACTGGTTTTAAAATACTTAAAGGGGGTTTACAGGAGTTCAATATTGAAGGTCTATCCTCAGGAGAGGCCATCAATATCAGATCAGTGGGGGTTTGACTCAAGATACCCCTGCCGATCAGTTGTTTAAAGAGGCCATGGAGCTCCAGTGGATGCCACTGCCTTTATTTAGGCCAGTGATACCATGTTTAATGCCACATGGACTATTTGCAGCTCAGTTTCATTCAAGTCATTGTGCATGGGCTGCAATGCCAAGCACAGCCGCCATACAATGTCTTATGTTGGACAGAACTACTATAAGCAGTCATGTTATTCCAAATACTTTTAGGAATAGGTTATTTTTAGCTAAAGATGAAAAGGTATTTAAAAACAAGGAATATGGAGTGTCACTGGGTGACATGCCACACGGGTGACAGGCCATTTCTGCAGCCATTAATTGGCTGCAGCAGTCACATGCCCCAAGTCAACAGGATCTTAAAGGGTTTCTTTGGGCTTTTAATATTGATGACCTATCCTCAGGATAGGTCATCAATATCAGAACAGCGGAGGTCCTTCATCTGGCGCCCCTGCTGATCTGTATGAAGGGAAGGCACACGCAGTGCGCACGTTCCATTTCCCTTTTCTCTTTCTGCTTGCTCCTGCTATGTCTATGGCGAACAGGAAGAGAGAAGGGAGACGGCACAAGCACAGTGCCGGTTCTCAGACCCCCACCGATCATATATTGATGACCTATATATGGTTCAACATATATATACATCAGATGGTATACATGTTTTTGGCGTTTTCTGCTTAGAAGTTGCTGAAGGGCATTTCTACATGTCTCTTTTTAGCTTATATATTAAAAGTTATGTTTTATTATTACTACTGCTCCCTTTTCATATTACTTGTAATTTTGCGGTAGACTGTGAAGTCTTCATCATTACTTCTACAGTTGGGCATTATTTCAATGTTTGAATTTCCTCATTGGACAAGGCTGGTTTTCTTGCTGCTGGTTTAGACAAGAGTACATGGTTGCCTGACGCCAAGGCAGTTTTTTCTGAACAGTCTTTTGTTCAGTAGAGATACACCCCAACATTGAATGGGGCCTTTTCAGAACTGAGAACATATTATCACCTGGTGGGAGGTCCAGGGTCTTGAAAACTACATTAAACAGGGTATTGTACCTCGTGGACTCCGTATTACTTTGACCCCTGCTAATCGATGCAGAAACCCTGATCTCATGAAAAAATGGGAAAGGGAAGCAACGAATAGCTCGCTTCGCTTTATGCAACTTCTATTGGAGGAAGAGAGGGTCACACTAGAACACGCAGAAAAAAGATTAACCAAACAAATAGGGATTACTATTTCTAATAAAAATTCAGCCAGGAACCGGAGTACAGTAATAAACAGAAGCACTTAGAGAATAATATTGAACACTTCTAATTCCACCTGAAGGAACGCAAACATAGATTATTTGCCAAGGACCTTTAGGGCATACCTGTTCATTAATAACCCTGATTTGTCGCAAGACAAGAAGTCAGACCTCTCCTCAACTGAAACTGAGATTTCAGATAACCAAAAAGGATATACCAACTAGAGTAAAAGGTAGGGGTCGAGGTGGGTTAAGATCTAGAAGGAGAGGAGGTCGTTATTTTCAAAATCAGCCACCAACTCCCATTTTTTAGATCAAGGAACGAACTATCCACTGCAAAATCAGAGTGTTCAACCACAAGGGACACAGTAGTATCCATTGAGGACAAGTTAGTGATTAATTTGTCCACACATGCATTGATAGGGGCGGAGGATAGAATATTAAGACGAGGCCTCTGGTTTGTCCCGACGTGTAAATCTGTCATTTTTTAGTGGGTCAAGGATCTTCACTTGTTTGTCCGTAAATTACCTTGGCATAAGCATTTTAAAGTGCTCCAAAAAAAAGAGAGCCGTGAATTGGGCATACCAGTAGAAATTCTAAAAGACGTGACACTTCTATATTGTTTGGACAAGACACCTGTAAATAGTGAGGGGGAGGGTCCCTTTACCAATCTGAAAAATAAAAGGCGACATGTCATGTATAGATGTATTCAATAAACAAACGATGTTAGAGTTGAAGTCATTAAACCCCACCCCCTTTAGATTCATCTGTAGTGCAGATGAATGGAGGGTGATCAAAAGCCTTAAAGCTGACAAATCCGTTATAATAAAGCCTTCAGATAAGGGGGATAATTTCGTTTTGATGGATTCATCACAATACAAAGGAATGTCTCTTGACATATTACAGGATAAAACAGGGTATACGATACTCAATATTTAATCGAACTAAAGGAGATCCTTTTGAAGGCAAAGTTTGACTGCCTGATTAGTGTCAGGGCACCACTCCATTGAGGGGTTGCCCTATAGTGTCAGGAGTGGGCAGTTTGTCGCAGAACTGTGGAATTTATGTGGACCAAATTCTACGGTCCTTCGTGCAGAGTTTACCGTCTTACATCAGAGACACGGGGGACCGCCTCGCTAAATTGGAGGGTATCATTGTTGAAACGGACTGGTTTCTGGCCTTGATAGATGTGGAGGCACTGTACTCATCAATTCCACATGAAGAGGGTATAGGTGCCAGCGCATACTATCTGCAGGCCAGGGGCCAACAGTTCTTACCTCATAATACTTTTGTATTAAAGCTGCTGAGATGTATCCTCTCTAGGAACTGCTTCCTTTTCGACGGACGTCTCTACCACCAGCTCAGGAGTACCGATATGGGTAGCCCATGTGCGTTGTTGTATGCAAATTTGCTCCTGGGCTGGTGGGAAGAGACTATTGTATTTGGAGAGGTCTCGACAACATTGTCCTCTGGTCCCGCTTCATAGATAACATTTTTGTCATCTGAAGCGGGATGTGTGGGAGGGTTTTGTCACGCGACTGAATGTGAATGAAGTGAATCTATGATTCATGTCTGTGATCATGAAAGATAGTCTACCATTTCTGGACATCTTAATCTCCAGAAACAACCAGATGGGTCTCAATACTACTATCTATCGTACACCCACTGCGACAAACTCTCTCCTAAAATGGGAAAGCAACTATCCCACCTCATTGAAACATGGTATTCCCACTGGACAGTTTCTAAGACTGAGACAGATTTGCTCTGATCAAATGGAGTTTATACAAACCGGATTCCAAAAAAGTTGGGACACTATACAAATCGTGAATAAAAACTGAATGCAATGATGTGGAGATGCCAACTTCTAATATTTTATTTTGAATAGAACATAAATCACGGAACAAAAGTTTAAACTGAGAAAATTTACCATTTTAAGGGAAAAATATGTTGAATCAGAATTTCATGGTGTCAACAAATCCCCAAAAAGTTGGGACAAGGCCATTTTCACCACTGTGTGGCATCTCCCCTTCTTCTTACAACACTCAACAGACGCCTGGGGACCGAGGAGACCAGTTTCTCAAGTTTAGAAATAGGAATGCTCTCCCATTTTTGTCTAATACAGGCCTCTAACTGTTCAATCGTCTTGGGCCTTCTTTGTTGCACCTTCTTTCTTATGATGCGCCAAATGTTCTCTATAGGTGAAAGATCTGGACTGCAGACTGGCCATTTCAGTACCCGGATCCTTCTCCTACGCAGCCATGATGTTGTGATTGATGCAGAATGTGGTCTGGCATTATGTTGAAAAATGCAGGGTCTTCCCTGAAAGAGATGACGTCTGGATGGGAGCATATGTTGTTCTAGAACCTGAATATATTGTTCTGCATTGATGGTGCCTTTCCAGACATGCAAGCTGCCCATGCCACACGCACTCATGCAACCCCATACCATCAGAAATGCAGGCTTCTGAACTGAGCGCTGATAACAACTTGGGTTGTCCTTGTCCTCTTTGGTCCGGATGACATGGCGTCCAAGATTTCCAAAAAGAACTTTGAATCGTGACTTGTCTGACCACAGAACAGTCTTCCATTTTGCCACACTCCATTTTAAATCATCCCTGGCCCAGTGAAAACTTGTGGATCTTGCTTAGAAATGGCTTCTTCTTTGCACTGAGAGTTTCAGCTGGCAACGGCGGATGGCACGGTGGATTGTGTTCACTGACAATGGTTTCTGGAAGTATTCCTGAGCCCATTCTGTGATTTCCTTTACAGTAGCATTCCTGTTTGTGGTGCAGTGTGGTTTAAGGGCCCGGAGATCACGGGCATCCAGTATGGTTTTACGGCCTTGACCCTTACGCACAGAGATTGTTCCAGATTCTCTGAATCTTCGGATGATGTTATGCACAGTTAATGATGATAGATGCAAAGTCTTTGCAATTTTTCGCTGGGTAACACCTTTCTGATATTGCTCCACTATCTTTCTGCGCAACATTGTGGGAATTGGTGATCCTCTACCCATCTTGGCTTCTGAGAGACACTGCCACTCTGAGAAGCTCTTTTTATACCCAATCATGTTGCCAATTGACCTAATTAGTGTTAATTGGTCTTCCAGCTCTTCGTTATGCTCAAATTTACTTTTTACAGCCTCTTATTGCTACTTGCCCCAACTTTTTGGGGATTTGTTGACACCGTGAAGATTTGAATCAACGTATTTTTCCTTTAAAATGATACATTTACTCGGATTAAACGTTTGATCTGTCATCTACGTTCTATTACAAATAAAATATTGACCTTTTCCATCTCCACATCATTACATTCAGTTTTTATTCACAATTTGTTTAGTGTCCCAACTTTTTGGGAATCCGGTTTGTACATCAGGCCAGAGATCTCAGAGCTAGATTCCGGGCACAAGGTTATCCGGACAAAACCCTATGTACATTGTAACATTGGTCACTACAACAAACTCGTACAACATTACTACACCCTACGGCACGTTTGGATTAAGAGACTCATAACGTGATTAGACTGAAAGGAACATTTGACACATCTGCAACCGATATAAGGAAAATAATCGGACATCATTGGGATACCTTACTAATGGATCCTGACTTATCTGATGTATTGGTCTCACAACCTACCATCATGTTTAGAAGGGGTAAAAGTTTAAGGGACCACTTGGTACATAGCCAATACACGCCACCGGATAGACCACAAATGTGGCTTAAGAATCCGGTCAAAGGTTGCTTCAGACATGGAAACTGCAGTTTTTGCAACTTCTTAAAACCGAGGAAATTTTTCACACGTATCAAAGTGAAGATATCCACTATATACGTGACTTCATAAATTGCTGCACAATGGGAGTCGTATATTTAATGACGTGTGAATGTGGCATACAGTACGTGGGAAAAACGCGTAGAGAGCTACGTCGCCACATTGGGGAGCATGTTAATGATGTCCGCAAAAACAAGTAGTCCCCAATCGCCAGACATGTTCACACTGTCCATTAGGGGCGAATAAATGCCATAAAATTGAAGGGAATTTAACGTGTCTACAAATCAACTCGTGGTGGAGATTGGGACAAACGCATACTACAAAGGGTTTGTGGATCTTCAAATTGGACATCCCTAGCCCGCGGGGCCTCAATGAACAGCTTGATTTTGGGTGTTTTATCTGACATGTCATTTTATTTTCCTATTTTTACAGGTTTACCACGTCTTGTGGTGAGCCATCAGCGAGAGGACCAGCCTTTTAATGTCCATTACTTGCCCATAGCACTTGTCATGTTATTCTGACAGTTGGACGCTTTATAATGATTTAGCCCTGCCAATCGGCAGTCCTGTGTAGGAGGAATGTGTTTACATCCTAGTACCGCCCCTCCTCCTTTTCAATTGTTTAGTAGGGGTGGCCATAAGTGATTTGACCTCCTCATTATTATGCACATATTTCTAGTGATGTAATTGCGCACTGACGTCACAACGCGACGTGACAGGGGGAGGGCCTGCCTGTTTAAAACTGGCATGATGCGCGGCTCATCGCTGCTAGAGATGCCAAGTATTAACCAGGGGCACTCTAAGCCAGTTAGTGTCCCACCTACACAACAAACATCATCACAAGTATACCTTAACTTAGGATATTGAAGGGGGATCGCGATCCTGCATCCCCTTCAAGGACTTCTTCTGGGATCACCAATATTCCTTAAGTGCAATGCTGGCTTCTATATGGGTAAATATGGTTATATTGCGTTGCCCATGTTAAGATACCCAGTACTTATTGTCCTATTCTCTTCCTGTTATTTGTCTGTATTCCAGGAAGCAATTAGCCCCGTGTCCCCTGATGATTTTGGGGCTAGCAACAATTAGATGAAACACATTGGGACATGCTATCTATTTATTTATCTTTTGGCACTTTTTTGTTGTTTTCTTTGCACTTTGTTTCATTTGGGTGTACCTCTCTGGTTCTATTTTATATAGCATATATATTCCACCACAATGTAAGGGCTGTCCAGGGCCTTGAGATCAGGGCAAGGTTCCAGACGGGACCGCTCTTTTCAGGGCAATGACTCTGTATTATGAGGTCATTGGGGTCTAACAGGTTGTGTAGGGACTACTAAGAACAGAATAGGTCCCTGCCCCCATTCTTCACTTCTTGATTACGTGTGATACAACACAAGAAAAGGAGAACCAGGAGATATCTGTTGTCTGCTGCATTCCACTTTGAGATAAGCTCGCATCAGACAGAACTACAGGATCGGTAAGGCCTATCTATTTTCTTACCAGTCTCTCCTCACTGTGTGGTTTCAACACTTATATACATTAGATGGTACACGTGTTTTGGGTGTTTTACTGCTCCCTTTTCATATTACTTGTAATTTAGCGGTAGACTGTAAAGTCTTATCATTACTTCTACAGTTGGCCATTCTTTCAATGCATCAATATTAAAAGCCAGGAGAACCCCTTTAAAGCCAAGAAAAATAGGAGCTGCAGAGCCAGCAGTGAGGTGATGGATCCGGAACCCAGTGGTGGGGGCCAGGTAAGTATGGTCCCCGCCGCGGGTCTGGCTATTCTCTGAGGTCTGAAAAAAGTTGGAATACTTCTTTAACAAAAAAATAATAAAATACACTATTCCTTTTTATAAATACTTCTTGATCATTATTTTAAAGCAAACTATTCCAAAAATATTTGAAATAACATGATTGCTCATAGTTCCAACATCAGTAATAAGTAGCAAAAAATAGTAATATTTCTTGTAAGGTGTTTTACAAAATGACTCACTTAAAAAGAAAATATTCACCCTTTGGTAACAATCTATTATAAGAAATGCATTTAATGTCACCTTTTAATAACATCAATAGTTGTTTTTCAGCATGAGACTAAATTAGATAAAGGTGTTGCTGCCTAAACCTGATGATGTTTTTAGCTATGCATCATGTGGCACTCAGCATGGGGGATTGCTAATGATTACACATTGGTAAAAAGACTGTATTGTTTAAGAGGTTTTCTGGAGTACAATATTGCTGATCTGTCATCGGTGGGGGTCCAATTCCCTGGTGTGTGAAGAAGCTGCAGTACTTCGGTAAGCACTGCAGCATCATCATAGCTTACCAAGCACAGCTCCATACATTGTATACCAGTTGCTTTATATTGCAGCTCAGGCCCATTCACTTGAATAGAACTGAGCAGGACATGTGACCAATGAACGTGATATCACCACCCTAGGAAGATGCTAGGAAAAACCAATGGATCTGTCCTGTTTAAACTGTAGTATGTGAAGTTAGCTAACATCAATTTAATTTATTGTAGTTTATTTTAGAGTGGTCTTGTTTGCACTGTGCTAGACTAATTCATCTAGCCTTTTTAAAGTAGGCTTTCACTGTATTTGGTAGGTCTTGCAAAAGTACCATAGGAAACAGAGTCACTTGACATGGGAAGAACCATACTGTTTTTGTGCGCTTAAAGTTAAGTTTAGTTCAACAAGTATTATTTTATGACGTGACCAGCACTAGAATAACATACAAGACTAGCTTACTGTATGGTTGGAACATGGTGTTCCCCAGTAAATAAAACATAAACCAGATGTTCCTGGAGAAGAAAATAGTTTGTGTGAAAGGTAAAACATTGTGTATCACAGAACAGACACTTGTGCTTCGTGGTGGTATCCTTAGTGGAAAAACCAAGCAATGATTACAACGTTCTTGTGGTTTCTTTATGGGAAGTCTTCAGTATGGAGAATGTGTTAAAATACAGCAGGTTTTTCTAAGAAATATTATGTCATGGCTGGCTTTACTCTTTGGAGTAAGTACATTAACACCAGATAATCATTGTATACTACTATATGGATTTTTTTTTTCTGATTGTCAAATAAATAGAAAATTGGACAATAATTATTATATGGCTGATGAAGATATTCAAACATTTTAAGTATTGCCCGTTTGCACACGTAAAAAAGTATTAAAACCTCGGGGGAGATTTATCAAACTGGTAAACTTAGTTGCTCATGGCAGCCAATCAGATTTTCAAAGGAGCTATGAAAAATGAAAGGTGGAATCTGATTGGTTGCTTTGACCGACTAAGCCAGTTCTACTTTACAACAGTTTGATAAATATCCCCCATAGTGTTTGGAAGGAAAAATTATTACTTTACACCAATGATGTTCTGATACATTTTAATTATTTAATTCTCTGAAACCCATAATGAAGAAGGTTGAGTTATTTGTCCAATACGTTGGCTTCAGGACAAATTGGTAAAAATTGTATTTAATAACTTTGGGTGAAACTAGACCTAGAATAAGGCAGTTGTAAATGGTAGTGTAATAGTAATAGTAATTCCTCCTTCAGTACCTAAGAGTAAGGGTTGCCCCAAAATTGGTGATGAGTGAATTTTTTAAAAGTTTGATTTGGCTGCTTCCCAGAATTTTACAAAAGAATCCGCTTTGTGATGAATCACGTCATTACGAACCCCTTTTTTTTTTATAAGTAATGGGTGCAATGACAGGGAGTGGCAATGTTCATACATGATCGCGGCATCTTATATAAATAAAAGAGTGTAAGATTAGGGGGGGAAAAAAATTACATGCGCCATTTGAATACTTCGAAAAAGTGGGCAGATACAACTGAAAGGAACTCACTGTTTGACATGGTGGAGTCAGGGATAATGTTAGTGGAGTCTTTAAGAAATAATCGCTTAACTGAGTTATATACAGGTCCTTCTAAAAAAATTTGCATATTGTGATGAAGTTCATTATTTTCTGTAATGTACTGATAAACATTAGACTTTTGTATATTTTAGATTCATTACACACAACTGAAGTAGTTCAAGCCTTTTATTGTTTTAATAGTGATGATTTTGGCATACAGCTCATGAAAACCCCAAATTCCTATCTAAAAAAATTAGCATATCATGAAAAGGTTCTCTAAACGAGCTATTAACCTAATCATCTGAATCAACTAATTAACTCTAAACACCTGCAAAAGATTCCTGAGGCTTTTAAAAACTCCCAGCCTGGTTCATTACTCAAAACCGCAATCATGGGTAAGACTTCTGACCTGACTGCTGTCCAGAAGGCCATCATTGACACCCTCAAGCAAGAGGGTAAGACACAGAAAGAAATTTCTGAATGAATAGGCTGTTCCCAGAGTGCTGTATCAAGGCACCTCAGTGGGAAGTCTGTGGGAAGGAAAAAGTGTGGCAGAAAACGCTGCACAACGAGAAGAGGTGACCGGACCCTGAGCAAGATTATGGAGAAGGACCGATTCCAGACCTTGGGGGACCTGTGGAAGCAGTGGACTGAGTCTGGAGTAGAAACATCCAGAGCCACCGTAGACAGGCGTGTGCAGGAAATGGGCTACAGGTGCCGCATTCCCCGGGTCAAGCCACTTTTGAACCAGAAACAGCAGCAGAAGTGCCTGACCTGGGCTACAGAGAAGCAGCACTGGACTGTTGCTCAGTGGTCCAAAGTACTTTTTTCGGATGAAAGCAAATTTTGCATGTCATTCGGAAATCAAGGTGCCAGAGACAGGAGGAAGACTGGGGAGAGTGAAATGCCAAAATGCCTGAAGTCCAGTGTCAAGTACCCACAGTCAGTGATGGTCTGGGGTGCCATGTCAGCTGCTGGTGTTGGTCCACTGTGTTTTATCAAGGGCAGGGTCAATGCAGCTAGCTATCAGGAGATTTTGGAGCACTTCATGCTTCCATCTGCTGAAAAGCTTTATGGAGATGAAGATTTCATTTTTCAGCACGACCTGGCACCTGCTCACAGTGCCAAAACCACTGGTAAATGGTTTACTGACCATGGTATTACTGTGCTCAATTGGCCTGCCAACTCTCCTGACCTGAACTCCATGGAGAATCTGTGGGATATTGGGAAGAGAAAGTTGAGAGACGCAAGACCCAACACTCTGGATGAGTTTAAGGCCGCTATTGAAGCATCCTGGGCCTCCATAACACCTCAGCAGTGCCACAGGCTGATTGCCTCCATGCCACGCCGCATTGAAGCAGTCATTTCTGCAAAAGGATTCACGACCAAGTATTGAGTGCATAACTGAACATAATTATTTGAAGGTTGACTTTTTTTGTATTAAAAACACTTTTCTTTTATTGGTCGGATGAAATATGCAAATTTTTTTAGATAGGAATTTTGGGTTTTCATGAGCTGTATGCCAAAATCATCAATATTAAAACAATAAAAGGCTTGGACTACTTCAGTTGTGTGTAATGAATCTAAAATATATGAAAGTCTAATGTTTATCAGTACATTACAGAAAATAATGAACTTTATCACAATATGCAAATTTTTTTTGAAGGACCTGTATATAGAGGGATAATGGATAGGGTGATAAAAAATGTAATTAATGACAGTAACATGGAAATAGAAGAAAGTACATCACAGTGGCACAATAGAAGTTATAAGTAGTTACATGAAATAAGTGGGTCTGTAGATTGGATGAAGTATGAGATCACCAGAATAAGGGCTGTGAAAAATGGGCCATGTGTCAGTCAGATCTCTGACAACGCTCTCCTGACCCAAACTAACTGTGTGATAGTGTTTTATGATGCAGTGAGGTCATATATATTTGCTGATCCTTTGTTCTAAACTCACATCATTCTGTGACTTCAGAACAAGAGATCTGGGATAAAATATAAACTTACTACATCATAAAACACTATGATAATAGTCAGTTCGGGTCAGGGGAGAACTGTTGGCCCAGGAAATCTGTCTGACACATGGCTTCTTTTTTCCTGGGCTGATCATGTTCGTGTAGAGCTCTAAGTTAAGTGTGAGAAGATGAAGAAGTGAAAAATTTTGATTCACTTAGATTTTGGGTTTCCTGTTCAGCCAAATTTCAATATTTTCAGGTGAGGCATGTGTTTATTATGGAGTTGTCTGGGTTCAGGGCTGAACCCAGATATAGGCTCCCCTTCACTATTTTACCATGTACAAGTGAAGCATCAGAGAATTTCCTTGCTCCAATACTCCCCTTTACTTGCACTGCATCGAACAGTACAAGGTCTGTTTGTTGTGAGCTTGTGACTTACTGGGCTTCATATCGACGAAACCAACCTTGCCACTGGTTGGTGGAGAAGCCTGGCTACCAGCCTGTTGCCCCAGGATTATGGGCCCTCTCATCAGCCAGGCTTCCTTTGTTCACAAAGGACTTTTACTAACTTTTGAACCCCTGGTCTAATTCGTGCCATTTTGGGATATGTTAAATGTCTATGTGTACTGTAAAGGGTGGCACATTGTATATTTGAGTAGTGATGTCCGTCCTATTGTCCCCACGTGTGTATTGGCGATTTTCCTTTGTCCTGAGAGATAATTGACTTACTCCTCGGTTGTCTCCAGGACAGAAGACACTGTGTATTCTCCTGCCTGTGATACAATTGCATCAACCCATTGTGTGGGGTAATTGTATCACAGGCAGAGGGGGGATTTTGTTTGGGAGTGTCTGAGTGTATTGTACGTGTTTATTGGTTGTTTTTACAAAACCCTGTGGGTGGCAACCTTGTTGAAAAATGGGTATAAGTCAATGCTTGTGTTTTCAATAAAGAGTTCCTATTTTACCCTTCATCATGTTGAGGCTGGTGTTTGGGTAACTGATCGACCCTGGGGATTGCTATACGCTGAAGATGTGCTATACTCCCCTGGTTATAACTACTAGCTCTTGTAAGAGCTGTTCCTGCTCTCTGGATTTAGAAGAGGTTCACCCACTGGAGCCTGGAGCTTTGTCGTAGGTCCAGGGTGGGTAGGAGATGGCGAGACCTCAACCAAGCTTCGGCAGTTTGCGGGGTCTGCAGTGCTTACGGTGTCGAGTGGAGTGCTTGGAGTCCTCGGGAAGCGCTAGGAGCATCCATCAACGGAGGTACCCGGTTGGGGTGCCAGGAGATCCGTTACAATATCAGTATGCTAGGCAGAGACTTCCACCTAGCAGGGAGCCCAGTGATGTCACTGGCACAAATGGGCAGTGTGTAGCACTGTTCTGGTTGGTTTTAGAGGTGGGTACTAGTGGTACATCACTGGCTCACAACAAACAGACATTGCTCTGTGGGGAGCTCTGATGCCCTGAACCCAGACAACCCCTTGAAAGAAACAAGGGGAAGTTAGTATTAGTAATTTGAAATTGAAAAAAAAATCTAAGGGTATTTATTGGTGAGTTATAAACATAAGAGATATATTTTATAGACTATTTTGTTAGAGAGATATTTTATAGACTATTTTGTTATGAGCACCTGGTGAAGGAGCAGTTGGAATACATTGTAAGTAAGGTCAAAGTAGAAGGAGTTAAAATATTTAAGCAAATTTATACAGTCTTTTAACAATGGTCAGTAAATGACACAGTTTTTCTAGGTGCATAGACGTTATCATACAAGAAAAACAAATCTCAAGTAGATATCCAGATAGTTCAATGGCCCTAGATTTGGTTTGAAGAAGCACATCTTATTGATATGATTCGGAGATGTTAGAAGCTAAGTAAATATTGGTGGAAGAGCAAACTAAGATAAATGTTGAATTTGTGCATAATATAAAAACAGGCACATTTTTTATTTTTTTATTTTATTCACTTATATAGCACTGACATATTCTGCAGAACTTTACTGACATCATTGCTTTGGGATGCTCTAATGATATTGATGTAAAGCTGGCAGTAACAAAATCACTCTTTCAAGCTAGGAAGCTTATAGCTAAGAGATAGATATACAAACACCCTACTAGAGTGGAAGAATGGCTGAAATTGCCTAAAGATAACATAAAGTTGGAGAAAGTTATATATGACAACTTAGGTAAAAAAATATATCTTCACTAGGATGTAGAATGGTTTTACAATGTGTGGATTTTTGGGGGGGTCTTGACATAAAATGCAAGGTAGAAATAAGGGTTTTATTATTATAGATATTGATGTGATGTAGTCATAATATTTTTTACAGTATTTGTATATTTTTAGGTAGGATATTTAATAAACATGATTTAAAAAAAACAAGCAAAGCATTTCTTACCATTTTCCTGGGTGTCAGTTCTTGTTTCTGGACCCTGTCTCTAGTCTGTCTGAATTTTAACACTGCATTCCTATGTTCATTTCCTCTTATCATGTCTTCAGTTTAAGCTCTGGCCTGGACTCGCGATTTAGCCTTAATTTTGTCTTCTGGAATTGTTGTTCCTTATTGTTTCCTTATTTGTGGCTTGCGTTGCTACCCCACTTTGACTCAAGGTTCAAGGCTTTGACTCAAGACTACTCTTCTATTCCAACATCGTTGCCACATCTCTCTGCCAATTTGTGATTACTCTGAGGACTGCAACCTGAGGATGCGTCTTGTTAAATCAAAACTTCCTTTTGGGGGTGACTGGAGAAGAACTAGACAACCCCTTAGATGCCACACTTCTCTTTAATCAATGCCAGACCAAATACAGTTCTAAAGTTCAACTTTTAAAGGTGCACCTGCTTAACAAGGACTTTATTTCATTGGAACCAGCTAATGATTTAGAGAGTAAAATAATTACTATGAAGGCTCTTCTCTAACTCATGGATGAGCTGGTTAGGTCTAACAGAATGGACTAGCAATATAATAACTTCAATTCAAAGCGGATACAATATGATGTGAAATGTTTGTCTATATGAAATAAACTAGTTGACTTTTGTTATAATGCAGACAATCCTATGAAAATGAAGCCCAAGCAATGACCTTGTTCTATGTCAACAAATGACAAATATGAAAAGGTACAGCATGTACTATTCAGGCATGCATATGCAGGAGTCCGAGACTGTACACAGAGACTCTTTTGTGATGGATGGATAACTGTTTTCCCTATTGAGATATTGTATTACCAATATTAACCATTCTCTCTCTGTGAAATTGTCCTCTATGTGCACCAGGCTGCTAAGACATAAGGCACTGTTTTTTTTTTGGTACTGATAAAGTTTCACTGCCTTTTCTTATTGTAGCAGCAACAAGGAATTCTTTCTAACCATGAATTCTGTATCTGCTGAATAAATTAGGAAAAAAGTTTATCCACAAGAGACTTACACACAGTTTGAGCTTTTTCAATCATTATAAGATTCTATTAAAATATCTTTCTGTATAAACCGCTACCTTTCTATCTGTGAATACAACATATTTTCTTCTTTATTGTGCCTTGCTTAAAACTGACATGCATATGTGTAAACATTAAAAAGCACTTGAACTTTATTAGAAGGCTGTGTATATCAGAAACGTTAATAATGGAAATAAACACACTTATTCCAACATTTATTCCAAGTCTAATTTGACATCATGGGGATAGTAACGTGTAAGTTTTATGCTGCCAGCTATTTCTGGATTCCACTAGCAATGTCACAAAGCCAACACAATCCATTAGCTATTTGCAAACTGTTAGTTGTAGGCTACCATTTAATGTTGGCTCCAGTTTGAGACGACTTTCAGCTTCCATCTTCTGTTTTTCTTGCTTTATATACCACATTAAGAATGGGAACAGACATGAGACAACTGCTATTTTTAGTGTTGGCCAGGGAAGGAACTTGCATGCTGAATGTCATGTCTTAAAAAAAAAAAAGAGAATATGCGTAGGAGGTTTTTGACCGAAGTTAGTAATGTCTGCTCTGTAGGAGAGTATTTTGCTTTTCTGTAAATATGTTTTAATTTATGCGGCATTTCAGGCAAAATGTGTTTTTATAGACCATAGAATGTAACATTTGTGTTCAATGTAGAAGTTTGATTTTTCAGTGATATTAACGGAACATTTATGAATGTCGCAAGACAAAAAATGTACAAAGAAAATTTTTTGGATAGTATAAAAAAAATCCTATATTTCAGATTTATTTGCTTTTTTTTAATGTTTTTGTCAAGATGTTGACATTATTAGCAGACTACTCAACCATAAAAAGCATTTTGCCCTAATAACTTAGTTGTCTTGCTTGCTTGCACAGAACCTGCATATTATACCATTGACACAGCCCATACAGCTGCTTTGTTGTCCATCAGAAATGGAGGTGCCCAATTTCAGTTAGCTTTGTTTTCCTTTCCTTCAGGTTATTTTCACTAGACCTGGAAGAACAGTTATCTAACAAAAGGGAAACAGACAGATGATAAAACTACAGTCCTCTCCAACAGGGAATGAAAGTGGTTTGGGGTTTTGGGCAATAAGCACCCGTCTCAATGGTCATAGGTGGTGAAGTGTGATAATATGCAATGGCTGGCGCCTAATGTACTTCCTAAGGCCAGGTTCATATTTGCATGGTACACATAGTGCCACCAGGTCCTGATAAATGCTCTGATTTAGTGGTAAAACAAGTAGTAACCAATCATTAATTCAACCTTACTACTTTGATCCATGCATCTATATCCATCAGTGCCAGGGGTGACCAGCAAATTTAGATTTTTCTCAATTTTGCAGTACACTGCCATACTAGGATGATTATTTCCACATCCCCAGTGGACTCCCCAGAGCTGACATTACTTCAGCTGTTATTATCAAGGATACAGTAGGTCCACAACCCACACACCACCTTACAGTTTGCCCCATGACCAATTAGTCACCAGCAACTTACCATCCACCCATGCTACAAAGTATTTCTTGGTGTATTATATGCAACCATACTGCTTACATCTAAGAACTCCATCTTCTCCTTTAAATCTCTGGTCACCAACTCTCATAGATTACTAGGTCTAGGCCTTCACATGTACAGACTAACAACACTCCAGCCCAGTTTGCCAAGTCAATTCCTGTGCATTCCATTCAGTAGCACCAAATGTGTACTATTTATGGGCTCCCCTTAGTCTCTTCCTTGTAGTGTGATGGCACAGCACATCAGCATCACCATTCTCAGCTCCTTAGCTGACACCAAGCTCTTCTTGGGCCTAGCTTAGACAAATTACCTAACACTTTTACCAAATTCGGCAGACTGTTTCACTCCTGAGAAGCAATAGCATCATTCATACACACTTAGGCAGCACACAACAGCCTGTCACCCGCCAACCTGTGAAGAGAAGAACATACAGAAAAAATAATATCAAATACACAGAATTTTAACAATAAATTTAAGCAATAGTCCATATCTGTCCATTTAAAGACACGTGCAACTATAAAAGGGTGCAAATGAGGTCTTTTATCTGCAGAAAGGGTATTTGGTTAACCTTTTTTAGAAGCCACTATACATGGTGAATCTCAGGCTGGGGAAATGTGTATCGAGCGCCATGACGGTGTCACTGTACATGTGGTCACGCTGGCTGGTGGACTACACATGGAGACTCTGGGTAGGGCACTAATTATGTGAGCAGTCTTTCAATGTTTGTGGAGCACTCTCTGGATGACTGTGTAAAGGGACAAACACAATAGTCAATGCATTATATCAAGATTATCTACAGATAGAGCAATCAAACTGGTGGGTACAATTTCTTAATAGAGCACAATGTATATGAAGGGTCAGTACAAAGTTGACCTTATCTTCTAGGCACAAGAGCACAATGGCTTGCTGCTGACTGTGGCAGCTGCCTATTTTCCAGATATTATTGATAAACAACTCATGGATATTTTTTTAATTCTTGTATCAGAGATCAAAATACATAAATGTGTGTATCAAATTAAAGCAGACCACAATTCCTGTACAGAATTAGGATTTCATGCACATTGCCCTCGATATACCACCTGGGGTAAATGACACACTAAATATTAGAAGTTCATAGTCTTATTTGAGTGTTTTCCTTGGTAATTTCCCAAAACCCCAAGGAAATTTCGACTTATTGCCCACAATCCCACCAAATGGTTGTCTATTTTTCTGGGCATTCTATTTGCTTATGTTGTTTTCCGTCTTTTCCTGCCTGTATAATGCCAGGTAGTGACATCTGGTCGCTTAGTTCTGAACACTACGGGATTCATAAAAACCTTGTTGATGAACTTGTTAATATTCACCCATTGGAAGACGTAAGAGATTTCTTTCCAGTGAAGCAGTTTTATGCTCTGTTATTCTGTAGATAGTTTTATTTCCACCTTTTTGTTAATTCAATTTTAATTCCTCAACTTGCATAACCCAGCTCTGTAAACATTCCTGTACTGTGTTGTAATGAAAGTTTCAGACTAAAAATGCATTGCTTACAGGGTACTGATGTGTGATATATGGCTATGTACTTCCTCTGTCTAACCACTTGAATAGATACCTACAGAAATGTGATATGCACTGGAAGAAATAACATATTTGAGGTATAGTGCAAGCTTACAGAAAAAATAAATAAAAAAAACAACAACAACCCTTCTCTGTTACACAGAAAATATTCTCAAATCCTGGAAGGCTATCAAAAATGGAGGAGGCTAAAAATTGAGCTACCCAAAGAATAAGTACGTTGGCTTTGATATCTACCAAAAATGTTCCTGGTAGAGAGGTGTAGAAAAAACTGCTCACTTGGCTTTACTTCTCAGTCATGTAGGACCAGGAAATGGAGAGCAGCGTGTACTCGAACAATGTTGGAATGGCAGTGATGGGTGGGTTGGAGAGGTGAGTAATGCTTTAGTTTTATTTTGCAAAATATCGCAATCCTTTTTAAAGACATTTTCTCTCCTTTGAAAACCCATTTAACATCTTTTTATTTTTAAATTGTATTTCTTTTATGTAATTTTATGCAAATTTTAGATTTAATCATAAATGGAGGAGTCTATAAGTAACCAATTGCTATTTGGGGAGTCAAGTTGAACAACTGAAACACAAGGAACCAACATCAGGAGAATATTACTTCATCTTTGTACAACCCTGATAATAGGGGAAAAGTCTGGTAGTTTGGGGAAGTGCATTTTATCCAAAGTAGTAAGAGCAGAGTGTGCATCTTTAAAGGCTTTGTACACCTTTGGGGGCAATTCTTTTTTATTGTTGCTCATTTAGAGCTAAAAATCTTTTTTCAATTGGTCATTATTAAAAATTATAAGTCCCTTTCTCTGTACAGCCTTGAGATTCTCTAGTAGCAACATCCATATTTTTACTGTATTCCATCAGGCAACTCAGCTGGCGACTCTTTATAGCAGATCTCTGATCTCCAGAACACTCTTAACTCAATACTTAAGCCCAATAAAAAAATCTGTTTTAGCCCAAAATTAGTAAAATGCAATCATAAACAAGAATTGACCCAAAGGTGTACATAGCCTTTAAGATCTCTTGGAGGCAAACACTAAATTACAAAAGTAGAGCATTCTATCTGCTCTGCTCAATAATTTTACTTTAGTAAATCTATAAAACCCATTTAAGTTAATTAGGGAGGTATCAGCAACTATATGGATGCAAAATACTCTTGAATTTGGATCAATAGAGATCTTTATATTTTTCAGTTTCTTGATTTGCTATCTCCTTTGTTATTAAAATTCAATGTTTAGGACTAAATAGACCATAATAATTTCCATAATAATGCTTAGTGTATGAGATTTAGTTTGGCTTTACTTTAAGTTCCTGGAAGTCGTTTCACTTTAGGGATTAGTGCTGTACCTCCAGGAACGGTGCTGTTCCAGTGAAATAGCTAGTTAAGTGCAAGTTGCAATGTATAATGTATTTGGTGGTTTGAAGGTTTTCTTTTCTTGTACTCTTTAGACTTTTTAGAAATATTTTGAGTTTTGGAACACCTAGACGACCAGAACAGCATCCAACTATGCTTTTACTATACCTTTGTATCTTCTGCTTTCCTTTTTGCAAATGTTACACAAGAGAATAAACAAGAATATCCTTCAGTGGAATTTTAATTTTCATTTATGTTTGCAGAGAAAATGACGGGTACTTTATGTAGAAAGGTATAAACTTTATACTTTCTGTGATAGCAAATAAAGGATTATGTGCATGTGATCTCATTGGTCTTCCATATCACAAAGAATTTATTGTATGCTCACATAATAAAGTGCATATCAGCCTCTTGGCACTGTCTGAATAGTCCTTGAGATTAGGCAAGAGTTTCTGTGCTTTGTAAGACTCTATGAACTGCCAGTTTCACTTAGAGCACATAATGGAGGTGCAAAGACCATTCATAAAGGCATAGGTAAATAGATGCATGGTAGGGACATTCTTTGTTTTACTGTACTGTTAATAAACTGAATTGAAACTTTTGAGTACATAATCTGGGTTTATGCAATAATCATTAAAATGATGTACCACATCATATATAATAAAATGAGATCTTGTTCAAAACCTATAATAAACCAAGTTCTTGAGCATCTACTTAACCTTGTAAAACTGGTTTTCTTGATACTTACACCAAAGTTAATAGTCTCTTTTTGTCATATGTTCCTGAAATGTTAGAAATTGTCAATTGTGGAGGGATGTCTAGTTTAGAAATATTAGCAAATTGTTGTTAAATGGTCTCCCCCAAAAATATATTCAGGCACCAAGTATACAGATAGTTTAATTGGTCTACTCAGAAAGCGTGTAAATAGGAAATTATTGCTGTGAGCCCCATTAAGGATACTGATAGATGTAAATTTGGACTACAGTGAAATTGGGGCTTCATTTTGGAACATAAAAATGTATCAGCATCACAGCTTATAGGGATTGTCTGTGAATAAATAACTTTTCAGTTGTTTCCACAGTCTACCTCCACTGTGGAAGGAATCATACAGTACCTGTTCCCCACCACTCCAATCCTGCATGTTGACTCCTGCTTGTTTACTTCCTCTGCTGAAACCAAACACTGGCTTCAATGATGATGTTTCTCTTATGGACACGGCACTACTGAAACCAGTCATTTGTTTCAGTGGAGCAGGTAACCAGCCCAACCAAATGATGAACATGTGGGAGCCAGCCAACAGGACAAGAGAGGTATGGAGCAAGTAAGTATGATTCTTTCCATAGTGCAGGCAGGCTGTAGGTACAGGGGCGGACTGGGAACATAAAGTGGCCTTGAAAAATAAAAATAAAAGTTCTCCATGTTGTTGGCAGGTCCAAATAGACAGGGACAACAGAAGTAGGCATGGCCAGCAATACCATAGTACTGCACAAAATAGAGCAGTGGTATTTTTGTGCAGCACAAAATACCACTGTCCTTTCCGCAGTATTCAACTGTATCACTGTCCGGAGGACGGCAATGCAGTTGAATTCCGGAGCGCACCTGTGGCCACTGGCCAGGTCCATAAGTACCTGATGCTCCTACAGAAATGAATGCTGAAAGCATTAGATTGCTTTGTACCTGGCTGGTGGCTGTAAAGAATGCCTTGGTGGCCCCCTGGCCATCAGCCCACTGGGAAATTTCCCTGTAGGATCCATGGCCAGTACACCCCTTTTGTTGGTATAACTAGTTATATAATTATTTATTTCCAGACAACCCCTTTAAGATTTTGCTGGTGAATATGTACACTATGGTGCCAAGTCAGTGAAATGATTACTGAGAAGATGATAACAGCTGAAGTAACAAAATTAGATAGCCACCCACACAATTCATTCCATCCTTTCTAGCGTAAGTGGAAAAACTAGATAAAAATAAAGATACATGACAGACTCTACTGTGACATCTAACAATATTGAAAATGTATCTCTTTTTTCCTGATCAGGGCCTGATTGCATAGCACTGTATTCATAACCATTTAGTGGTGCCTAAAGTACAACAAATTCAGTTTGCTGATTAAAAAAGGCATCAGGGAGACCAAAGAGCAACAGACTTCATATGTGACAATGCATTATTAGCACATTAGAATATATACGTATACATTTAGAACTTTAGGAGAACTTAGTACTGAATGGTTGCAGTTACCTAAACAGAATGCAGAATGGTGCTCAGAATTGCTTACACCAATTCCATTAGCTTGTATTTGGTTAGTCTAAAATTGGGCTATGGCAAAACGTTTAGGCAGCGCATGCAATTATGACTGAGCTTACTGGGAGAAAGAATATGTTTATGGTTGCCCTGAGTTCTGTAGCTCTCTGTTACCAAATGCAAATATGTAATAGCAATTTAAATAGGAATTATAATTTTTTCAAATATGACGGGGGCTCCTTGGCACAGGATGGTTCCAATGAAGATGGCCAGAAACCTTAAGCTTTTGGGATAAGTTTTTTTGAATGTTAAATATACCATAGAATATTAACAAAATGAGACTTTAGAATATCCACCATTGTTTCACCTCATATCTTAGCACTGTGGACTGTGTCATAAAAACATGAACAAATTGAATGGAAACCTGTCTCATTGAACATGCTGACCAATTGGCAACACGTTATTATAGAGCAGAGAGAGCCTTGCTTATTCTGACCTTGGTCCAGTGGATAGTCCTAAACAGTAACATGGCTGGAGGCTGTTTAAGCAGGTCCCATAGTAGTATAATGATACTGGAGGTACTGTAAAAGCATCACCTGTCAAGTGGGTGAAGTTCATGAGCTCAAAAAAGTGTGGTTTGTCATCAGAAAAGTGTTGTGTGAATGTCTGTAATAGCTGTCTAAGCTATACTAGTGGTTCCAGCATACTGCTGTCAAGCCTAAAGAAAAGAAAATTGAGCAGTGTCAGAGTTTGGGTTCTAGCACATTGCAGTAGAGCTGGAGAAGGAAGGCTGCTGCCCTGCATACCATGAGTATTATGCTGCATCAACAGACCTGTCCTGATCTAGAGCACCCTGATGTGAGTGAGAACTGACATTCAGCCTTATAGAGGACATGGCAGCCACCAGAAAAGATCATAGAAAGGCAGACGAGGCAAGCTAGATTCAGAGTTCATGTGAGATGGGACTGGTTCTTAATTTGAGGAGCCATCACATGAGTAATATGACTTCTATAACCCTTTCCCAATGTCCATCTGTCTGAACACTGTTGATGTAGCACTGCGATCTGCCAAAGAACAGCTATGGTGGCACCTTGGTTGCTTCTATGTCATGTAGACTTTAAGATGATGGGTGGTTTGAGCATTCATGGTCCGGTTGCTAATTGCATCATTCCTCTGTGGGGAGATCACAATATTCCCGTCTCATACATCTTACAGAGGCCCTCTCTGCGCTATATGGAAATTATCTGAATTATTTTCTAAAAGCATTATTTCTAAGAGCGATTTCCCTATTTAATATGCAATAGAAAATGGCACATTTTTTTTCTGCTGTATGAAATCTTAGAAATATAGCGGTATGGTAGGGCCTCATAGTAGTCTATGTGTGCTGTATTATATCTTTGTACCATCTGGAGGTTGTATGGAGCTGTAATACCTTAATGTGCATGAGGCCTTAAACCAGACGGATTTCTTGGTTAATGAGAAGGTTTCTGAACATTTACAGAGAGTCTGCAGGCAGATTCCTGGAAGATGAGGAAAGAGCTATGGAAACAGCGTAGACCTGTTTCTGTAACTTCCATTCACTTCTGTCAAAGTTATGGAAATCATGTAGCACAACCCACTTGGTTGTTCAAAGGAGTTTTTCGGGAATAATTTAAAATCGTTGCCAGCATCCTGTCCTAGAAAGTTAGCAGGACTGGTTACCACCACTTTCAGAACTGTCTAAGGGAGTGAGGGGGCAGGGCCTTACTACATACACACTGTGCTCCGGAACTTGCATATACGATATATTTGTGAGTTTTTTGGGTCAGACGTGATGGAATATCATGGGCAAGATCACATAATTACCATATATTGTGCAGCAGTGCTGCCAGGCTTGGATTGGCCCAAAGAGGAACAGGTGAATCCTATGGTGCGTCCCTGAGAAAAGGTTGGCTCCCGGTCTCCCACCCTCTGCACAAGTAGACTGTATTACATACAAATAAGCAGCATACAGCATCTCAACCAGCCAATGTCTTCATATAGGAACTGGATAGATTATTTAGAAAACTACCCAGTTTATTATAATAGACTATGTGGTGATTGAGGTCCCAGGGACCCACCCTTTTTAAGTTGCTAAGAAGACTCCCTTAATCAGTCATCTTGCAGTGCCTTGCTGCAAGAGCCAGTCAACAAGATACTGATAGGGGCTACAGGCTAGGATTTGCGGACGGGGCTCAGGTGATATTTGCATTTAGTTGTACATTGAGCCCCCAGAATATATTTTAGTGGTAGGCCCTAAGCAGCCCAGTCCGACACAGAATGCAGTGTGCAGTGAGGCCCCACCCCCTCATGCCCCTAGGCAGCTCCAAAAGTGGTGGACTATAGTCCTATTCACATTCTAGGGCAGGTTGCTGCTGGCCCTTTTAAGTCATTCCTGGAGAACCCCTTTAAGCAACCTTGGATACATCTCTCTTTTACGTCTGTTAGTTATTCCTGTCTCCATCATGAATTGCTGAGATGGATATATACTTTATAATTTTGATTAAAAATTTTTGCTCTTACAGATTATAAGGCACCCTTTGCGCTCATCCCTTTTGCCTTCCTGGGTGTCCTCCTCTGACACCAGTTGAAACGTTTTCAAAAGGAGTAGAAAGAACCACAGCCACTGTGCAGTGTCATTTATCCTGGCAACCCTGCTGATCAGCAGAATGAAGGAGTAGTGGCTGCAGTATCTCTTCCATTATTATTTACCCAAGCATAGTGCTGTACATTCAGAGGTGCCTGTGCCTATTGCTGAGCTCAGTATATACAGCACTGGGCCTGGGTAACATGGCACTGGCCGATGTGTCACAGCTAATTCACTGTGGGGAGGCTGGGACCTCAGTCTTCACAAATCAGATATTAATGGTCTATTCTAAAGATAGGCTATCAATATTAAAATCTTGGCAAACCCCTTTAATTCTATAGCCATTGACATATCTATTTACCTCAGACACTGTAAGATTTAATTAAATGATATCTGAGTAATGGGGAAAGGATAAATCAAATATAAAAGTGCCAGAGGGTATGGATTATATTATACAAAGTGAAAGGACATTTCCTCCCATATTTGGTGGAATGAGCTCTTGTTTTGTACAGTATTTGCATCCAGCTGAAAGCCAGTCAATCAAGTGAAACTGGCTTCAGGGTACATAAAAACAAAACAGGAAATTTGAAGCAGTCATAGGATCAATTCCATTAAAGTCTTGCTCGTCTAATTTTACATATCCATCCAGTTGTATAATATGCTTTTGTTTGCCAGTCTCGATTTTTATCGGTGCAGTATATATTCAGGCTCCTTTCATGAAAGAATGTTTTTACCTGTGGGCTACTGCTCAATGCAGTTAAAGGCTCACATTTATGGAAATAGCACTAAGCAATTCATTGTTGCCAAGGTAAGCAGTAAAGGTATGCCCTCTACCACTCTAGTCTCTAAGGTAACAAGCGAGCTCCCCTGAGGCCTAAAATCTTGAGCCTTCTAGATTGAGAAACATGAAGATAATACCAAGAAAAACACATCTTTATTTTTAAGGGGGCTCCGATCTTTCTATTTTTGGTTCACCAAAAGAAAGTAATTCAAATCTGAACATATATTTTAAAATAACCACCGTCCCCATTCATTTCAAGGGGCATATCAATTAGTATAGCAATAGAATAAGTACAGACGGCACTCCTCGTTCCAGAGGTCCCGGTGCTCATGTCAGGGAAAAACAGCCCACTTGATAATCCACAGAAAAGACCGGCACTCGAGTGCCGGTCTTTTCTGTGGATTAATTAGTATAGCAAAGTATGGCTTAAGTGGCTCCAGGAATGATTTAAAATGGCTGCTAGCAACCTGTCCAAGAATATGAGCAGGACCAATTGCATCCAATTGCAGAGCTGCCTAGGAGGTGAAGTGGCAGGGCCTCACTACACACTAAACTCTGAGACTTGCATATAGTACATATTGGTGATCTTTCCTGTCAGGCTGCTCAGCCATGATGGCATATCATAGGCAGGATCACATCATTACTATCTATAGTAGAGCAGTGTAGCGTATAGTGAGTACTTACCCCCTCGCCTAGGCAGTTCTGCAAGTTTTGGCAACAAGTTCTGCTTACATTCTTGGACAGGTTGCTGGCAGCCATTTTAAGTCATTCTCAGAGAACCCCTTTAAAGGGAAACTATCTCCAGGAAAATGCAACAGATTTATATATACGGTAATGGAATGGAAATGATTCAATATAAATTCTAACCTATTAATTTCAATCTCTGCTCTTTTTAGGATTATGAGTCATATAGGTGGTATAATTAAGCTTGTAGAACTTTCGGTGCATGAGAACTTTTAACTGGCAAAACAGTAGATAACCTGTAGTCAATGTTACTAGTGGTATGAGTGATGATAAGATTGCAAAAATGTTGGCACAAAGACACAACTCTAAGATTGGCTTTTGTAAGAATCTTACTGCTGTGCCATGGCCAGATTCCCATAAATGGTTGAAAGAGTAAAGAGAAGTCAAGAGTGCCTTTCATCATATGTGCAGTCCTTCTGAAAAATGGCAGGTTAAGACAACTTCGAATCGAAAAATCAATAAGTTAAAAATGTTAATGGACAAATCGGAAAACTAGGGTTATGTTGAGTTTCGCAGGGATTCCATTCACTGATTATGGGGAACATGGAGTTCTCTTACCAATAAAGATGAAAAGTGTTGCGCGAATCAAAGTTCACAAAGCGGACTTCAAACCGAATTTCTGAGGAAATTCAATTCGCAGTGAAGCCGAATTTCCTTGTGCTTCGTGGTAACGAATCAATTTTGCCTAAATTGGACGTAAATAGAAAATGATGATACTCATCTCATCTATTTGCACATGAAGAGTCCGCTGCAGCCATATTGATTGAAGATCCTGAGTGAAATCTTGTGCACAGTGATGCATGATAGACTCTTCCAACACAGGAGAGTAGTTTAACTTTTTTTAATTTTTTAATTAATTTTTTTTTAAACCGATTAACTCCTGACAGACCTCAATGGTCATCTCAGATCAGCTAAGAATGCAGCATCTGAGGGGTTTAATGACAGTGGTTTGCACTATTGCCATTCCCTGCCATTGTGCCCGGCGAAGATTTGAGAACAGAGGCGAAGATTTGAGAACAGAGGCGAAGATTTGAGAACAGAGGCGAAGATTTGAGAACTTCGCTCATTCTAAAAATGAACATGAAGAATGAACACAGCAGCATTTACTGCTTAATACAACCCGAATATAACTGCAATCATGATAGCCTGCGCAAAACATCCAGAAAAATGGTATTTATTAGTTTAGGTATTTATTAGTTTAGGTATTTATTCGTTGAAAAATTTTACCAAAAGTCTCCTATTTTTACAAACTGTGAGTTTATGGGCAGTTGGTTACCCTTGGGGAGAGGAAAGCTTTTCGGGGATCTTTTTGGGACCCATTGTATTATGACAGAAATAATCCAGGCAGACTTGATATACTGTGTTATTCCTAGCGCCTCCAGTTACAGTATTTTAAAATGCAATGGTCTTTCATGGGGCACTGTAACTTAAATCAACATTTAACTTACAGTGCCACATACAGATCAGCATGGGTTTTTCACAGGTTAAACACTAGTATTAACTAGAAAAGGTACAATTTCTGGGGAAATTGTGAGAAGTGTTCTTGCCTCCACCAGTAGCTTACAACTGGAGTGGGCGGAGTAACTGGGTGGAGTGTAGACTCCGCCCACTTTTATAAATTTTGACCTTTGTCTCACACTGACCCACCCTGCCGAGTTTGGGTGCTGTGGCTTAAAAACTGTGAGAATGACAGCTGTTTAAAGGTTTCTTATTGAAGTCAATAGGGAAAATCTGATTGATTGTTTGTGGCTCCGCCCACTTTTTAGCGTCCCCAAAATGAGATATACATTGGCACAGTCCTCCAGTGACCAACTGTGCCAAGTTTCAGAACCCTGCCATTAACAGTCTAAGAGCAGCACACTTTTTAATTTTTTTTGACCCCAGTCACCCAATGACCTACGGTGCCAAGTTTGGGTATTCTGGCTTAAATATTGTGAGAATGAAAGCAATTTAAAGGTTTCTCATTGAAGTCAATAGGAAAAATCTGATTTGTCGTTGTTGACTCCGCCCACTTTTTCAATTTTTGAAGCCAAAGTAATCTATGACCTGATTTCTAAGATTTGAAGCCCCTGACATCAATAATGGCAACATTTTTCAATTTTCTGCATTTTTCAATTTTCCCATTGAAATCAATCAAAGAAATCTGATTGGTTGTTTTTGGCCCCGCCCACTTTTCTGAATTTTAATCCTAATCCTAAATTGAAAAAAAAAACAACATCCGATATCCACCTCAACCGAGGGATGATTACTCTATCCAAGTAATTGACTAAGCCTATGGCAGCTATCATATATATATAGAACCTACACAGAGAATTGCCAGACCGCTTATGCTATTCAAAATCTTTATTACAAAAAATCACAAATATTTGCATGATTAAACATAAAAACAATACAGTGCAGGAGATAAAAACGACATCACTGGAGGAGATCTACAGCGGATCTAAGTCCATAAGTATTCAACATGATTTTCACTTTTTTACTTTTTTAAAGTGCATGTGCAGCAGAATGACAAATAAATGTATGACAAATCTTAAATAAGTCTTTGGACATTTACCCATGCTGTTTCTCCTCCAGGATGGCGCCAACCCCAACGCGCGTTTCGGCGTACCTTCGTCTGGGGGTAGCGTCATCACTGGAGGACCCGGTTTATATACAGATACTGTCCAATCAATACGCACCATCCATTGCTGGTTTAGCCGCATCATTGCGATCGCGCCGAAAAACACGCCCTTACATTGAGCGCCGGCGCTCAAGGAAACCATGTGATTCCGGCCGGTCACATGACCTTGTCGCAATCACATGGTATGGACGAGTCACGTGGCCGCGCACAGCCGTCGCGATCACGTGACGTCATCCTGCATCCGCATTTAAGTCGCACGAATATGATCACATGAATATATTTAATATGCAGCATTCTAGATATGCAAAAGATGTTACGATTTCTGGAAACAAAAGATAAAGAGAGATAGACAGGTGGCCACCTTCATTAGACATAGGGGAGATGAGAAATATATAAAAAGGAAGCATAAATTTTTTGAAGAAACAGACCTTCAACATAGAGCAAGTTCCACTACAAAGGTGGGAGTATTTTGGTGCTCATTACATGAAATTTATATCAGTGATTATAAACATTATCCAGTACAAATTGTACAGTACATCATATATTATGTTGCGCCAATTTACCATTGGTAATCGGTGCTATATCACATTCATACCAAACATGGTGTCTTTATACAGTGCTCACGTGCATGTGTAGTCAGAATATAATGGTGAAAATAATAATAAAATGAAATGATAAAAAATGAAATGAAAATAAATAAATAAGTGATAGTATTGAAGAAATCGATATCATCAATATCCCAGATATTTATCAGAGACATTAATGGTGTCTCAACTATTACGTGAAAAATGTGCTCAATGTAAGTGAGAGTTATAAAAAATGCAAAAAATCTGTCATTCTATCAGAATGATGATACATCTCGTGTTGGAAGAGGGTAGAGGCTGTCTCCCTCAGTCCCCACCAGGAAGGAAAGGAAAAGAAGGAGAGACCTCCATCCTCTGCCAGCCCAGACTCTCTTTTGAGCCTGTTGTCCCATCTCCCTCATGTGTTCTGTGAAGGAATAATTGTATATGGTCAGGCAGTGATGACCCTTAAACGATAAGGGTTAAATATATTTCTAAAAAGACATTAAAACTAAACAAAAACCCCTTTGGGTGTGGAGACCCATAAGCCCCATATTAAAGAAATGAGGAGAAACCAGTGGATTCATTGAGACCACTCGGATGCAATGTACCCAACTTCCAGATCCATTTGCATTCGAGCTGTCCCAATCTTTTAGTTATGTTACCACCCCTGATATTTTTTATAACACAGTCTATCGCCCGCACCTTGAAGTGTAGTGGACTGCAGTCGTGATACGCCTTAAAATGCCTTGCCACCGGTTTTAGATTGGACAGATCTTCTTCGCTAGCTGCTGCTCTTATGTCCCTAACGTGTTCTCGTACTCTCACCTTTAGTTCTCTTGTGGTCAAACCCACATAAATTTTTGGACAGGGACATTTTGCGTAGTACACGACTGCAGTACTGGTGCAGGAGAGACACTGCGTTATTTTGAACGTTTTCATGTGAGTCGAATCCTCAAAAGAATTTGCTCGTTCCATGTTTGGACATGCTATACACTTTCCACATGGGACAAAACCCCATTTGGGTTTTCCAATTCCTGGAAACAATGATTGATTCTGCTTCACAAATAAACTGCGTACGAGGTGATCTTTTAGATTTTTTGATCGTCTAGCTGTTACCATGGGATACGGTGCAAGATATTTTGTCAAAATGGGATCAGTCATTAAAACAGGCCATGATCTCCCCAGGACCTCTTTCATCTCCATCCACCTTCCATGATAGCCTGTGATGAAACGTGTCTTGCTATCACTGGTCCTTTGGTTTCCAGAAAACAGAAGGTCTTGTCTAGAGCATATCTTTGCCCTCCTGTAGGCCTTCTTGATCGCGCGTTGACTGTATCCACGTTTAGTGAATCTCTCTTTTAGTTGATGGGCTTGTTGCTCGAAAATTTCGTCTGTTGAACAAATCCTCCGGGCCCGAAGGAATTGCCCCGTCGGGATCGAATTAATCATCTGTGATGGATGAGATGAAGATGCATGCAGATATGAGTTTACTGCTGTCGGTTTTCTAAATATATTTGTTACTATGGATCCATCACCACCCCTTTCCAATTGCACATCCAAAAATTCAATGGATTCCCTATTATGTTTATACGTTAGTTTGATGTTCTTGCAATTATTATTTAGTATCCCGAAAAAATCATTTAACTCCTCTGTATTTCCCTGCCAGATCATAAATACATCGTCGATGTACCGCGCCCAAAAGGTGACGCGGTCCATCGACGTGTACTGATCTGACAGGAATAGGTCCCTCTCCCACAGCCCCAGGAACAAATTGGCATATGACGGTGCACAGGGCGCCCCCATTGCCGTACCCTGGAGCTGTAGGTAGAAGGACCCCCCAAAGGAGAAAAAATTATGTGTCAAAACAAAGGATAGGAGTTCCACCAGGAATCCTCTCCTACTAATGTCTATGTTTTCTTGCATTAGAAAAAAGTCAACAGCCTGGATACCATCTGGGTGTCTAATACTTGTATATAGTGACTCGACGTCACACGTCACCATGAGTGTATCATCCCCAAGGTGAACACCATCAATCTTACGTAAAAAATCTGTTGTATCTTTAATATACGAGGGAAGACTACACACTATATTTTTTAACTGGGAATCCAAATATCTCCCCACTTTCTCCGTTAGGCTCCGGACTGTACCAAGTTTGGGGATCCTGCCATTAACAGTCTAAGAGCAGCGGCAGTTTTAAATTTTCCCATTAAAACATATAGCTGAAATTTGATTGGCCGTTGTAGACTCCGCCCACTTTAAAACATTTGAATTCTAGTCACCTATTAACCAAATATATTAAGTTTAACAACCCTGCCATTAACAGTGTTGAAATGGCAGCAATTTAAAATTTTCTCATTGAAGACAATAGGGAAAATCTGATTGGTTGTTTGTAGCTCCGCCCACATTTTTTGGTCTCCGAAATGTGCTAACAAATTGCGCGTTGACCCCATGACTAAGTGACCCAAGTTTGGTGACTTTAGTTTAAAATCTGTGCGACTGGGAGCGATTTGAAAATTGTCCCTGTCAAAGTCAATGGGAAAAACGTGGATTTTGGGGGCCCTGTCCCAGGGGCCCAGAGGGTGGGATCGGGTAACAAAGCACAAGCAAGGTACTCGGGTGGGTGCCGACCAAGTCTGCAAAGTTTGGAATTTGTACTCCTAAAAATGTGGGAGAAGTAGCAATTTGAAGGTCTCCTTACAGTCAATGGGGAGATTTTGATTGGTTCTGTGTGGCCCCGCCCACTTTTTGGGGTCCCCGAAATGTGCGCAAAATTTTCGGGTTGACTCCATGACTAAGTGACCCAAGTTTGGTGACTTTAGCGTCAAAGCCTGGCGAGTGGGAGCGATTTGAAAATGTACCCTGTCAAAGTCTATGGGAAAAAAGGGGGCTTCCGGGGCCCGCCACGGGGGCCCCGGGGGTGGGATCGCTCCACAAAGTAATAGCAATCCGATCGGGAACAATCTGCACGTTTTGGTAAATTTTTTTCTATGTAGTGTAAAAACTGTGGGAGGAGTTAGGGTGGCAAATTTGGCTATAATAAGAATAATAATATATATGTGAGATAACATTATGTGGACTTGCTATGCAAGAACACATAATAAAATGCATGCACTATCTAGTAGCATAGCTTTACAATTAAAATTACAATGAAGGCAGCTGAGCAGCTCTATTTTAATACATTTTTTTGTATATAGGGACAGATTTATTAAGAGAGGCATCAAATACTGTACTCCAGTTAAAAAAAAAATGTTGGCAGTGATTTGTGCCAATTAAAATCAACACACACAATTAAGGTTGTTGTAAATCACAAAATAAAATTAATGTTTGCTATAAGCAGATATAGACTTGTAACAAAAAAGTTATTTTCTGCCTTAAATCTGTTTCAGTCCATGCCCTCCTCTACTAAACCGCACCAACTTTTTCAAATTTTGTGTACCACAGCATAACAATGGAAAATCTGCATATCTTGCAACTTCTTGTATTTTTTTGTATAAATTGTCACTTTACATGAAAAACTTGCCAAACACAGATGTTGATAATTTCCCCACCTCAATTCTATGTACTATACAGGACCATGAATAAGCTCCTGTCCACTGCATAGAAAGTGATTTAGAGCTTTCAGCAATCGTTTCTATGTAAAGATTGTCTTAATCTGTATTGCCTTCGGCTCTTCTATAATGTTCCTTTTATCCTTATATTGGGATGGCCTTTGTAACCAATTAGTTGTTATGATACCTGTTAACACTGCTGGAATCCAAGGCAGAATGAATAGGCAGACCATGGTGAAGTACTGATGGTAGAAGAATGGCTTGAAGTGTAGATTAGGTGAAGTCCAAGGAGTAATAACTGTCTGGCAAAGATAGTTCTCTGGGGGGCAGACTGGAACAAGTACTCAAGCAACGTTTAATAAACCACATGGACTGAAACAAGATTGTTCCCATTCCACAAATATTGGCCATGTTGATTAAGGGCAAGTATTAAGGGCAAGTAAAAGGGCAAACCAGCAGCCTCCATAAGTAGTGGAAATGCAGCCCCATTCTTTAAAGTATAAGCATTCAGCTACATGGAAAACTTGGTCGCATAACAGCTGTCATGCCCAAGGATAGGGAATGCAGTGTTGGATTTTTTGTGATTTTGTGGTCACGGCACATGTGCGAGCCACACTGTGATGCCACTCATTTCAATGCTAGCATCTCCACACAGTGCGATCCTTGTGAGACCAAGAGCACTGTGTAGCCAAACCCTAAAACTGCAGAAGACAACAGATTCCTGACATTAGTTTTACATAGAATTATGTTCTCAACTTGCATTGTTGTCAACTTACAATGGTCATCCTGGAACCAGTTAATACTGTGACTTGAAGGACTACTAAATGGTAACATGCTATTCATTCTTTTTACATTACACCTAATGGTTAATTTATATCTTGAAAGTAACTTGGGGTTCTTCAATGTTTATTTTTCAAAATGCAGAAAAGTAGAGCAAGAGATTGTAACTACAGAAACCAATGAACAACTGCTTCACTTTTTGTTTGCACTACTTTTATATTTTGTTTTGTTGAAAGTTGAAAGTCTTAAACCATGACTTAATGCATTTTCTATGAGAAATGTAATGAATCATCTAAATGACCACTAACATGTGCACTGAATATTAATATTTATGTCTCAATGTCTGGCATCTTAAACTATCAGGTGGTCTTTTGCTTAATAATTATGAGACTTAGTGAAAAATTGGCTGATGTTCCTATGATTTAGTAACAAACCAGATTATAAAATAAACTACAATGAAGGCTGTTTAAGTATTCAATTCTGTTTGATGGTATTTTGTATGCTAGCATCTTGGGAATCATCCACCTCAGAAGATAATTAGAAGCTGACATAAGCTCATTCCTTTCATATTTATGATTACACGTAACCATCTTTGATTACCTCTAACCCCTTTATTGTAATAACAGATGAGCCACTTTTAGAGTATGCGCTAAGAAAACAGGATATAGTTCAAACTGTATAAAATTTCTCAATGGTAAAACATATGTCTGCTATGCTATTCAGTAATACAATGCAAAATGTAAAGCTTCAGTTTGTGTTTTGGAAAAAATTGCATAATTTATTTTTTTATAACCAATATTGAAGACTACTTTGGGTTCTAGTTTTGGAATTTGTGGAGGGGTGGGAGAGTAAAGAGTCTCAGAGTCCTGTTTTCCCCAAATCACTATCACCGTCACTGGAATTGCAGTAGCAGTTGACAGTCAATGGACCAAATGTATTAAAACTGAAAAAAAAAGCACAGATTTCATTCTCCAAGAATATAATATGAAAGTAAAATTGTACTTTGATTGATTTCTATAGGCCAGGCATCCTCAAACTGCGGCCCTCCAGCTGTTGTAAAACTACAACTCCCACAATGCCCTGCTGTAGGCTGATAACTGTAGGCTGTTCGGGCATGCTGGGAGTTGTAGTTTTGCAACAGCTGGAGGGCCGCAGTTTGAGGATGTCTGTTATAGGCTTTTTCTTTTAGACAAACTTCATTATAACACATCTACGAAAACGGTTAATAGTCTGATAAATGAGAGGTGTGGACTAAATCCTTATTTTTGTTGTACCTGTATTATACTATTTAGTAGCGGTGTGACGACGACTAGAGTTGAGCGAACACCTAGATATTCGGGTTCGGGGAGTTCGGCCGAACTTGATCCGGACTTGGACCCGAACCCCATTGAAGTCAATAGGGACCCGAACTTCACTTTATTATTTTCCGTTTTAACATGGTTATAACGGAAAATAATAGTATTAGCTTTTTCAGATCTGAGTTTTGAGTTTTCACGATCGTGAAAACTCAGATCCGACAGTATATTCTAACACAGAGGCGTTCCCATGGTGATGGGGACGCTTCAAGTTACAATATACTAAGAACTGTGTACATAACTGCCCCCTGCTGCCTGGCAGCACCCGATCTCTTACAGGGGGCTGTGATCCGCACAATTAACGGCACCTGAGGGGTTAATTGTGCAGATCTCAGCCCCCTGTAAGAGATCGGGTGCTGCCAGGCAGCAGGGCCCAGACCCCCCTCCCTCCCCAGTATTAAAACCATTAGTGGCCAGTGCGGCCCCCCCTCCCTCCCTCCCTCCCTCCCCAGTATCATTGGTGGCAGTGGCCACAGGTTAACAACCCCCCATCATTGGTGGCAGCGGAGCGGCAGTTCCGATCGGAGTCCCAGTTTAATCGCTAGGGCTCCGATCGGTTACCATGGCAGCCAGGACGCTACTGCAGTCCTGGCTGCCATGGTTACTTAGCACTTTTAGCAACATTATACTTACATGTGCTGTCTGTGGCCAGCTGGGCGCTCCTCCTACTGGTAAGTGATAGGTCTGTGCTATAAGCAACGCCTCAGTGACAAGAGAAAAAAGGAGGGGGTTAGTCACCTGGTTCTCACGGTGAAGATCAGGGTACCTAACTTGCAGGGCGCCAAAGATGTGGATCCAACAAAGAAGAAAAACTAGTTTTTTGGTAACTATTTTGACTGGTTAGTAGAGAATCTATGTATATACATACACACGAAGGCTGCCGATGAGATAAACCTAGCTAGGTGAGGTACCTGAGCTAGAATAGACAATTAGAGAGAAATAAAAAAGGGGTTTTGTCTCAACAGGGGGCGCCACTCATAGCTTGATTGCATGTAAAATTATCATTAACATCAGAAAATGTTTAGAAGGGGGGGCGGAGCCTGCGCCGGTCTGAGATGGCCGCACTTTGCTGAGCTCCTGCACTACTGCCGTCTATATCACTAGCTATCAGCAGCTATTAGCCTCGTCATGGTGAAAATTGGCAACCCAAAGCTCGGTGAACATCCGACTCTGCAAAAGACCCTGCCAGCGAGCGGCGAAATGGACAAGTTTATTAAAAAAGCGGCATCCTCGTTCGTGGCGCGGGAATCTAAGATGGCGCCGACTCAGCCTACACAGCCTCACAGAGCCAGCGCACAGGAGAAGTCTGATGATGACAGTGACGCCGACGAGCCGCAAGGTAAAGGGACTCTCCCCATAACCCGGCACTACCTAAAACATACCCTGTGCAAAGCCATGGAGCCGATCCTCAGCGAGATAGCGGCCATGCGCCAGGACATGAGGCAAGTGGGGGACAGAGTGGAGGCCCTTGAGACCCACCAGGCCATGGTTCTGGAACACCAGAAAGCCACATCTACCTCACTACAGAAGTGCAGCGCTTATCTTAACGAGCTGCACAATGCACTGGAGGACCAGGAGAACAGGGGGCGCTGCAACAACCTCCGGATACGAGGGATCCCTGAAACGGTGGCCCCAGGAGACGTCCCAAATGCTGTCAAACATCTCTGCATATCACTCCTGGGCCCAAATTTCACTCCAGAAATAACATTGGAGAGAGCCCACAGGCCTAAAACAGAAGATCCCCCTAGGGACATGATTTGTAAATTTCTTAATTTCCAGGTCAAAGCTGCGGTGCAAGAAGCGGCTAGAAACCGTCCTGATATTGTATTCGAAGGGGCACAAGTATCCATCTATCAAGACTTAGCTCCCTCCACGCTCAGAAAGCGCCGGATCATGAAACCCTTGACAGAATGGCTACGTTCTAACAGGATCCAATACAAATGGAACTTTCCGTTTGGGCTATCTTTTACCCAGGAAGAACGTTGTTTCAATATCTCTTCACACTCGGATTTGGATGCAATGTACAATGTTCTGCAAATCCCTCCCTTCCAGATTGAAAAATTGGGACTTACAGGTCCTTCTAAAAAAATTAGCGTATTGTGATAAAGTTCATTATTTTCTGTAATGTACTGATAAACATTAGACTTTTGTATATTTTAGATTCATTACACACTAACTGAAGCAGTTCAAGCCTTTTATTGTTTTAATATTGATGATTTTGGCATACAGCTCATGAAAACCCAAAATTCCTATCTCAAAAAATTAGCATATCATGAAAAGGTTCTCTAAACAAGCTATTAACCTAATCATCTGAATCAACTAATTAACTCTAAACACCTGCAAAAGATTCCTGAGGCTTTTAAAAACTCCCAGCCTGGTTCATTACTCAAAACCGCAATCACGGGTAAGACTGCCGACCCGACTGCTGTCCAGAAGGCCATCATTGACACCCTCAAGCAAGAGGGTAAGACACAGAAAGAAATTTCTGAAGGAATAGGCTGTTCCCAGAGTGCTGTATCAAGGCACCTCAGTGGGAAGTCTGTGGGAAGGAAAAAGTGTGGCAGAAAACGCTGCACAACGAGAAGAGGTGACCGGACCCTGAGGAAGATTGTGGAGAAGGACCGATTCCAGACCTTGGGGGACCTGCGGAAGCAGTGGACTGAGTCTGGAGTAGAAACATCCAGAGCCACCATGTACAGGCGTGTGCAGGAAATGGGCTACAGGTGCCGCATTCCCCAGGTCAAGCCACTTTTGAACCAGAAACAGCAGCAGAAGCGCCTGACCTGGGCTACAGAGAAGCAGCACTGGACTGTTGCTCAGTGGTCCAAAGTACTTTTTTCAGATGAAAGCAAATTTTGCATGTCATTCGGAAATCAAGGTGCCAGAGTCTGGAGGAAGACTGGGGAGAGGGAAATGCCAAAATGCCTGAAGTCCAGTGTCAAGTACCCACAGTCAGTGATGGTCTGGGGTGCCATGTCAGCTGCTGGTGTTGGTCCACTGTGTTTTATCAAGGGCAGGGTCAATGCAGCTAGCTATCAGGAGATTTTGGAGCACTTCATGCTTCCATCTGCTGAAAAGCTTTATGGAGATGAAGATTTCATTTTTCAGCACGACCTGGCACCTGCTCACAGTGCCAAAACCACTGGTAAATGGTTTACTGACCATGGTATTACTGTGCTCAATTGGCCTGCCAACTCTCCTGACCTGAACCCCATAGAGAATCTGTGGGATATTGGGAAGAGAAAGTTGAGAGACGCAAGACCCAACACTCTGGATGAGCTTAAGGCCGCTATCGAAGCATCCTGGGCCTCCATAACACCTCAGCAGTGCCACAGGCTGATTGCCTCCATGCCACGCCGCATTGAAGCAGTCATTTCTGCAAAAGGATTCCCAACCAAGTATTGAGTGCATAACTGAACATAATTATTTGAAGGTTGACTTTTTTTTTGTATTAAAAACACTTTTATTGGTCGGATGAAATATGCTAATTTTTTTAGATAGGAACTTTGGGTTTTCATGAGCTGTATGCCAAAATCATCAATATTAAAACAATAAAAGGCTTGAACTACTTCAGTTGGTGTGTAATGAATCTAAAATATATGAAAGTCTAATGTTTATCAGTACATTACAGAAAATAATGAACTTTATCACAATATGCAATTTTTTTTTAGAAGGACCTGTATTTCAGGATATTGCTGCACTTCCAGAAGTCCCGACCGTTATGCCTTTCACCTTGATGCACACCCCTAAAGCCCATAGAGTGGGTAAAAGAGGAAGACAACTAACCCCAAAGAGACTTACCCAAGACCGGTGAACTCACCTAGGGCTAACCCTGTTTTCTGTTTTTTGTTTGTTATTACTTGAATGCTATTCCAGAATATTTTCCATATATCCTAGAACGGACGACAAAGGACATCTCACGGAGTGGACTTGTTTCAGCGAAACCTGGAGAAGTCTTATCCATTTGATATAACTTACTGTCTGTCTGTATCACCTATGCTCTCTACCCTCCCCTCCCTCGTGACCCTTTGTCACTTGCTCGTATCTGTCTTGCGCCCTCACTTATCATACCTATTTGGTCTGTCAGCTCTATCCAATTTCTCAATGTTAATTTTGCTTAGTCCCTGCCACTAGTTAGTTGGCCTTTTCCATAAATGTTCAACAACTTCTCTCTTATTATAGGGACCTATTATCCCATGTAGGCTGCCTATTAATGTGCTAGACAGCACACAATTTGGTCTGTAGACCTCATTCCCCCCATGATGACTAGCTTAGGGGTGACCCTACGCTCTAAATGTTCTTTTTTTGTTCTAATGTTTTCTTTTTTTCCCCGGTTTGTTCTAAGGTACATAATACTATTGTCCCATCACAGTAGAGGATTCCACACCAACTTATGGACCCTATCCTTTTCTTCTGACCAGCTGACTGACACCCCACCGGTAAGTGCTCTCCCCTGGGGGACTGACACATTGATGTGCCTCGATCCCCACTCACTAATCAGCCATGGCTGATCTACAAATTGCCACCTATAATGTGAGAGGATTTAACTCTCCTTCTAAGAGATGCCAAATTTTTGCGATGCTACGCAAAGAGGGATCAGATGTGTTGCTTCTCCAGGAGACACACTTCAGGTTCAACCATTACCCCAACCTGGAATTCTCACATTATCCTGTGTGGTTCCATTGTGGTGGTAATTCGTCGGCGTCCGGAGGTGTTAGCATTGGTTTTAAAAGAAAAATCCCATTTAAATACTCAGAACATACTCAAGATCCCGATGGGAGATACCTCTTGGTGAAAGGGAATATAGGCCCTCAGATATACACCTTTGTAAACTTGTATGCTCCCAACACCAAACAAACATCCTGGTTTTCCAACATTTACAAAATCATTGAGTACTTCAAAGATGGTATTGTTGTGTTGGGAGGCGACTTTAATATTGCGCTTGACCCACTACTAGAATTATCCTCCCATAAATCAGCCCACTCACGGAACTCACTGAGATGGGTGAGAGATGTTTTCTGGAACCTACACCTAGTCGACTCTTGGCGTACTCTGCATCCTAGTGATGTAGACTACACCTTTTTTTCGCATGTACATAACACATACCACCGTATCGACTACTTATTTGTGTCCAAGGAACACCTCCAGCACTGTTCAGCGGCCAAGATCGGCTCTATCCACATATCCGATCATGCACCTGTATTCCTCACAGTCACGTCCCCTACACGTAATACCTCATACTTTAACTGGCGTCTAAACAAATCTATTATAGGAGACCCCAAAGTCATTACAAAAATCTCTTCCCTACTAGAGGAGTACTTTAAATTGAATACTAACCCTTCTCTCTCCCCTCAAACTCTTTGGGATGCACATAAACCCTTTATAAGGGGACACTTCATTAGCATCGGATCATACATTAAGAAGCTTAGGGAACAAAATATAGCATCTCTCCTCACTAAAATCAAAAAACTTGAGACCCTACACAAACGCTCCTTAGCCGATTCTCAGTGTCAAGACCTCTCTAGTCTTAGAGCAGAACTTAAAGCTTTATTGGATGCTAAATCCGCTAAATACTATCTGAACTCGCAGCATAAATTTTATGCTCACGGCGATAAGACTACTAAGTTCTTGATGAATAGAATTAAGGCAAGAAGAGACAGCAATTACATACACCAGCTAAGTTCCCCAAATGGTGAAACCATTTTCTCCACAAACCAAATAGCTAATCAATTTAGAGCTTTCTATGAAGAGCTTTACAACATCCCCCCCCCCATCCTCATCCTCATCCTCTTCCTCTTCCTCTTCCTCATCCTCTTCCTCTTCCTCTGAAACTCACCTATCTTTAATCTCCTCCTTTTTAGAGGCGAACACCCTCCCTACGCTCACCGATACTCGGAGAACCCTACTGGCAGCTCCCTTCTCAATCGAGGAGCTATCTGTAGCTCTCTCCCAACTGCCCCTGGGAAAAAGTCCTGGCCCCGACGGCCTCCCGTCATCATATTACAAAACCTTTAAGACTCAACTACTCCTGCACCTTCTTAATGTATGCAATTCTGCAATACAAGGTAATGCCCTTTCTAGGGATATGACAACTGCACACATAGTACTGATCCCCAAAGAAAGGAAGGATCCCAAACTCTGCGCAAACTACAGACCTATATCCCTCCTAAATATGGATCTCAAACTTTTAGCTAAAATGTTGGCCAACCGACTGGCAAATTTCCTTCCCTCTTTGATACATGGGGACCAGGTAGGCTTTGTCCGCAATTGTAAGATAAATGCTAGTAAATCGCTGATTCTTACACTAGGAATATCTACTCATACCAAATCCTTACTGATGAAAAATTCCCCCTTTAACTGGTCTTGCCCAACCATCACTTATCTAGGAGTTAAAATCGGCCCTCAAATCTCAGATCTCTTCTCCCTAAACTATATCCCCCTTAAAAACTCTCTATTTAAAGCCATAGACAACTTACAGACTGAGCGCCCATGCTATCCTGGTTTGGGCGTAAAAATCTTCTCACTTCATTAATCTTACCGCGCCTAACATACCTCCAACAGGTCCTCCCAATCCCTATACCTAGCTCCTTCTACACATCCTTGAAACAAAAGTTTAGAACTTTCATATGGAATGGCAAGAAAGCCAGACTCTCATACAAACTTTTAGCCCATCCACGTCAGCTAGGCGGCATTTGCCTCCCAGACCCAGAACTGTATGGAAAAGCAATACTTTTAGCTAGAGCAGTTGACTGGCTCCACAACCCTACTGACAAACCTTGGGTAAGCTTAGAACAAAGCATACTAGGCATTCCTTTTCGGACAGCTTTATTAGGTCATCACTTTCCCCCACATATACCACTGCCTAACTACCCAATTCTAAAAGCAAAACTGGAAGCCTGGAGATGGCTGAACTCCTCCCACTGCTCAGTTCCCTTCCCTTCCCCTATTCTGACGGTTGCAGATATCTTAGGTACGTCCTCTCCAATATTATTGCAATCCTCCTCCAAACGTATTAAATCCTCCTCTTTGCCCATCAGAAATCTCTTGGACTCCCCGGGGAAGCTCCTGGAGACAGATGCCATACATACCCTACTCAACCCCTGCCCATGTGACCTTACTTTAATCCCTCACATTAGGTCCTTTCTATTAAGAAATAATACCGAAGGTGAACTCCTTCGCCCAATAGGCTGGTTCGAAGCCCTCATCATCAATCCCAAACCCCTGAGAAAGCTAATCTCACAAATACATAGCAGACTGCGGACTCCACCACTTATCGCCAAACCATCTTTCATACACAACTGGAAAAGAGAAACTGGGATAACCATACCTATCAGTGATTTGCCCGATTTATTTGACATTCCCCACAAGGCTTCCCGATGCATGCGCATTCAGGAAAATGGATACAAAATACTGACCCAATGGTATATTACTCCATCTAGATCTGCCCATTTTGCTGAATCCTCCTCTGACATGTGCTGGAGGTGTTCCGAGGAGACTGGAACCTTCCTCCATATTTGGTGGAACTGTCCAGCAATTAACAAATGGTGGTCGAACATTTGTCGTCTAAGCAACCAAATATGCCATGAATCTGTAAAGATGTCTCCACTTGGTGCATTGCTGTCCCACTACACGGATGCAAACCAACCCCCTCCCAACTATCTCTTCAAACAACTCTTGAGTGCAGCACGCCTACTCATCCCCAAACATTGGCTTCAGACCACATTGCCAACAATTGAACAATGGAAGCTTAAGGTGGACCAGCTCTATCGTTTTGAAGAGCTATCTGCTTGGGAATCTCGCACACACGCACTCTGGTCCACTTTTAGGTTTTCCAGTTGTGCTTAGCCACACTTCCTCCCCTGGATATTTATACCTCTTATCTCTGGGCTCTGTTGCCATAACTTACATAAATTCCAAGCTTTCTAAGTTTAGGCATGCCTATACTTATATGTATGCCTTTGACATCATAGCTCAAACAACATCCAAGCCTCCTAGGATTAGACATGCCCATACATAGGTACAGGCCTTCGAACCTGATTGAATAGCACTCTCTATACACAACTTGTTGTGAATAAGGTCAGCTTAACCTAGCAATGTATCCGATCGTCTCCTGTTGGTCACTGATGTGCTTGCTTCCTCTATATATGCCTGAATTTTATGCTATTGAATATTATGTACCTTTTTCCATGTTACATTATACCCTGTAACCTACTGTCGTGTTTTACTGCTATGAAAATAAAATAAACAAGTTAAAAAAAAAAAAAGGTTTATAAGGTTTTTAAAATATTTTACCAGAGTCACTAGGTCTGGCAAATTAGAAATCGATTGTGCAGTGGAAATTCCCACCAAGCCCAGGGTCTCCTCACGAAGCCTCCTCCTCATCCCACCCTGATTGTCTAAATAAAGGCTTTTACAAGAAGCTCCAGCCATAGGACTGCCGTTTTTTCCTGATATCCTAGAAGCGAACCAGGCACAGGAGGAAGGGTTTGGGGGTGTCTTGAGTTTATCCCCCATCTCTCCTCCTGGGTGAAGTGAGTACGAATTCAATTCCACTGTACGGATTGATTTTATATGGTTGATGGGCTTGGTGGGAATTTCCACTGCACAATCGATTTCTAATTTGCCAGACCTAGTGACTCTGGTAAAATATTTTAAAAACCTTTTAAACATTTTATGATGTTAATGATAATTTTACATGCAATCAAGCTATGAGTGGTGCCCCCTGTTGAGACAAAACCCCTTTTTTATTTTCTCTCTAATTGTCTATAAGCAATGCGCCGCACAGACCTGTCACTTACCAGTAGGAGGAGCGCCGGCTGGCCACAGACAGCGCATGTAAGTATAATGCTGCTAAAAGTGCTAAGTAACCATAGCAGCCAGAACTGCAGTAGCATCCTGGCTGCCATGGTAACCGATCAGAGTCCCAGTTTAATCGCTCCGCTGCCACCAATGATGGGGGGAGGGGGGTTGTTAACCAATGATTTTAATTAGGGGGGGGGAGGCCGCACTGGACACCAATTTTTTTTATAGGGGGTGGGTGGAGGTGGGGGGGGGCCACACTAGCCACCAATGATTTTAATAGGAGGTGGGGGGCCGCAATAGCCACCAATCATTTTAATAGGGAGGGGGGGGTGCACTGGCCACAAATGATTTTAATACTGGGAAGGGAGGGAGGGGGCGCCTGAGGGGTTAATTGTGCGGATAACAGCCCCCTGTAAGATATCAGGTGCTGCCAGGCAGTAGGGGGCAGTTATGTACACAGTTCTCAGTATATTCTAACTTGAAGCGTCCCTATCACTATGGGAACGCCTCTGTGTTAGAATATACTGTCGGATCTGAGTTTTCACGATCTAACTCAAATTCGATGGTATATTCTAACATAGAGGCGTTCCCATGGTGATGGGGACGCTTAACGTTAAAATATACCATCGGATTGGAGAAAACTCCGATTATACCATCGGATTGGAGAAAACTCCGATCCGATGGTATATTAATATTACCCGAACGCCGAACCTGAACTTTTACTGAAATGTTCGGGTTCGGGTGCCGAACACCGTAAAGTTCGGTACGAACCCGAACTTTACAGTTCGGGTTCGCTCAACCCTAGTAAGGACTCTTTATTTTTTCATATTAAAAGAATATTGAGTTTGGGACACTTTGTTTCTTACACCGTTCACACAATTCTTATGTACAGGATTCGTAGGATTCAAGATTCAAAAGATTTGAGAGATTCGAGAACCTTGTCGGATTCAGATTCGAAAAAAATTGGATTCGTTCCACCTCTACTATTTAGTAAGCAAGAGTAAAACAAAGTCATTGGAGCTTATTCAAAGGCACATTAAGCTTGGTGGTTACAATACACTCTAGATTACACTATTATGCTTGGTGCCTGGTCACTATTGGTTTGGTAGAACACTGGAATGTGTTAGAAAACAATCATAACAATAACTTGACCCTCTTTCACACCTGTCCCTCTTTGTTAGAGCTCTTCTCAAGCCAACCCTTTTGAGACTTTCATTCATCCTACTGTGTTTAAGGACTGGACTATCTAGACCATGTTACAAGACACAAGATAGTCAATTCTTTTGCTATAAGCTGTTCTCAAGATTTATCACACTGCCCCTTCTAGACCAAACAAAAGCATCTTCCAGTATTGGAGCTTCTTACTGTACAACTTAATCTATCTTGGTTTCCAGCTATTTCCGGCAGTTCCATAGAAGTAAATTGAGTGGTGGATGTGTTTGTGTGGTGTTCTCTCCATTCATTTCTGTGGGACTTTCATAGAGATGAATGGACGGTGTCCGAGCATACGTGGTGCAACTTTGGGTGTTACGTTCTAGAGATACAACAGGTGCAGTTCCGTGACATGGAATAAGCACCTATCTAATATTGGTGGCATATAATATATATGCCACCAATGTTCAAGGTGAGACAAACCCTTTAAAGTAAATCACAAAGTCTTTAATTTTAAAGGGAATATAACATTTATTCTTTTATATGTTTCAGGTTAGCAGTTAAAATACTCTGCCCAATACGAAGATAATTTATTGATTTTGTGGGAAAAAAACTAAGGTCTCAGAGCTAAGAACAGTTTTTTATTTTATATATTGCAAAAATTTACAAATAGCATTATTCTGTGTCTGAGGATATATTAGTATTTATAGTTTTTATGACTCAAAGAAAAGACATTATAATGGGTTTGCAGGGTATTGATTATGATGGTGATGTACTGTACATCTACAGATTAGGCTGTGCTGACATTTTGTGACAACACAAAATATAATCTATAATAACCCAGTTAACATTAATCCTGTCCATTATTTATTTTTTATTTTTATTAAATCTTTATTTATGATCCTGTCCATTATTTTAAGCCATTAGAATAAATAATGCATGGAAAACATATCAACATACTTGGTAGAAATGTTTTATTATAAGACTACATGCAGTCAACTGTAATATATCCATATTTTAAATATCACAGCCAAAGCCCTGGACCTCACATGATCCTAGGGTTCTATGATGATTAAAATGCAGCCTTTTTCCATGTAATTAGTAGCACAAATAACCATGGTAATGGAATAAGAACAAAATGGATAGATGGTGTGGCAGTAGCTCAAACTTACATAAAGCACTAGTTATATTTAGGAGAAACACATATTATATAACTATTTTCTGCTCTCACTAGCAAGGTAGGGGTTTTACAGTGTAATGATTCTAAATCTGTGTTTTCCGCTTGAGCCAATCATGTCTAATTACACATCATCCCCATTCATCGTCCACTATTACATCAAATATAATTGGCCAAGTTTAATTTGGCTAGTCCTAAAATATCCGCCTATGTGTTTGCTTGCTAAATAGCCTAGTAAGGTTATTTTAATGTCGTCCTTTGCTTGACCCTTTCCACTGTACTGTGTAGAACTGTATGGAGTGATCATTTCATATCTGTACTTCACATAAACATCTCTCCAATATCCTCCTACAGTTTAGTAACCAAACATTGGTAAATGCTTGTGCATGCTACTTTATGCATGACTCCCAAACTGAGATGACAGGAGCAGCTGGGTAAATAAAAAAAAAGGAAATATCTTTCCTATATTTTGTTCTTTACAAACCAAAGAAAAGCAACTGTGCTACCCTATGAATTAAACCTTTGCACCTTCTCCCTCTTAGGGAGACCAACAGCATTAATATGTGTGAGTTTTGGACTCGCTCTGCAAGAATTCCATCAGTAATGACTTCCTGTAAAATGTGTTCAAATTCAAAGTCTGTTTAAGGGTTGGTTAAAAATATGTGTGAAGCGTGCTCTTTAATTTTAGGCCAAATCAAATGTTTTCAGTAAATCCAGAAGATACACAGAAAAATGTGACCCAACTGTTTTTTACTGGAGCTAGGAAGTCACTTAATTAGTCTGGGTTATCTATAAACATTCAGGCTTCCTGCTAATGTAACATGCAAGTAAACTGCCCTGACTATGTCTTTACTGTTGGTTTAGCTACATTTTATTGCAAGCTGAATGTTTGAAATTGCCATATCCCACACCTTTCAATTAGGTTTATTGGAACCATAACCTATATTTTGGAAAGATCTATGAAATGTAATTAGACCTCCCTGTCTGATATTTCATGGTATCCTGAAATGTGACTAAGTTTGCTAGTAAACTGGAGCATGCTAGGACTAAGGGTGCCTCTGAATCTGGAACACGTAAGTGTTTCACGCAATACTCAATTGGACTGTTTTAATGTAACAGGAGTGAAGAAGTTTTAATCATACCTGGATGGCAGACCATACCTTGGATGTTAGTACGTTGTTGTGCTGAGCTGGAGTGAGGCCCAAGCACTGGGGCAGACTGCTGGATCCATTGAGCTAGCTTTTCTACCCATATTGATGCTGTATACGATGCTGTACCCTCAGATCCATTTTAACCCATTTTTAAATACCCTGCATTTGTTATTTTTGTGGAAAAAAATCAAGAGGAATGTTAATAGTCTGCCAATCATGTATAAGTTGAATATTGAAATTGTAATTTAAATGCAGTATTTTATTTTAACTTATTAGCACATATTCCTCACATATTAAGTTACTCATTAATGTGGCGGAGAACATTCGTGGATGTCTTTACATTTACAGTGAATCTGTTAGATGATTAATGCTTCCCTTCTTATCTGAAAGCAGAATATGATAAAGGGAGAGTAGGTGACCTCTGTGTAGGTTTATATGATTTGGATTTTAGTGTAAATCCTAAAAGGACTCCTTGGAGAGACAATCATGCCTCACTCAGGTCCTTGGCTGTCAACATCTGCTTTCACATGGCTTCAGCCAACAGCTGGCTACAGTGATGGCCTGCTCTCCTTGCGTCACGTGACCAACTGACATGACTTGGCTGAAGCAGTGTCAAAGTGAATGTTGACAGCAAGGGAGCTGAGGCCAGGGAGCAATGGAGACTAGGAAGTGAAGAAGCAGGGACCCATTAGCAGGGAGAAGGAAAGGATGATTCCCTTTGTAGGTCTGCACCAGAGGAAGGAGATTAGCCAATAAGCCCCAACCCCTTTAACCTTATAATGACAATGAGTTTTCATATTGAGTCTTGCATGGTGGTCAGCTGAACATTGTGGGTTTATCTTCATAAATGTCCTGGTGATATGCCTTAATTGGGAACAAATAAAGGAGACAAATGGAAACCCAGGGGTGCACCTAGTCTTTCTGCTTCCTGAGGCGAAATCTGAAATGGCGCAACCCCCAATGCTAACCCCTTTGCCACAATGAAAATGCTCATTGCCCCATGGTCCTTCCGCTGCCCACCTCTTGCCCCTACCTGGTGCTGCCTGATGCGATCGCCTCACCTGGCCTCATTGGTGGTGCATCCCTGTGTAAACCACCAACGCAGATGTGAACAGAGCTCAGACACAGAAAAATACACTTGTTCAGCAGAAAACCCAAAATGATGTTGATGTTCCCTTGCAATCCAATAAATTATAATACCCTACCCTGTTTTCTAACTTATATTTAACATGCGTAGCACAGAACGTATGGTATATTGGTATGAATATGTATAAAGGTAATGAGTTTAAACTTTAGAAAATGAAAGATAACAGGGTTTGTACATGAGATAATGATATTTTAGCAACATATGTCTGTTTTTCTTAATAAAAGTACAGTATATCGTTGACTCAGGGCTTCTTAGTGCCAACCCACACACCTTAGGACATAATCCCAGTTACTAAATTCTGACACATGGGAAATGGTGAAAGAATAAAATGATGGCTAATTTACAGAATTCTGAGACATAATGAATTTTGTGCCAAATCGAAATTGTAATCTTGTTACAAGTCCAGTCTAAACTGTCTAGATGAATCAATTCAGAGACTGAACTCAAACATTGTCGGTACTGGCACTTCATTTAAAATAATATCAACCAATGTATTCTTTTAATCTCCAAGACAGACATTGTGGATTCCATAGTCCAGAAATATTAACTTTGGCCTATGTATGCATAACCATGTGCAAATGAATAGCTTATTGTAGAACTGCTTTATTGCAATAAAAACAATGGGCATTTGTATTGTGGCACAAGTTCTGTTATACGGAGACGAGCCATATTTGCAAATTCATACTGTAACCAAACTAAGGCTTGTCTTTATTTCCTGTGTCTAGACTTATTTGAATTTAGCATTGCAAAATCAGCTCTAATCTTGCTATAATATATGTACTAGTCTTAGTAAATATGGGCCACAGTATGTTTTTTAACAGCAATGGTTGTGACGTTGTGCAGCAACAGATTTTTGGAATCCATTACAACTAGCAATGTATCTTGTCTTTTCCTAGAGATTCTTGTTTTAAATGATTAGATTGATGTTTACTATACACCCAGTTAGTAGCTACATTAAACAATTCCTTATTCTATATTTTTATGTAATTCTATATTTTGGGGGGTGAGGTTCCCCTAGATTGTGAACTTGTAATCAGGTATCCACCTAACTGTTTGTTGTGCCAGTCCAATAATATATTATTATTATTATTATTAATAATGAGAATTTGGCTTAAATGAGTGTTTATGAGCTGTCCGGAGTTCAGAGATAAGAGCTAAAGATTGAGTCATCCAAGTGGTTTCTGACAGATTCAGTGTATAATAGAAAGCCTTCTAGAATGTAAATGCGCTTAAAGGGGTTCTCCAGGAATGATTTAAAATGGCCAAAAGTAGCTTATCCTAAAATGGGAGTAGGACTGGTTGCTTCCACTTGCAGAGCTGCCTAGGGGAGTGAGGGGGCAGGGCCTCACTACACATTACATTGCTCTACAATATGCCATCTGCTGTACAATAGATGGTAATGATGCAATTCTGCCTACGATATGCCATCAGGGCTGAGCAGCCTGAAAGGAGAAAATGTGTAGTATATACAAGTGTCAAAGTAAAGTGTGTAGAGAACCCCTTTAAAGTGAAAGCTTAGAAAGCAAAACTCTTGAAAATGTGTAATAGAGACCAAATGAAAAAAATATTTTAGCCCAAAATGAGTGGAATGGATTCATATTAAAAAAAAAATCCCCTCAAAGGTGTCCATAGCCTTTAAGCACATTAACATGTTGATCAAGTGGTGGATATATAGAGATGGGCAAGGGTGCAGAGGGTGCAATGTCCTGCTTGTGACAAAACCAACCTCGCCACTGTGTTTTGGAGGGGGCTGGTTGCCAGCCTCCTGCCTCAGGATTATGGCCCATACTAACTTTAAAGAAGACAGGCCGGCCGCACAGCTTAAATCTGTCTTTGGAATTGTATTTTGTTATGTGAGGGTACCCAGATGGCTAGTTTAATTGTATTCGTGTGGTCTGAGTGCCATTCACCTAATGATATGCACTCAGACTTGAGCTATCTGGGGATATGTTAAATGTCTGTGTTTGCTGTGGGGGTGTGACATTGTGTGTTTAAATGGTGATTTCTGTCCTGTTGTCCCCACATGTGTATTGCCGATCTCCCCTTTGTCCTGAGAGATAATTGGATTATCCCTCGGTTGTCTCTGGGGCAGAGAGGAGGAAACCATGATGCATTGTGGGGATGTGCTGTATCTGTTCGGTGTGTCGCAGTCTCCATTCTGGTCCCCTGGGGGCGTGTCCACCAGATGGGGACCTGCATAAATACGGGCGGGTAGCCCTCAATAAAGTGTTCCTGTTTTATCCTTCATCATGTTGAGACTGGTGTTTGGATAACTGATCAAACTGGGGGATTGCTATACGCTGAAGATTTGCTATACTCCCCTGGCATAACTACTAGCTCTTGTAAGAGCTGTTCCTGCTCTCTGGCTGTAGGAGAGGTTCACCCACTGGAGCCTGGAACCTTGTAGTAGGTCCAGCGTGGGTGGAGGACGGTGAGACCCCAACCAAGCTACGGCGGTTTGTGGGGTCTGCAGTGCGTACGGTGTCAAGTGGAGTGCTTGGAGTCCTCGGAAAGCACTAGGAGCATCTAGCAACGGAGGCACTCAGTCGGGGTGCCAGGTGATCCGTTACATTGGTGGCAGCAGTGGGATTGAAGATTTGCTATACTCCCCTGGCATAACTACTAGCTCTTGTAAGAGCTGTTCCTGCTCTCTGGCTGTAGGAGAGGTTCACCCACTGGAGCCTGGAGCCTTGTAGTAGGTCCAGCGTGGGTGGAGGCACTCAGTCGGGGTGCCAGGTGATCCATTACATTGGTGGCAGCAGTGGGATGGCGTCCTAGTGTGAGGAGAAGCAGCTCGGAGACACCGTCGTGGAGTATATTGAGGGCAACGCTAGTATCCGTACAGTGCCCCTGGCTACAGCAGGATGGAATCGGCTAGTCTTCGGACAGCGTTCTATGACGAGGAGGAGGAGGCAGCCGCTGACTACAGGGATGCAGACAGAAAGGAAGTCTGGTATGATGCCCTGGAAAATGCCCAGTGGCGGCGAGGTGAGAGTCTCCCCAGTTATGAGCAGCGGCTACAGAAGCGTGTGGCGATGCGGATGGGTCTCTTGGGAGAACAGCCCCTGGATGACTGGGTAACAGAGCTCCAGAACCTGGTATGTAAGGAGCTTTGGCTAGAGGACGCTTACCAGGCCCTAAGGTGGCATGTCATTCAACATTCCCCCTGGATGGCTGAGCACGACAGACCCGAGGGTGAGGATTATGATGGACCTGGGTTACTATGGGATGCCTTGGAGGAGGACATTGATCTTGGCAGCATGGAGGAGTCTAGGTTTTGGGACATCTACGACTACCGGATGGGCATGCATGATTATGCTGACGGAAGGGAGGTGAGCAAAGACATGACCCACCTGGTAACAAGGAAGTGGGAGCTGGAGCAGACCTACCAACACCTGCTCAGCTCCGTTCATCCCCAACCTACTCGACAAGTAGAGCCAGATCTGCCCTCCTACAACTGGGAAGACTTGCCGGCGATACCCCCTGCTTCCCTACCAACTCCCAAAGTAGGGAACTTCATCGACTGGTTCTGGGAAGACCTCCCGACGGCAGGTAGAGATGGGACCGAAGTCTCTCCACCGGCCCTACAAGGATGCTGGGTAGCCGGCCCAGATCCCCAACTACAGCCAGCCTTATCTGGAGTCCAGACAGTCGGTCTGACTTCCCATCGACAGCTTAACTTACAGGGAGAGATGATAACCGGTCTCTCTCCTCAGCGGCAGACAGGATCACAGGGAGAGGAGATTATCAGTCCCCCGTCCCTGCAGCAACCAGCATTACTAGGAGTGGAGATGGTCGCACCCACTACCCAACACCAGGCAGCATTACAGAGAGTTGAGACAGTCGGTCTGACTCCCCAGCAGCAGTGTGTTGTAAAGAGAGAAGAGACAACCGGTCTCTATCCCCAACCACAGGGGGACAGCACCCCTAACTTTGATGGTGCAGATGGGACCGCGGTCTCTGCACCAAGCCTACCGGGATGCTGGACGGCCGGTTCAGATCCCCCACCAACCCTGCAGGAATGCCTGGAGGAGGAGGTAAGCGATTCCTCCTCTCCACAGCCGATCTGCAACAAGGTCCTGGGGATAGGATTTCCTGACCCCATCCCAGCGGAAGAGCTGGCATCTGGGCAGAGCGCAGTCGGCCGCTGCCCTCCCCTATCCTCTTCTTCAGAGCCGGACTCCCCACAAGTGACCCCAGCGGAAGAGCTAGCATATGGGCAGAGCGCAGTCGGCCTCTGCCCACCAAGTACCTACAGCTCCAAGCTGGAGAACCACAAGGCAGCAAGGAGTCGCAGATGCCCACTCAACAGCTGGGGACATACAGAACAGAGCCAGGCCCCAAAATTCAACAGGTCTAGTATGGGGTTGTGGTTGGACTGCCAGACTAACTCAGGTACTGACCGTGAGGTCAGGTATCTGGTTAGTCTTCCCTGGGAGGGGGAGATGTGTGACGAAACCAACCTCGCCACTGTGTTTTGGAGGGGGCTGGTTGCCAGCCTCCTGCCTCAGGATTATGGCCCATACTAACTTTAAAGAAGACAGGCCGGCCGCACAGCTTAAATCTGTCTTTGGAATTGTATTTTGTTATGTGAGGGTACCCAGATGGCTAGTTTAATTGTATTCGTGTGGTCTGAGTGCCATTCACCTAATGATATGCACTCAGACTTGAGCTATCTGGGGATATGTTAAATGTCTTTGTTTGCTGTGGGGGTGTGACATTGTGTGTTTAAATGGTGATTTCTGTCCTGTTGTCCCCACATGTGTATTGCCGATCTCCCCTTTGTCCTGAGAGATAATTGGATTATCCCTCGGTTGTCTCTGGGGCAGAGAGGAGGAAACCATGATGCATTGTGGGGATGTGTTGTATCTGTTCGGTGTGTCGCAGTCTCCATTCTGGTCCCCTGGGGGCGTGTCCACCAGATGGGGACCTGCATAAATACGGGCGAGTAGCCCTCAATAAAGTGTTCCTGTTTTATCCTTCATCATGTTGAGACTGGTGTTTGGATAACTGATCAAACTGGGGGATTGCTATACGCTGAAGATTTGCTATACTCCCCTGGCATAACTACTAGCTCTTGTAAGAGCTGTTCCTGCTCTCTGGCTGTAGGAGAGGTTCACCCACTGGAGCCTGGAGCCTTGTAGTAGGTCCAGCGTGGGTGGAGGACGGTGAGACCCCAACCAAGCTACGGCGGTTCGTGGGGTCTGCAGTGCGTACGGTGTCAAGTGGAGTGCTTGGAGTCCTCGGAAAGCACTAGGAGCATCTAGTAACGGAGGCACTCAGTCGGGGTGCCAGGTGATCCGTTACACTGCTTTATTTTGCAAGATTACATAAAAATTACTTATGGTGTCTTCTAATTGATGGAAGGAGTAAAAGATACCACATGATCTATACCTACAGGATCTTGAGAAGTAAATTGGGTGCTGGTTATATGATATGTAAAGACTAAGTGTTGAATGAAAACACAAGCCCCTCGTATCTTTATTTCCTGGTGGATCCTTTGTATGTCAGCTAGACAGACACTCTGGATTATTTGATAATTGTATGTGATGCTGATTTAAAGAGGCTCTGTCACCTGGTCCCAGCATACCCTAATAGTCATATAGCCAGGTAGGGCTCTTAACATTTATAAAAAACATACCTTTCATTCCCTTCTCTGAGGTCCGTTTTAAACGGTAAAATAAATATATTTAAATGAGCAACTGGAGCACCCGGAGGCTAGGTTATGCCTTCCGAGCACTGCTTCTGCCATGCCCACAGGAATGATACCGTCACCCTGCATGTTCTAATAACGCCCCCAAAAGAACGGGAACAGTTGAGTGCGCATGCGCCGTCATACATGAGAATGTGCACATGCGGGATCTCAGTGCTAGACCAGTGAGTCTAGTGCTGCTAGTCAAATGCATTGGGGGCGTTATTAGAACAAGCAGGGCGGCGGTATCATTCCTGGGGGCATGGCAGAAGCACTTCTCGGAAGGCATAACCCATCCACATGACCTTGCTATATAACTATTAGGGTATGCTGGAACCAAGTGACAGAACCTCTTTAAGTCAACATATTTACATTTTAGCCTGGAGTGTGTCCAGTCTTGCTCCACATACTGGGAATATGTCATGCACTTCTGATCTTTGCAGTTAAAAAAAGACATTTATAATAGCATGTTTACAATAGCATATCCTTCCATTTTACTTCCAACCACAGAGACAACTTTTGTTACATTGACATTTCTCTATTTTCATTCATTTCAGAAGAATAAGAAACAAAGTGAAACACAACAGGTCTCAGAAGACTGAAATATACAAATTTCCAATGATTAACAAATGCCAGTCGTTCTAAAGGTGACGCCAGTCTAATGCAGACAACACCAATATCGCAGCATCCCCATTACCTTTACTGCATTCCTCAAACTCCACATTGCTTTATTTAATTACAGACAAGAGACAATGGTGAGAACTGGTCCTCGTTCCATTGGTTATATTTCCTTTGATAACTACAGTATAAAAGAAGCATGCCTGAAAAACGAGTGTAAAAACAAGAGCCAAATGTCTGGGCAGCAAAGTAATCCACTATTATCAAGCTTGCTAACACCCCAACGTCATTGATATCAGCAACATCCTTTCTCATGCTGGCTGCTCAGTTTCAAAGTTCTGGATCTTACAAAAACTTTTTTTTTTCCTTTTGTTTGCCAGAAAACAGAGAATAGACATTTCAGTTATAAGGCTTTAGGTTACTCACCGGCTGTTCTTACGGCTCAATGATGAATACTATCTTACTGGAAACACAATTAAAATCACTAATATTTTCAACTGACATTACTTCTTAAGATCCTTTCCAAATATATTTGCTGCCAAAATTCTGGTCTTACGATGCTTTTAGGCCTGAGAAGATGAGGACAAATTCATTTTTATTAAGTAGTTCAAGATCATAAACTCATATATATTATAGTATTATTCATTGCAAGTAGATTTTTTATCTAATGAAAGATACACAGTATAGTGATATCACATTTAGTGGTGGTTTTACATACAGTATAACAAATAGATTTTCTCAGAGAATACATACAGTGCCAGAAGAAACAAGAAAAAACAAAGCAATTATTATTGTATATCACACCTCTATGAAGACATTTTCTGTTCGCATTGAAATCAGCATTGACATGACTATGCAGATCTAACTACTTTAAATGTGTTGTCTCATGGCAAACATTGTCTAATCCATTCCATTAGCCATTTTAAGGTATATGGGCATTTTGACCTCTTCCTGACATGGTGATTTTCAGTTTTTGCTTTTTGTTTTTTTACTTCCTGCTTTCCTGGAGCCAGAACTTTTATATTTTTTATATAATAAATAAAAAGAGAGAAGAAACAGTGGCGGCACTGCTGTGTGTTACGTGGGGATGCAAGGGAACCAAAGCGGTCATGTCAGTCCGGTCAGCCAGTGTGTGCGGTGCTCAGCCCTGTAGTGATAAGGCCCAGAATGTGGAAAATTGAGAAGAAAAAGCAAGAGAAGGCCGGCACTCACCACTGCTGAAATGAAATCCTTTATTCTTCAGAAAGAAGCGGTAGGCAAGAGCATATGTGCACGGTACATGGACAAGAAAGCGGCGACGGCCATTTCGCCCAATTTTGCGCTTCGTCTGGCCTCTGACCTGACTGCGCAAGTCTGCGTTAGTTCCTTTTAAAGCGTTGCCTCTGGTTGTCAGAACGACAGTGAACCGGCACATTACATCATTAAAATAATTGCTTGTAGATACACAGAGTATACATCAAAGCAGATAGTTACATCAAACAAAAACACTCAATTCATTCTTATCATTAATCAGGCGGTAATCAGCCGCTGAAATCTATATTATATGTGACCAATAAAAGCATCGAATTTGCAGAAGACACAGTGAGTGCCGGTCTTTTTCTACAATTCTTATCATTAAGTCCAAGGGGGCCGAGTGCGGCCGCTTTGATGATCCATCTAGCTTCCCTCCTCAGGAGAGCCCGAAGTCTATCTCCTCTATAGGGCATGACCGGCTCCAGCTCTATACCTGAGAAGGTGAGACAGTGTGGATCACCTCCATGTCTATTACGGACATGTTCAATAAGTCTACTGCCGTCTTTCCCGGTCCTCAAGGAGTTAAGGTGCTCCTTGAACTTAATCAAATATACAACATAGGTACTTCTACATGTCATAAATTGTACGGCAGTATGTGAGACCCCTCCAAACGTATTTGAGGTGGCTGTTATAACCACAAAAAGAGCGGAAGCCACACTTAAAATTGCCAATAGGTTTGCTAATGGTTAACCAATTACTGGCTGGTTTTGACCGCATTCTACTTCTGACTATTTGGTCCTTGATGGTATGGCATCTTTTAAAAGCAATTATGGGTCTGTTCTCAGTCAGGTCTGACAGGCCAGTTTCATTTTTCAATATATATATATTTCAATATATCCCAGTTCTCATTAATAATACATTTAATTACCTCCGCCGCAGGACTGTACTTAAATATGAACACAAACCTGCTTTCTTTTTTATGTTTGTTGCATTTACCTCTTTTTAAAAGTTCCTCTTGTCAGAATGATCCTGCTCTTGCCCTGGCGTTATCTATCTCCTTCTCAACATAGCCTCGGCATAATAGCCTATTTTTTAACTCTTAAGATTGCCTAATATAACCTTCTTGTGTACTATTGGTTTGTTTGAGGCGGATAAACTGACTTTATGGGGCAGATTTTGTTCACATTCTTGTGGTGGTAGCTGTTAAAATGTAAAAGGGAATTGATGGCTGACGGTTTGCGATAGCAAGATGTATGTAGGGCATCTCCCTGAACAGACACCAAGACATCTAAAAATTCCTGGGTGGTGTTCCCAAAATTTAAAGAGAACTTCATATTCATACTGTTGCTATCCAAATAAGCCACAAAGTCCCTACATTGGTTTTCTATGCCAGACATAATAATGTAAATGTCATCGACACAGGGCTGTCTTTACCAAGGGGCAAAAGGGGCAGCTGCCTCTTGAGCCCTGCTAGCCACTGCCCCGGGTGTCAGGCTGTCAGCTTCACAGGAGGTAATGCCATGCCATGCATCGGCATCGTACTGATTAGAGCTGTAAATGTGATCTAGGACCTTAATGACATCATCACCATGTGACCAGTAACCTAGCAATATTACTGGTTATGAGGTTATCACAGGTCCTAGCAGGAGTGTTGCAGGTGAAGTTTGCCTTATCTGTGGAGCTTTTTTTTGTGAAGATTATATCAGAAAAAGGTGACACTCAGGGGCCGTTATGCTAATATACTGTAAACTACTGTATAGTGGGGTGCTGAATACTGTGTGGGGCTGTATACTGGGGGGCTGTATACTGGGGGGGCCTGTATACTGTGTGGTGGGCTGTATACTGTATACTGCACCGTGGGGTATACGTGTATAAAGGCTCCCGCCACTCAAAGTGATTGATGGTGCGGAGGAAGTCACTGGTGTCCCCCAGGTATGTGGGGGCACTAGATAGTTTTATATTTTTTGCTCACTGTGAAAAGACTAAGAGGTTAATGAACATGAATTGTGTTAATTGTACTTGTCAAGTATTCTCCATTTTGAGGTTTAATGCCTAAATGTCTTGGGCTAATATAACATCTATGAAGAGCATGAAGTTGAATTAAGAAATAAAGTAAGTTTTTTTCTTTGGTTCTTTTTTGTAACATTTATAAGGAAGTTAGACACAGGAAATAGGAAACTACTTGGACACCGAGACATTATGAAATATAGACAGGGTCTTTTGCAGTTGTGTACATGTATTTTTCCATAACAATTATGCTTCTGATTGGTTGCTTTAATAAATACTTGTGATTGGATATGTTAAAATTGATGGACCCCCCAATGTACAACTCATAAAATTGGCTCTATAGGCGATGCCCTGCAGAGAATCCTTTAACCAGCAAAGTGTCTGGGTCTTTGATTCTTAGGTCGACCACATCCCTGGCACATGGGGAGAACTTATTAACTAACTTGAATCCCACAGACAAGCGAGGTGTGGTCGCCTAGTTTGGGACTTGTCCTAAATTGCAGTGACATTCACATAGCCTTATCAGGGCTTTCTTTTTTTGCAGGACAAGTTGTACTTTCTAATGGCACCACATAATGTTCCTATGAAGTTGTGGGAAGTTGGAAAAAAAAATTCGAATGGGGTGCCATTGGATAAAAAGCATAATTCTGTCACAGTTTTATGGGTTTTGTTTTTACGGCATTCATAATGCAGTAAAACTGACCTGTGCCCTTCATTCTCAACCATTACAATGACACCACATTTATATAGATTTACTTGTGTTTTAATACTGGAAAAAAACTAAAAACTTTGGAAAAATAATTTTTTTCTATATTTTTTGTATATGAATTTTTGATTATTTTTTATAAAATTTTGCTGGAGAGTGGAACAGATGAAAAAGATGACAAATGGCCATTTATATTTTTTTCAATTATGCCATTCGCCATATCGGATAAATCATTTTATCTTGTAATAGTATGGGTGTTTTCGGATGCAGCAAAATTTTTTGGGGAAAATTCTTTATTTTTATTTACATTTTCAGGAAATTTGTATATATATTTTTTATTTTTAAAACGTTTTTATTTTTATTTTTATTTTTTAATTCATCCAAGGGGACCCCAACATGCAATGAAATTATTAGATTATGTTTTGTATTAAGCAATTTTATCCATTGCCGAATACAAAGATCATTGGAATATACCAGTAATAATCCTCAAAGACTTGTATAGGCCCTGGACTATTATTACAATGGACACTTTCCCCGATCTCAACCAGGAGAAGGCGTTACTGCCAGGGAAGCGCATGCTTCTGGGTTTTGGCCTTACAGATCCCATGGCCACATTTACTCACAGCATCTGTGGGGTTAAATGTCTGCAATCGGCATTACTGACAATTGCAGACATTAGCCTTAGTTGTTTGCTGTGTGAAACAGCAGGCACTGGGCAGAATTTCGCATTCTGAAAGGGGTTATCTCTGATGAGACAACCCCTTTAAGTAATAATAATTTTGTGGGTATATGTGAGAACATGGATGGTTGTTTGTAGTAGCAAACCGGAGAACCCTAAACCTGACAGAAATTAGCTGAAGAAATTAATCAGATTGTCTCAGTACTGGTGTCTTATTTTCTAGGTTTGTAGTTTCAGTACTTCCAATCTCTGATTTGGCTATGTGAACACATACCTTTTTGATCATCACATGACCATAATTCAGATGTAAGCAATGGCATCTTGAAAAATGAGAGAAACTGAGATGCAAAGGGGCACATTTATTAAGACTAGCGTTTTAGATGCCGGTCTTAATAAAGCCCTGCACTGGCAGTGGATCTGCCGAAGTTATGTAGAGGCGCCGGTCGCTTCTAAATATAAGACAGCTTCCTTGATGTCTTGCATTTGGACCATTTTATGTACCTAAACCTGACCCGTCCCCTTCCCCACCTACGACCACTTTTTTAGGGAAAAGTCGCAGTTTGCAGTGCAAAGGACCTTTGCACCGCAATCTGCGCCAGAAATATGCCTAATATAGGTGTATTTCTGTTTCATAAATGACCCCCAAAGTATGTTAGAATAATGTATAACTAAAGTGCCTTGCAAAAGTATTCACCCCCCTTGACTTTTTTTGTGTTTTGTTACATTACAGCCTTAAGTTCAATGTTTTGTTAATCTGAATTTTATGTGATGGATCAGAACACAATAGTCTAAGTGAAGTGATATGAGAAAAATATATAAATAGAAATAGAAAACAGAAAATTGGCATTCACCCTCTTTGTTAGGAAGCCCCAAAAAAAAGAAATTTATAATAGGCGGCTCTCCCCCTGTATTCCTGGATAGGGTGCTCATGTCTAAATGATTCACCCAATCTAAAGAATGATATATTATTATTAATACACTTTAGACAGGCATTCAGACAATTGGGACCACTTGGAGTTTCTGTGTATTTGATTAACCATATATCACACATATTTCATAATAAAACTTAATTAATAATAGAATTGTTAAAAAATCCCTAGTGATTGTACTACACTAACTGTATATGTTTGGATTTGCTCACAATAAAATGGGTATATTTATTTATTTAGTGTGTGGCCGCTGGAGCAATCACTGCTGCCTACACAGAAAATAACAACCCAGCACTTACACATACAAATAAATAATCAGCTGTACTAACCCCTTACGGACTCATGACGTACATGTACGTCATCAAGGACCAGAGAAGTACATGCTACGTCATGGTGATCACCGATGCCAGCGCATTAAAAATACCACATGACCTAACCCCTCAGATGACCACCGGAAAAAAAAAAAGTGTCAAAAAAGCCATTTTTTGTCACCTTATATCACAAAAAGTGTAATAGCAAGTGATCAAAAAGTCATATGCACCCCAAAATAGTGCCAATCAAACCGTCATCTCATCCCGCAAAAATCATACCATACCTAAGATAATCGCCCCAAAACTAAAAAAATTATGGCACAGAATATGGACACACTAAAACATGATTTTTGTTTTGTTTTAAAATGTATATTATTGTGTAAAACTTACATAAATAAACATAAGTAGAGATATTAGGTATAGCCATGTCCGTAATAGCAAGCGATCAAAAAGTCATATGCTGACTTTGCTATGCTATGGGAGTGGGGGGCTGGATATGCGGCGGGTGCGGGTGGGGGGAGGAGCGGGAGAATCAAGGATGATTTTTTTTCCTCCACCTCCTCCAGGAGAGGACTAAGCAACAGGGAAGGTATAATGGGGTATGCAACTGTGCATTGATGTTTACTGTTTATAAGAATAGGAAAATGGGAAAAAGATAATTATAATGTTTGATATATCTGTATTAAATAATAAAGATTATAAAAAATCAAAAAAAGTCATTTGCACCCGAAATAGTACCAATCAAACCGTCATCTCATCCCGAAAAAAATTAGCCCCTACACAAGACGATCGCTCAAAAAAATTATGCTTTCAGAATGTGGAGACACAAAAAAATCATTAAAATTTTTTTTTTTAATGTAAAATGGATACAAACAACTCAAAAAAGTAGTCATATTTGGTATTGTCGCATCCGTAACAACCTGCTATATAAAAATATCACATGATATAACCTGTCAGATGAATGTTGTAAATAACAAAAAATAAAAACGGTGCCAAAACAGCTATTTTTTGTTACCTTGCCTCACAAAAAGTGTAATACAGAGCAACCAAAAATCATATGTACCCTAAAATAGTACCAACAAAACTGCCACCTTTTTCCATAGTTTCCAAAATGGGGTCACTTTTTTGCAGTTTCTACTCTAGAGGTGCATCAGGGGGGCTTCAAATGGGACATAGTGTCAAAAAACAAGTCCAGCAAAATCTGCTTTCCAAAAACCATATGGCATTCCTTTCCTTCTGTGCAATGCCGTGTTCCTGTACAGCAGTTTAATACCACATATGGGGTGTTTCTGTAAACTACAGAATCAGTGCCATAAATATTGAGTTTGGTTTGGCTGTTAACCCTTGCTTTGTAACTGGAAAAAAATTATTAAAATAGAAAATCTGCCAAAAAAGTGAAATTCTGAAAATTCATCTCTATTTTCCATAAATTTTTGTGGAACACCTAAAGGGTTAATAAAGTTTGTAAAATCAGTTTTGTATACCTTGAGGGTGTAGTTTCTAAAATGGGGTAACTTTTTAAGAGTTTCTACTCTAGGGGTGCATCAGGGGGTCTTCAAATGTGACATGGCAGCTTAAAATTATCTCAGTGAAATCTGCTTTCCAAAAACCATATGGCGTTCCTTTCCTTTTGTGCAATGCCGTGTGCCCATACAGCAATTTACAACCACATATAGGGTTTTGCTGTAAACTACAGAATTAGGGCAATAAGTATTGAGTTTTTTTGGCTGTTAACCCTTGCTTTGTTAGTGGAAAAAATTGATTAAAATTGAAAATCTGCCAAAAATGTGAAATTCTGAAAATTCATCTCCATTTTCCATTAATTCTTGTGGAACACCTAAAGGGTTAATAAAGTTTGTAAAATCAGTTTTGAATACCTTAAGGGGTGTAGTTTATAAAAAAGGGGTCATTTTTGGGTGGTTTCTATTATGTAAGCCTCACAAAAGTGACGTCAGACCTGAACTAGTCCTTAAAAAGTGGGTTTCGGAAACTCTAAACTTCTAAGCCTTGTAACATCCCCAAAAAATAAAATGGCATTCACAAAATTATCCAAACTTGTAGCAGACATATGGGAAATGTAAAGTAATAAACATTTTTGGATGTATTACTATCTATTATAACAGTAGAGAAATTGAAATTTGGAAATTTTTCAATATTTTGGGGAAATTTGGTATTTTTTATAAATAAAAATAAAATGTTTTGACCCAATTTTACCAGTGTAATGAAGTACAATATGTGATGAGAAAACAATCTCAGAATGACCTGGATAAGTAAAAGCGTTTTAAAGTTATCATCACATAAAGTAACACATATCAGATTTGCTAAAAATTGCCTGGTCCTTAGGGTGAAATATGGCAGGGTCCTTAAGGGGTTAATAACTTTTTATAAAACAATACTGGACACACAAATTATAGAGGTCGCTAAAATGTCCACGCACACAATCGTGGTGTCCCTCGTGGCAATCTAATGTTAGAGGCTTACCTCACTGCTTCCTTCTTATAAGAAGGGATCATAACTTACAGGTATGATATACCGGTTTCACTCTCTCCAAGCCCGGCGTCCCATGTGATCGGGTTCTTTCATGACACCTGTCAATAGCTGCAAAGTGACTCAGGGAGTTTTCATCCTATCCTAAAGGATATACAGTATTTTAGTTTGCTGTTCTATTTTAAAAAAAAAAAGATAAAAAAAAGAAAAAAAAAATCTACGATAGTTTACAGTTTTAAATGACTAAATGGCTTTTCACTGCCGAAGAGGCATATGCTATGCTTTTTGAGGACATTGATTCCAACAGTGGAGATGAAGTGACATCTAATGATGAACCCCCTTGTAGGCATCCTAGGGGTAGTGCGCAGTCGCAGCCCCATACAAGTGACTCTTCATGGACCCTTGCAGATAACTATGTGCCCCAGGTGCCTGAATTTACAGCCACTCTAGGCATCAATGTAGATGCCACAGGTTTTAGTGAAATTATTTTTTTCCAATTATTCTTCACTGATGACTTAATATATGCAGAGCAATTTATTGCCTCCAATCCAGACAGTTATCTTTCAAGGCCCCACAAATGGACCCCTACTAACACGACTGAAATGCAAAGGTTTTGGGGACTTCTCCTAAGCATGGGCATTATAAAAAACAACAACAATACGTTCGTATTAGAACAAAGATATTCTTTATTCCAATATAAGGGTGACAGGCCGAACTGGATCGACAAATGTCTTTTTTCAGCCTTATGTACTATGTTACTATGTTTAGCGCACCCCTCTTCACTGTCTTGCCATGCCTGTTTCGAAGCTCTTGTAAGATTTCTACACTTCAGCAATAATAATGAATGCCCACCCCCAAGCGACCCCAGTTATGACAGACTCTTTAAAATTAGACCAGTGGTTGACCACTATATATCCAAATTTGGCCAAGTATATATCCCCAAAGAATGCCTCTCATTTGACGAATCATTGGTCCACTTCAAAGGCCAATTACATTTCCGCCAGTACCTGCCCAATTAAAGGGCTAGGTATGGTGTGAAGTTGTATAAGTTGCATAATGCTAAAATACAGACAATATACTGTGAGCAAGCTCTAAGGCAGAATTCATTAACTAACATCATTGAAAAAAAATCAATTTTTAACTGTAACTGAACCAGATATAAGAGGATGCAAGTATAACACCAAAAGGAGCATAAACATTTTTATTTTGTACATTCTTGTGCACAATATATAGGACTATTCCCTGAGACATTTTATTCAGAGTTTCTTTCCACAGATTGTGTGCGTGGACATTTTAGCGACCTCTGTCATTTGTGTGTCCAGAATTACTTTCTGAAAAATTATTAATATAGCTGATTATTTATTTGAGTGTGTAAGTGCTGGGTTGTTATTTTCTGTGTAGGCAGCAGTGAGTGATTGCTCCGGCAGCCACACACTAAATAAATAAATATACCCATTTTATTGTGAGCAAGTCCTAACATATACAACTAGTATAGTATAATCACTAGGGATTTTTTAACAATTCTATTATTAACACTTTTATTTATCCAAGCCTTTCTGAGACTGTTTTCTCATGACACATTGTACTTCATATTAGTGATAAATTCGAGTCAATACATTTTACCTTTATTTATAAAAAAATCCTAAATTTAACAAAATTTTTGAAAAAAATCACAATTTTCTAAATTTGAATTTCTCTGGTTTTCTGATAGTGGTACCTCACAAAATAGTTATTACTTTGCATTTACCATATGTCTACTTCATGTTGGCATCATTTTGTAAATGTTACTTTATTTTTTTAGGACATTAGAAGGCTTAGAAGTTTAGAAGCTAATTTTAAAATTTTTCAAAACATTTCCAAAACCAATTTTTTAAGGACCAGTTCAGGTCTGAAGTCACTTAGTAGGGCTTATATAATAAAAACAACCCAAAAATGACCCCATTTTTGAAACTACACCCCTCAAGGTATTCAAAACTGATTTTACAAATGTTGTTAACCCTTTAAGGCTGGGTTCACACGGACGAGATTTCTGCGCTGGTGCAATGCGTGAGGTGAACGCATTGCACCCGCTCTAAAGCCAGACCCATTCATTTCTATGAGACTGTGCACATGAGCGGTGATTTTTATGCATCACTTGTGCGTTGCGTGAAAATCGCAGAATGCTCTATACTGTGCATTTTTCACGCAACGCAGGCCCCATAGAAGTGAAAGGGGCTGCGTGAAAGTCGCAAGCATCCGCAAACAAGTACGGATGCGGTGCGATTTTCACTCATGGTTGCTAAGATGAAAGTCTATTCACTGTATTATTTTCCCTTATAACATGGTTATAAGGGAAAATAATAGCATTTTTTAATACAGAATGCTTAGTAGAAGGTCAATTGAGGGTTAAAAAAATAATAATATTTAACTCACCTCCTCCAATTGATCATGTAGCTGCCGGTCTCCTATTCTTTCTTCAGGACCTATCAAAGGACCTGTGATGACATCACTGTGCTCATCACATAATACATCACATGATCCATCACCATGGTGATGGACCATGTGATGAGCTCAGTGACGTCTCCACAAGTCCTTTGACAGGTCCTGAAGAAAGAACAGGAGACCGGCAGCTACGCGATCAATTGGAGAAGGTGAGTTAATTTTTATTTAATTTTTTAACCCTCAATTGACCTTCTACTAAGCATTCTGTATTAAAGAATGCTATTATTTTCCCTTATAACCATGTTATAAGGGAAAATAATAGCATTATTATTATTTCCCTTATAACCATGTTATAAGGGAAAATAATAAAATTTACAGAATACTGAACCCAAACCTGAACTCGGGTCTGGGTACCAAACATGCCGATTTTTCTCATGTACGTGCAAAACGCATTAAAACGCTTTCCACTCGCGGGGGAAATCGCACATATTCCCGCAACACATCTGCATCTTTTCCCACATCTTTTCCCGCAACGCACCCGCAACGCACCCGCAACGTCCGTGTGAACCAAGCCTAAGTGTTCCATTAGAATTAATAAAAAATTGAGGTGAATTTTAAAAATGAAATTTTTTTGCTGATTTTTCCATTTAGATCAATTTTTTCTGCAACCTATCATGGGTTAACAGCAAAATACTCAATATTTGTTACCCTGAGTCTTACGTTTACAGAAACACACCATATGTGGTCATAAAGTGCTATATGGGTGCACAGCGGGGCTCAGAATGGGAGGAACACGTGTTGCTTTTGGAAGGCAGATTTTGCTGTAATAATTTTCTGTCACCATGTCGCATTTGAAGACACCCTGAAGCACAGCAACAGTGGAAAAAAAAAGTGACCCCATGGAAAATGGAAAATACACCTCCAAGGAATTTTTGAAGGTGTGCACTGAGCACTTTGGCCCAATAGCCGTTTCATAGAATTTAGAAAGACTTGGCAGTGAAAATGAAAAATTTCATATTTTACAAGAATATCTCACTTTAGGCCCAAATTTTTCCTTTTAACAAGGGTTATCAGGAAAAAATGCACCCCATAATCTGTTACCCATTTTCCCCTGAATACATCAACACCCAAAATGTGGTTATAAAGTGCTGTATGAGCACACAGCGGGGCTCAGAATGGGAGGAACACCGTGTGGCTTTTGGAAGGCACATTTCGCTGGAATAATTTTCAGGCACCATGTTGCATTTGAAGATACCATGAGGCACCCCGACAGTGAAAAACGCATAAACGAGGCTCTAGGGGTGCTGAACCATAAAAGGAAATTGAAGAAATTACTAATTTAATTTAATGACACCTTTCAATGTATTCATCTAGGGGTATAATGGGAATTGTTAATTTTATTAAAAAAAAAATTGGGGGGAGCTATTATTGGACTGCCAAATGGAAAAATGCTAAAATGAAAATGTCTTCTCATGGATTAATTAATACATTAATGAAATGGACTTAATATAAATCAGTTGAGGTGTGATAAACTTGAAAACACTCTCCAAAGAAAAGCCCGGTTTAGAGGGGCAGGTAGTTAACACAAGAACATCCCGTTTGTCCTTGTATTTAAGCAGCATCAAATTTTATGAGCAAACAGCCCTGCTTTCCCCACGACGCACTGTCTGCTCTATAAAGGATTTAGGGAGCCCTTTTTGATTTCTTCTAATTGTGCCACATGTGCCTATGCCTCTGGCAGCAAGGTACTTCAGGAGAGGGACACTATTGAAAAAGTTGTCCAAATATAGATGGTATCTGTGGTCCAGCAAGGGGTGGACTAAATCCCATACTATCTTCCCACTTATACCCAGAACCGGGGAACAATCAGGTGGCTCAATTTTGGAATCTTTTCCCTCGTAAATACAAAAGCGCAATGTATACCCGGATACACTTTCACAGGCCTTATACAACTTCACACAATACCTAGCCCTTTTATTGGGCAGGTACTGGCTGAAATCTATTCGGCCTTTGAAGTGGACCAATGATTCGTCCACTGAGAGGCATTTTTGGGGGGTATATACTTGACCAAATTTGGAATTATAGTGGTCAACCACTGGCCTAATTTTAAAGAGTCTGTCCTAACTGGGGTCGCTTTGGGGTGGGCATTCATTATTATTGCTAAAGTGTAGAAATCTTAGAAGAGCTTTGAAACAGGCCCAGGGCATGGCAAGACAGTGAAGAGGGGTGTGATAAAGAATATCTTTGTTCCAATACAAACGTATTGTTTTTTTTATAATGCCCATGCTTAGGAGAAGTCTTGATGGACGGACAGGTGTCTAGACGGACGGTCAGGCTGGAGTCACAGGTGTCTTGATGGACGGACAGTCTGGACTGACATGTGTCTTGATGGATGGACAGGATGGAGTGACAGGTGTCTTGACGGACGGACAGGTTGGAGTGACAATTGTCTTGACGGATGGACAGACTGGAGTGACAGGTGTCTTGACGGACAGGTGTCTGGATGAGATGATGATGACAGGACTGGACAGGACTGATCTGTCACTGAATGGGGCAAATCAGGCACAGAACTGATGACAGATAACAGATGACAAGCTGTTGATGAGGCACAGAACTGATCTGTGTCACTGATTGTGGCACAGAAGAAGCTTTTCGGCACACAAGGGGTTAATTCGATCTGGTAAGTATTACTGTAATGCAGCTTTTCACTCTGATCGCTTCGCTGACAGGAATTGGGACGATCAGAGAAGGAGAAGCACATAGTCCTTCCCTAACCCCCCTTACCTGCCCCGATGCGCTGCGATTGGTCACTCTGCAGTAATGGACCAATCACAGCGATCGCGGGCTGGTCAGAGCTCCGATTCTGTTCCTGCTGGCTTCACTGGTTGCTTAGCAACCCCTGCGCGCCGGCTTCACAGAACTGTCAGTGCTTCGCTTCGTGCTGTGACAGTGAAAGCCGATCACGTACATGCATGTGGGGATGCGGTAAGGCACCATATTCCCCCATGTACGTGATATTGCAGGAAGGGGTTCATTTAGTTTTATTATGAAATATGTGTGATATACAGTTAATCAAATACATTTAAACACAGAACTTCCAAGTGGTCCCAATTGTGTGAGTGCCTGTCAATTTTTTTTTAATAAGCCCATAAAAATCTCTGGTGCAACCACTTACCTTCAGAACTCGAATAATTAGTAAAATAATGTCCGTCTATGTGCAATCTAAGTTTCACATGATCTGTCATTACACATCTTTTTTTATAGGCCCCAGAGGCTGCAACACCTAAGCAAGAGGCATCACTAACCAAACACTGCCATAAATACCAAGGAACTCTCCAAACAAGTAATGTACAATGTTGTTGAGCAGTACAAGTCAGGGTTAGGTTATAAAAAAATATTCAAATCTTTGATGATCCCCAGGAGCACCATCAAATCGATCATAACCAAATGGAAAGAACATGGCACAACAGCAAACCTGCCAAGAAACGGCCGCCCACCAAAACTCAAGGACCGAGCAAGGAGGGCATTAATCCGAGAGGCAGCAAAGATAGCTAAGGTATCCCTGGAGGAGCTGCAGATTTGCACAGCAGAGACTGGAGTATTTGTACATAGGACAATAACAATAAGTTGTGCGCTTCATAGAGTTGGGCTTTATGGCAGAGTGGCCAGAAGAAAGCCATTACTTTCAGCTAAAAACAAAAAGGCACGTTGTGAGTTTGCAAAAAGGCATGTGGGAGACTCTCAAAATGGATGGAGGAAGGTTCTGTGGTCCGATGAGACTAAAATTTAACTTTTCGGCCATCAAAGAAAATGCTATGTCTGGCGCAAACCCAACACATCACATCACCCAAAGAACACCATCCCCACAGTGAAACATGGTGGTGGCTGCATCATGCTCTGGGGATGTTTTCCAGCAGCCGGGACTGGGAAACTGGTCAGAGTTGAGGGAAAGAAGGATAGTGTTAAATACAGGGATATTCTTGAGCAAAACCTGTTCCACTTTGTGCGTGATCTGAGGCTAGGACGGAGATTCACCTTCCAGCAGGACAATGACCCCAAACACATTGCTAAAGCAACACTTGAGTGGTGGTTTAAGGGGAAACATGTAAATGTGTTGGAACGGCATAGTCAAAGCCCAGCTCTTAATCCAATAGAAAATCTGTGGTCAGACTTAAAGATTGCTGTTCACAAGCGCAAACCATCCAACTTGAAGGAGCTGAAGCAGTTTTGCAAGGAGGAATGGGCAAAAATCCCAGTGGTAAGATGTGGCAAGCTCATAGAGACTTATCCAAAGCGACTTGGAGCTGTGATTGCCACAAAAGGTGGCTCTACAAAGTATTGACTTTAGGAGAGTGAATAATTATGCACATTTACTTTTTCTGTTATTTTGTCCTATTTGTTGTTTGCTTCACAACAATAATAATAATAATAATAAAAAAAAAATCTTCAAAGTTTTCGGCATGTTTTGTAAATTAAATGATGCAAATCCTCAAACAATCCATGTTAATTCCAGGTTGTGAAGCACCAAAACATGGAAAAAATTAAGGGGGTGAATACTTTCACAAGGCACTGTAAATAAACTTTCCTGAAACTGGAATATACCTCTAACTTCTGTTATCTTGGCTTCATTATAGGAAACCAAACAAGCATTTGAAGACAAAATATGTGATGCTGTCTATACCACCAGTGACCCAGTCGACAATAGTCTGTCATAATAGGAAATGTCTTGTTTTATGAGCAGATGACACATAATAATTTAACTAGACTCTTAGAATGCCAAGTTCCTTTTTTTCCTAGTTTTTTGCCTTTTCAGTGGCATCTCTGTAATGCATGTCTTCAGGCTGATGGATCACAATGTAGAAAAGCATGATAATTCTGGCCAGCCCAAAGATATCCCAAAGCATGTACCTGTCTTTATCATGGAGCCTAGCAGGAAATACTTTTCTCCTCTTTAAATGAAAGTAAGAATAGTACTTTGGGGAATGCATACAGTGTAATATCAGTACCCTGTAGTTATTTTTATTGCTTAGAAATAAAATCCGGTACCATTTATATGAACTTCTTTAGTAAATGTTTGTGCCTCCGAAAATATCATCTATAAATGTAGCATTTGCTAAGATATTATCTACAGTAATTTTATTCTTGTTCCAACAGCTTTGTCTAATTAAATTTGAGCCTATGTCTACTGATTTTTAAAGCTTCTGACTTACTTTCTGTAATAGATTTTCTTAACAGAAAATCCAGACAACTACACATTTCCCTTGCAGAGGGCTGCTGCTGGGGAAATGTAGCAATACATATGTGGAGATTTATTAAAACTGGTTCTAAGGAAAACTAACTTAGTTGCCCACAGCAACCAATCAGATTCCACCTTTCATTTTTCAGAACTCATTTGGAAAATGAAAGGATTGATCTGATTGGTTGCTTGGGGGCAACTAAGATAGTTTCACCTTGTACCAGATTTGATAAATATCCCCCATGATGTCCACCCACATCAGTGTGCCACTATATGATGTACGCTAGATTGAATCCCCAGAGCAAGAGCTTCTCTTCATTAGCTCAATTTTAGCTAATATTTGTGAATAAAGAAACTACAAAATATGATCATTCTTAGGCTGATATTGAGCCTGTCTTTTAAATTCTATTAAAAATAAACAGTGTTTAAAAAAGAAACGTCAATGTTCCCCTCATATATCCTTCTGATAGTAATAGTAAGAAATAATGATTTCGCTCCTTTTTCCTATTTAAGGGGTTGTGCCACAAAAGTATTCTACAGTTGTCAAACCAGCAATACTTTAGTACTTGCATGTAATTAAAAATTTAGCATAGCCAGTGAATTATTCAATAAACTGTATCTGTATAACGCCACCTGCTGTTTGTTTTTTCTTATTTCTTTGACCGGCTCACTGAGAAGGCCGCACTTGCTCAGTTTCATATTTCAACTGCCTCCCGAGCTGTGATAGGGAGAGCATGGACACGCCCCCTTAGCTACAGCAGAAAAGACATTCCCCTTGAGCTGTCAGCTTGATGTAAATCTAGCAGAACAGTGAATGTTGAGATCTCTGGATCCATGTGAGGTACCGGGCTAATCCTAGATTTGTTAGAAAGCGGTTGTTTTTTACTATATGATGTCAGATTTATTTTTTTTCATCAGTCATGGCATAACCCCTTTAAGTAAATATGATAAAGTACAGAAGCAATATCTTGTCTAAACAGAGGTTGTCAAATAATAAGTGGTAGATACGAAATTCAAAGATAAATAACTGAAAAATACTGGGTGCCACTATGAGACATTAATCTACTGTGAGTAGGAAACAGTCAAATATTGGCATAAGATAGTCAAACATCAGGTATTCAGATGCGTCTGGCTACTTATAACCTTTCCACTAATTGATAATTTATAAAGTACCAAAATTAATGTTGGCATTGAACAGGTGCACAGGATTAGCTGCAACATCTGTATTGTTCTTTATATAGTTTGCCCAGCCGTCTGTGCTGAATATGGGATGTACATCTAGCCACTAATTAAAGACTATCACTGCAATCTGTCTGGAGAACGTCTAAATAATAAGAGGTCTTATGATATAAAAGGCTTGGTCATCATGTTGCCCAGAGCAAGCATATGCTTAAAAAACTGCAAACGAGTTTCACTACAAAAATAAGGCTACTATGTCTCTGGCTGTTTGATTACATAGCTACAGGATGCTTTATTAGACTATGTTACATTTTGAAGAAGACTTTCTAGCCTAGCCTACTTGTACAACATTTGTAGCCTGAGAACAAATCACATACAAGCCAAAAGAACTTGGAATGACATACCACAGGAGGATACCCACCATCTGTATGACCGTTATGACAAAGTGGTAGCTTGTATTGCAAGAGGAGAAGCTACCCAGTATTAATGTGACCCTGTCTTAACATATACCCTGCTGCAGAAGCCAAAATAAAGGGTTATCACCTTGATTGTGATCATTGACCAAGGACCACTAGCAGTTAATACTTTTTCAGTCTTAGCTCAATTGCATGAACTAGTCCAGTTCTTTTTATTTATTTTTTGGTAGTATTTTTAGCCCAAAATAAGTAAATTACAATAATAAAAAAATTGCTTCCAAAGGCCTATTTACCATATTTTTGCAATTTGTTTCTAAAAATTGTGATTAGAGATGAACGAATCAGTCGAGATTCGTTTCGGATCCAGTTCACCGATTTGTTTGGAAAGTTTGTTCGGGGGACCAAGCCTCCAATAATGATGCCTTGACAGGGTCGGAATGCCTGCCGGTACGGCACGCTCAAGTGTTGATTAATAAAAAATGATCTCTTTTAATTGGGAACAGTAGCAGTGCAGTGTGGATTTCAAATGGGTATAGAACTGATATAGTGCCATGCAGCTGCAATAATGGCAGCAGCAGGAGCAGTATAGCATGGAACATACAAGGCTGTCTATGGGTAGTAGTGGTAATAGTAGCAGTAGTAGTGATAGTGGCTGTAGATGCTTTGCGTTAATGCTGGTGGCAATAGGGAATTAAAAGTGAGGAACAGCAGCAGCTGAGGCAGCAGCCGCTGCAGAAGCAGCCATATGGTACATGTTGGCAGAAAGGCAGTAGCATGATGGAGGCAGCAGCAGCCTTACGGAAGATGATAGTAGGTAGGTTGCAGCAGTGACATGATGGCGGCTGTGGCACGACGGAGGCGGCGGCAGCAGCATCCGTACAGAATATAATGTTTAGAAAGTGGAATAAGTGGCATGATGCAGACTACAGCATCAGCCGTGCAGAATGTGATGGTAGTTAGGCAGACATACAGCAACAGTCGCAAGATGGGGCACCGCTAGCAAGGTGATGTGTATTCATCATAATCAGCCTGTGTGATGAGAAAATGTCGTTAATGCAGTAATCATGTACATAAGCTGCCTCATAAAATTTAACCCCCCCAAAAAATATTTTACATTATCAACCGGGTGGAAACAGAATACACGTAAACGGATGATTGAGATATTATTGGTATGATGCAGGCCGCAGCATGCAACCATACAGAACATGATAGTTAGGCAGACAGGGAGACAGCAACAGTAGCAAGATGGGGCACTGCCATGAAGGCGAGGTTTATTCATCCGAATCAGTCTGAGCTGTGAGGAAATGTTGGTATTGATGCAGTAATCACATACACATGCTGTGTAATGAAATTTACCCCCCTGAAAAAACTGTGTGGAAACTGAATACACATAAATGGATGATTGAGGCTTGACGTTAAACTTCATCTTAATACACACTAGTAGATTTCTGCCATCAGGGGTATTGCTGCAGTAATTATATATATATATATATATATATATATATATATATATATATTTATGCAGCTTAATTAAATAAACCCCCACAAAAAAAAATGTAAATTGTGAGCATGTGGAAACTGAATATACATAAATGGACGATTGAGACTTGACGTTTAATTTCACCTTAAAGAGGACCTTTCACCTGGAAAAAGAATGGGAACTAAGTATGCTGACATGGAGAGCGGTGCCCGGGGATCTCACTGCACTTACTATTATCCCTGGGCGCCGCTCCGTTCTCCCGTTATGCCCTCCAGTACCTTTGCTCTGTAAGTTATAGTAGGCGGTGTCTGCCCTTGTCCTGTGGGCGTCTCCTCCTCCTAGGCTGCGGCGCTGGCCAATCGCAGCGCACAGCTTACAGCCTGGGAGAAAAAAACTCCCAGGCTGTGAGCTGTGCGCTGCGATTGGCCAGCGCCACAGCCTAGGAGAAGGAGACGCCCACAGGACAAGGGCAGACACCGCCTACTATAAATTACAGAGCGAAGAAACCGGAGGGCATAACGGGAGAACGGAGAGGCGCCCAGGGATAATAGTAAGTGCAGTGAGATCCCCGGGCACCGCTCTCCATGTCAGCATACTTAGTTCACATTATTTTTCCAGGTGAAATGTCCTCTTTAATACACACTGGTAATTAGACACCTCCTCAGGCAAATCCGCTTTTTCCTACAAGGCTCTTAAACAAATCAAAAGCTCATTACAATCCCTGTCCCTTAAAGACACTTGGCGTTTCATACACCCATCGGTCAAAGGCTACACCCTTCACTCAACCCCTCATAACTCCTACCACAGAATTGATTATTTCTTCCCTCAACAATTATCTCTTAGTAAAATTCAATCAGTTAACATTGGCTCTAGCATCCACTCTGATCAATTTCCGATAGAGCTTACTCTAATTATGTCAGACCGACATAGGCAATGATCAGAGGGGAACTCATCAACTGCACAGTCACTGGCAGCATCTCACCTACATCAACTCACAAACGCCCGCCTATAGTTGCGTGACCTATTAAATAAAAACTCAGCCAAAGTCTACATGTCTGTCAAACATGATTTCTATGCCCATGGAGAAAAAGAGGCAAAACTGATGATGTCCCTCATGAAAAAAAAACTTAGACCCCGCACTCACATGTCTGAAATACGGACAAATACAGGACAGATTACAACAGACCCAGCAGGGATAGAACGTTAATTTATTGACTTTTACACCTACCACGCTACCCTACTAAAACCATTTTCTACCGAGGAGGTCCGGTCGGCACTGTCAAAGTGCCCAAAGATCAAAGCCCCAGGCCCTGACGGCTTCCCCTGCTCATACTACAGATCGTTCCCCTCAATCCTGCTCCCACGATTAACAGACACGTTCAATGCCTATTTGATTAGGGTGTCCTAATTTGAATTGGGTGTCCCAATTCCAAAGCAATCCTTAGAAGCTTACATTATGCTGATTCACAAAGAAGGAAAGGATCCTGTATTGTGTGGCAGCTACAGAACAATATCCCTTGAACCCCGACTTGAAGCTTTATGCTAGCCTTATAGCAAATATGATCAGGTCTCTAGTACCATCCTTGATTTTTTCCGCAACAGGTCAGATTCATGGTTGTCAGAGAGGGGAAGGATAATACAATGAAAGTTCTGTCTCTACTTCAGATTGCTCACTAGAAGAAACACCCGATAGTGCAACTGAGGACTGATGCTGAAAAAGCTTTCAACAGGGTGGATTAGACCTATATGCGACAAGTACTGTGCCATTTCAACTTTCCCCACACTCTCATAGACGCTATCTTTGCAATGTACGCAACCTCAACAGCTAGACTACGTATTAACCAATCTCTCTCAACTCCCTTTATGATCTGTAATGGGACGAGGCAGAGTTGCCCCTTATCCCCTATACTATTTGTTTTATCTTTAGAGCCCCTCTTACAAAAGATCAGGGAACAACCACAATTAAAAGGTTACAATAGCCGCAAATTTACACATAATGTCGCTGAGTATGCAGACTCAGTGACAAACTCTCCTGATAATGACAAATCCATCCACAGCTTTCCCTGCACTGCAAACTATCCTACAGAACTATGGTTATACAGTATATCTAACTTATATAAAAAAAAAAAAACACTTCAAATCAGAGGCCCTGGGGATTAATATTACTGAGTCAGAGAAAAGAGACCTGCGATCCAAATATCCATGGCCTACCACACATATCACCTAGGTATCAAAAGTAGCTCCTAATGGAAGGACCTATATACTCTCGATAATGCCCCCATCTTTGGGACTTTCCACTCTAAAATGGAGTCATGGTTTCTCCCATTCCTTTCATGGATGGGCCGAAAGAACCTTATTAAGGCAATTATGATGCCGAAACTACTGTACCCTTTCCAAACACTCCCTATCCCCCTCCCGCTCTCCTTCTTCTCCTCGATTAGGAAACTTACAAATAAGTTTCTATGACAAGATAAAAGACCCCGCCTAAGTCACACCCTCCTCACACAACATAAAACACGTGGCGGTATGGCACTCCCAGACTCAAGACTTTACTACAAAGCATGTATTTAATATCAGGGTATATTACAACACCCTGGATATGCTGGGAGTTTTAGTCCTCTCCTCTTAAGCTTCCTTTTATAATGTACTTTGATATTACATAATAACTGCTTGTACATGCTGGGAGTTGTAGTACAATCCTCTTATACGTCCCCCTGTAATGTGCTCTGATATTAAATAATAATGGCTTAGACATGCTGGGAGTTATAAGCCTCTACTGTTATACCTCCTGCGGTAATGTGCTCTGAATTAGGGTCGGGATGATGGATAGGGGAGGGTAGTCTTCTGCCTAGGGCACCACTTCGCTACCCATAAGGGGGGGGGGGGCGCACTCATGGCTGTCAAACTTCACAAGCCTCAGACTGCTAGGCCTCAAGCTTGTGAGGAGAACAGCGCAAGAAGCCGCAATGACATCAATGCGACCTCCTTCGTTGGGTCTCACATGATGACATAATCGCATGAGAGCCGAGCAGGAGCGGTGATGTCATTGGGATGCATTGCATGCATCAGGACACAACAACATAAGCCACAGATAACACTGTGGTCTGCATCAGACAGTGATGTGGAAAATGGGAGTGAGGTGTTTTTAGTTTTTTTTTTACTAAATGTCCACACTGCTGGGGGCACCAGATAAGGGGGTAAGGAGATCATTATATATACCTTGCACTGCTGCGGAGGAATGGAGGAGCATTATATACCGGCACTATGGGGTACACTATATATATACTGGCACTATAGGGGGAGCATTATATATTGGAACTAGTGGGGAGCACTACAGGGGGACATTAGAGCTACTGGGAGCAGTATCTTTATATTATTACTACTAGGGTACTGTAGGGGCACCCGGCACCCCTGCCGATCAGCTGTTTGAGGAGACGGCATGCGCTGTGCGCCTGAGCCATCTCCTTTCTCTCTTCCTGCTCACTGCTGTATGTCTATGGGACAGCAGCAGAGGACAGCACGCGCCATCTGCTCAAACAGCTGATCGGCGGAGGTATCAGGTGTTGGACGTCGGACTGTGTTTTTGGTACATTATTTCAAGATTTGGGGCCCCACTTTTGATTTTGCGCAGGGCCACATTTTGTCTAAAACCGGCCCTGACTAAACCCCTACCTCACAAAATCAGATCCTAGGAGAGACGTCACACAGTTTGAGAAACTGATCGCCACTAAACTCCCTTACAAACACCTACTGTCTCAGATTACTCCAGCAAACAAAACAGAAAATATGTGTCTGAATGGGATAAAGACTTTAATATAACATGGACAGAGTCCGACGTCAAGCAGCTTTACCACTCTTCTCATGGTATCTCCCTATGCACACGCCTTCAAGAGAATTCAAACTAATCACCAGATGGTACCTAACCCCTGTCCGACTCTGACATCAGCTAGAAATGTGTTCAGTCTCAAGGCTCCTATCTTTATATATGGTGGCTCTGCCCGATAATACAGCCTTGAGCAAATCAAACACATATGTTCACTAAACAAGATCCTCTCTCCTGTCTCCATCCTCTTAAATATTAGACTACATGATATGCCTCCCTCTAAATGGAGAGGTTCTCAATACCTGACTTCCAATGCAAAATCTTAATTCCACAGCACTTGAACCAACCAACCTCACCTACACTCTCGCAGTGGTTACATATGGTGAACCATATTTATCACATGGAAGAGCTATCAGCATGGAAAACAGATCACCTTTCTCAAAGGTCTGGTTGGATTGGACCTCTTTCCGGGAAACCTTACCTTTTTTCAACAATTTCTCAATGACCGGCTCTACCACTTGATGAAGCCTCCGACACATTAGATCAAATTCCATACCTGTCCTATCACCCCACCCCCAATACCCCTCTTTATTGTATGTTTAATGTTATGACTAGCAGGTTGAACCAGCAACTATTCTCAATTTTAGACAATGAATCAGAGCGATCCTCTAAGGCAGATCACCTCTCTCCACCTCCTCAGTATGCCTACATAAGTGGTTACTACCAATCCATCAATTCGAGGTTTTATGCATATGTCCTCTTCATTGTGAGATTCTATGTTTTTACCTGCTGTATGTTTTTTCCTAATTTGTGAAAATTAATAAAAAGATACTTGAAAAAGGAAAAAAAAAAATGCACACTGGTAGATTGTTGCCACCAGGGGGATTGCTGCAGTAATCATGTATATATGCAGCTTAATTAAATTGAATTCCTCCCCCCAAAAATTTTTTTGCAACTGTGTGGAAACTGAATATATGTAAACAGACAATTGATGATTGAACATCAATCATCAATACACACTGGTAGATTGCTGTCACACCATGGGTAATCACGTATATATGCAACTTAATTAAATTGAACCCCACAGAAAAAAAGGATTTCTGTGAAAATAGGGTAAAAAAATGAGAGTATTTTCTTGCAAGTAGCTGCTTTTGAGGTGCACCTGCAGTTCTGATAGCATGCACAGTCAGCCACAGGTCCTGTCTCCTCTCTCCCTGGCTATAAGCTGCCCTGTTTTTCTCTATTATACACAACATATACAATTCTTCTTTGGAGTCTTGGCGTTTACCTTTACTGTCTATGGCAATAAGCTTGATTGATTTCTGATTGTCCCTGAATATTTACGGGCTGATTCTTTACGGAGCTTTTAAACTAGGATCTGGGGGGGGGGGGGGTGTCATACTAATAAGGGGGTAGATAGTGTAGATAGAGAGTTGGTTATAGAAGGGGACAGTGGCGATTTAGTGGGGGCTGGGGTTAGCAGGGGAGAAGACTGGGCATAACTATACATTAATAAAAAATAAAACTGCTGGTAACAAGAACCTGTTACATACTAAAATTAACCAAGGTAACAAAAAATCCCAGATAATCACTTTACAGGTAATCCTAATTTAAAATGTATTTTCACAAATGTCAGAAGTCTAGCTAGCAAAATGGGGAAGCTGGAGGCTATGGTACTAGAAGATCACATAGATGTCATTGGTGTGGCTGAGACATGGTTGGACTCTTCGCATGACTGGGCTGTTAATATTGAGGATTTTACACTATTTAGGAAAGACTGGGTCAATAGAAAAGGTGGTGGCGTGTGCCTGTATGTGAGGATTGATCTGAAGACAAGTGTTAAAGAGGTAATTATGCGTGAGGATGGTGAGGATGTGGAAACCTTATGGGTTGAAGTTTAAAGGGATATAAACACTGAAAAAATAATACTTGGTGTAATCTATAGACCCCCTAACATCACAGAAGAGATAGAAATGCAACTGTATAACCAAATAGAGTAAAGTACAGGCTGGTACAGTAGTCATAATGGGAGATTTTAACTTCCCAGACATTGATTGGGGTCATGGTTCTGCCTCAACTGCAAAGGGGAGAAAATTCCTCAACCTGCTGCAGGAACACTTTATGGGCCAGTTTGTAGAAGCTCCCACTAAGGGCGATGCTCTGTTGGATCTGGTAATTTCTAATGATGCAGAGCTTGTTGGAAATGTTACTGTCCAAGAAACACTAGGTAACAGAGACCAAAATATAATTATATCCCCCCTAAACTATAAGAAGCAAACTCTGTCAGGAAGAGCAAAGACACTGAATTTCAAAAAGGCTAATTTCCCTGGGTTGAGGGCAGCATTTCAGGGCATAGACTGGGAGCACCTACTGTCACATAATAATACTGAGGATAAATGGGAGAGCTTCAAATCCACATTGAGCAATTGCACAAAAAAATGTATTACTTTAGGTAACAATTATAAACGGCTAAAATTAAACCCCCCTTTCATGGCTTACATCTACTATAAAAAGAGCAATAAAAGACAAAAAGAGGACATTTAAAGAATGCAAATCTGGTGGGTCAGCTGTAGCGTTTGAAGAGTACAAAGGGCTTAATAAAATCTGCAAAAAGGAGATAAAATTAGCAAAGATACAAAATGAACAGCAGGTAGCAAAATAAAGCAAAACAAATCTCAAAAAGTTTTTTAAATATCGAAATGCTAAAAAACCTAGGTCTGAGCAGGTAGGGCCCCTAAATAATGGTAAAGGGGGGTAGTCACTAAAGATAAAGAAAAGGCAGAGTTCCTAAATATATATTTTTAGCTGTGTATATACAAAAGAAGAGAAAGAATCTGATATCTGTGGCGCAGGGGTTGTTAGCAGTGATATACTCAATTGGCTAACTGTAGATATGGTCCAAGAGAAGTTAAATAGGGTAAATGTGAACAAAACTCCGGGTTCAGATGGATTACACCAAAGAGTGCTTAAGGAGCTCTGTTCAGTCATTGCTGTGCACCTGTTTATAATTTTTAAGGATTCTCTAGGGGCTGGTACAGTGCCAAGTGATTGGCGCAAGGCAAACGTGGTGCCCATATTTAAAAAAAGATTATGGTCCTCCACAGGTAATTATAGCCAGTTAGTTTAACTTTTGCTGTGGGAAAAATGTTTGAAGGAATCTTAAGGGACTAGATACAGGAGTATGTGACTATACATAATATTATAATAGATAACCAGCATGGGTTTACCAAGGACAGAAGTTGTCAGACTAACCTGATTTGTTTTTATGAGAAGGTGAGTAGTAGCCTGGACAGAGGGGTGGCTGTGGATGTAGTGTTTCTGGATTTTGCAAAGGCTTTTGATACTGTCTCTCATAGATGCTTAATAAGTAAAGTAAAGTCTATTGGCTTGGAAAGTATAGTTTGTAATTGGATTAAAAACTGACTGAAGGACCGTGTCCAGAGAGTTGTGGTCAATGATTCCTATTCAGAAGGAAGTATGGCCGGCACACGCAGGGTTGCACGCCGCACGGGATAGGATAATTACCACATGTAGTAGAAAGAAAATCCCAGCAGACGTGTCTTCAATGCTAATAGAATTTATTTTGCAAGTAGCAATATGTCCATAAATAGGACGCGTTTCGGCTCAGTAGCCTTTCTCTGTTGAGAAAGGCTACTGAGCCGAAACGCGTCCTATTTATGGACATATTGCTACTTGCAAAATAAATTCTATTAGCATTGAAGACACGTCTGCTGGGATTTTCTTTCTAATGATTCCTATTCAGACTGGTCCCAGGTTATAAGTGGTGTACCCCAAGGTTCAATGCTGGGCCCTTTATAATTTAATTTATTTATTAATGATATTGAGGACGGGATTTATAGCACCATATCTATTTTTGCAGATGACACTAAACTGTGTAGAACTGTACAATCTATGGAAGAGGTCCATAAACTACAAGCTGACTTGAACACTCTGAGTGATTGGGCATCAACTTGGCAAATGAGGCTCAATGTGGACAAATGTAAAGTTATGCATCTTGGTAGTAATAATCTCTGTGCTTCATATGTCCCACGTGATGTAGCACTGGGAGAGTCACTTATAGAGAAGGATTTGAGTGTCCTTGTGGATGATAGATTAAATTATAGTATACAATGTCAATCAACTGCTTCTAAAGCCACCAGGATATTGTCATGCATTAAACGAGGCATGGACTCGAGGGGCAGGGATGTAATACTATCAGTTTACAAAAGCACTGGTGCGGCCTCCTCTGGAATACACAGTCCAGTTCTGGGCACTAGTACATAGAAAGGATGCACTGCAGCTAGAAAAACTAAGAGGGTCTTAGTTATGAAGAAAGATTAAAAGAATTGAATTTATTTAGTCTTGAGAAGAGACGTCTAAGGAGGGACATGATTAACCTGTACAAGTATATAAATACAAAAAATAGGGCCATACAAAAAATACGGCAAAAAGCTGTTCCATGTAAAATGTGCTCAAAAGACAAGGGGGCACTGCCTTCGACTGAAGAACAAAAAGTTCAGTCTCCAGAAGCGTCAAAGCTTCTTTACTGTAAGAACTGTGAATCTATGGAATAGACTTCCTCAGGACGTGGTCACAACAGGAACAGTGGGCAGTTTTAAAAAGGGTTTAGACGAATTCTAAAAAGTAAAAAACATAAATGCTTATGAAAACGTGTAGAAATCTGAGTCTCACTTCCTTCTGGGATTCGCGTCCCCACCTATCCCTTGGTTGAACTTGATGGACGTTTGTCTTTTTTCAACCATATTAACTATGTAACAATTTTTTTCACTCTTATTGACTCCCTAAGATCGATTTCCTGACAGACACTGTAAGACCCAACCACCCTCATTTACAGCCTAGCACAGAATGATGCTCTGCTCGTCCTGCTAGGGCAGGTCTCTGCTTGCTGCAGCACTAGCTCATCAAGGCTGTCTGCCTGGGATCCAATCAGGGCAAGCCCTCCTCCCCACTTCCTCTCAGGGTCATGTGAGAACTCTTCTTCTTCCTCCTTACTGCTTTTCTCCCCGCTGAGAAGCACTAAATTGGCACTACACGCCATTTTAGTGGGTTTGTCTGAAATGAACCTGAAAATATTCAGGGTCGTCTACATCCAAAAAATAGCAAAGTTTGGACTGAACCTGGTTTAATGCTTAATTGTGATCATTATTGCTTGGGATAAATGAACAAAAAATAGATGCACAAATGCAGAAAAAAATAGTTAATAGCTGAATTAGTGGGTTTGGCCAACATTTATTGAAAGTATGTATATGGCTAGAGTACCTGAAAAACTGCTGTTGTCTGGGGCAATATTAGTTAATGTACCTCTCACCATCTTCTTACTACATTGGCATGAATATCCATAAGAAATGGAAACCGTATATTCTATTCTCTTTGTACACCTGGCTTAGCTCTAATGTCGCTTGCATACTTTACACATCTGTTCACAATTTATGCAAGTGAAAAAAACTGATATTGACAACTACTTCATCATTTAACTCAATTTGGGTTCCCTGGTTCCATATATCTTCTGTAAATGGAAAAAAAAAGAATTGACCCCCAACAAGGTTAACTTTTGAAATCATGTGTACATTGAAGCCTGCTGGTCACCATGCAATAATTGTTTCCTAATAAAACTATGAGTGATGTACACTAACAATGCTTAAACACAAGTGCAAATAAAAAAAAAATAACATAGTAAAAGACTATGTTCAACCTCTGTTTCATGGTATAAACAAAATTATTCTTTATTAAAATAAAAATAAAAACACTTAAAAGTATTTATGAGAAAAGGTAACCTCTCCTTTAGAAATGCTATATAATATTCAGATCACTAGCCATAAATTCTTCCCCAAAAGCAAAATAATAAAAAATGTTTTTACATACAATGTGGTGATCACAATGCTCTGAAATACATTACTAAAAAATTAAGCATCAGTATAACCCCAAGCCACTTAAACTTGAGGCATATCTAATCAATCTATTCAATTAGAATGCATAAGCTGTTGTGAATCAATTCCACCTACTTTGGTGCAGACGTAAAATAGTAACAGGTGCACTAGTGGGACATCAGAAAGGCAACCCCCAAAAAGCTAAAAGATTTGCTGGTTTTGGTCCATCCTAAATGTCTCTCCTCTAGTTCTACATTTTGCTTGTGTTCTTGTTACTTACTACTCATAGTATGAGGTGGTACCTGTGGCCCTATCAGTATGGATAAGTAGTCCTGGTCCCCCAGGATAGCACACCCATGTGTGCTGCCAAAATAAAGTTTGCTGTGTCTTCCAGCACAGTCTCAAGAGCTTAGAGGACATATCAGGACATGGGCCATTACATGAGAAGAGCTGGACAGGGCCATAGATGGGCATCAACCCAGTACCAGGACTGGTATCTGCTCCTTTATGCAAGGAGGAATAGGAGGTTCGCTGGTAGATCCCCCCAAAATTACTTCCAGTGGCTTTTGGTTTTCATATTTCTGACCAAACTGTCAAAACAGAATCAATAAGAGTAATATAAAGGCCCAAAGCCCTGTAGTAGGACCTGTGCTCACAGTTCAGCTCCATGCTGTATTTCACACACATCAGAGTAGGTTCACACTGAGTGATGAGCAGCATAGGCAATATTCATTTTCACGGTATTTTACACATTTTTGTCCTAATATTTGCAATAAATTAGCAAATTCTAGAATTCGTGATATTCAGCCATTATTTTCTTGATTGCGAAAATCGGCAATGTTATGTGTGCGTATTGCGCGCGCAATACAGGCATGGCTCACTTTTGCTACATTTTTCAAGCTGCTAGAAGTTTGCTGAGACTAGAGAAAATGCACAGTACAGTAATTCACTATATCACTATCTAATCTACACTGGCTATCTCACACTAGCTATCTATAATATATATATATATATATATATATATATACATACAGTACAGACTAAAAGTTTGGACACACCTTCTCATTCAAAGAGTTTTCTTTATTTTCATGACTATAAAAATTGTAGATTCACACTGAAGGCATCAAAACTATGAATTAACACATGTGGAATTATATACATAACAAAAAAGTGTGAAACAACTGAAAATACGTCATATTCTAGGTTCTTCAAAGTAGCCACCTTTTGCTTTGCTTACTGCTTTGCACACTCTTGGCATTCTCTTGATGAGCTTCAAGAGGTAGTCACCTGAAATGGTTTTCACTTTACAGGTGTGCCCTGTCAGGTTTAATAAGTGGGATTTCTTGCCTTATAAATGGGGTTGGGAGCATCAGTTGCATTGTGGAGAAGTCAGGTGGATACACAGCTGATAGTCCTACTGAATAGACTGTTAGAATTGTATTATGGCAAGAAAAAAGCAGCTAAGTAAAGAAAAACGAGTGGCCATCATTACTTTAAGAAGTCACCAGCCTCAGAAATCGCAGGTTAACAGCAGCTCAGATTAGAGACCAGGTCAATGCCACACAGAGTTCTAGCAGCAGACACATATCTAGAACAACTGTTAAGAGGAGACTGTGTGAATCAGGCCTTCATGGTAGAATATCGGCTAGGAAACCACTGCTAAGGACAGGCAACAAGCAGAAGAGACTTGTTTGGGCTAAAGAACACAAGGAATGGACATTAGACCAGTGGTAATCTGTGCTTTGGTCTGATGAGTCCAAATTTGAGATCTTTGGTTCCAACCACTGTGTCTTTGTGCGAACCAGAAAAGGTGAACGGATGGAGTCTACATGCCTGGTTCCCACCGTGAAGCATGGAGGAGGAGGTGTGATGGTGTGGGGGTGCTTTGCTGGTGACACTGTTGGGGATTTATTCAAAATTGAATTGAATGAGAAGGTGTGTCCAAACTTTTGGTCTGTACTATATATAAGCTAACTAACTATCTAATGTAATTGAGTAAGGATCCAGATGACTCAGCAAAGCACAGAGCAAAGCAATGACACTGCTCTCTCTCTCAGAACTGTAAAAAACTGCAGAAAATGCCTGCTGGGGAGTTTCCTATATACAGGGAGTGCAGAATTATTAGGCAAATGAGTATTTTGACCACATCATCCTTTTTATGCATGTTGTCTTACTCCAAGCTGTATAGGCTCGAAAGCCTACTACCAATTAAGCATATTAGGTGATGTGCATCTCTGTAATAAGAAAGGGTGTGGTCTAATGACAAACACCCTATATCCGGTGTGCATAATTATTAGGCAACTTCCTTTCCTTTGGCAAAATGGGTCAAAAGAAGGACTTGACAGGCTCAGAAAAGTCAAAAATAGTGAGATATCTTGCAGAGGGATGCAGTACTCTTAAAATTGCAAAGCTTCTGAAGCGTGATCATCGAACAATCAAGCGTTTCATTCAAAATAGTCAACAGGGTCGCAAGAAGCGTGTGGAAAAACCAAGGCGCAAAATAACTGCCCATGAACTGAGAAAAGTCAAGCGTGCAGCTGCCAAGATGCCACTTGCCACCAGTTTGGCCATATTTCAGAGCTGCAACATCACTGGAGTGCCCAAAAGCACAAGGTGTGCAATACTCAGAGACATGGCCAAGGTAAGAAAGGCTGAAAGACGACCACCACTGAACAAGACACACAAGCTGAAACGTCAAGACTGGGCCAAGAAATATCTCAAGACTGATTTTTCTAAGGTTTTATGGACTGGTGAAATGAGAGTGAGTCTTGATGGGCCAGATGGATGGGCCCGTGGCTGGATTGGTAAAGGGCAGAGAGCTCCAGTCCGACTCAGACGCCAGCAAGGTGGAGGTGGAGTACTGGTTTGGGCTGGTATCATCAAAGATGAGCTTGTGGCGCCTTTTCGGGTTGAGGATGGAGTCAAGCTCAACTCCCAGTCCTACTGCCAGTTTCTGGAAGACACCTTCTTCAAGCAGTGGTACAGGGAGAAGTCTGCATCCTTCAAGAAAAACATGATTTTCATGCAGGACAATGCTCCATCACACGCGTCCAAGTACTCCACAGCGTGGCTGGCAAGAAAGGGTATAAAAGAAGAAAATCTAATGACATGGCCTCCTTGTTCACCTGATCTGAACCCCATTGAGAACCTGTGGTCCATCATCAAATGTATGATTTACAAGGAGGGGAAACAGTACACCTCTCTGAACAGTGTCTGGGAGGCTGTGGTTGCTGCTGCACGCAATGTTAATGGTGAACAGATCAAAACACTGACAGAATCCATGGATGGCAGGCTTTTGAGTGTCCTTGTAAAGAAAGGTGGCTATATTGGTCACTGATTTGTTTTTGTTTTGTTTTTGAATGTCAGAAATGTATATTTGTGAATGTTGAGATATTATATTGGTTTCACTGGTAAAAATAAATAATTGAAATGGGTATATATTTGTTTTTTGTTAAGTTGCCTAATAATTATGCACAGTAATAGTCACCTGCACACACAGATATCCCCCTAAAATAGCTAAAACTAAAAACAAACTAAAAACTACTTCCAAAAATGAGTTTTTTTGGGTTCATTGAGAACTTGGTTGTTGTTCAATAATAAAATTAATCCTCAAAAATACAACTTGCCTAATAATTCTGCACTCCCTGTAGTAAGGGTTAGGCAACTTTTCTATTGGTTGCTAGGGATGTTGCTAAGCTCAGACAAAGAGCCTTCTTATTGGCCCACAAGCAAGAAGCAGTGAGGGTACTGTAACGATGAAAAAAAAAATCAAGAATATTCGCGATTACAAAGATAAAGCACTACATTCTAGATCTTTGCGAATTCTAGAATGGCCGATATTCACGATAAACATTTGCGATTAGAATATTCGCCTTCAACACTACCTACAACATTATCTAACATGAATGTTTGATGGTGGGTCACTGATTGTCTAGTGAGGCACATCCTTGGAGAGTCACACAAACCTCCACATGATAGCTAACAGTACCTTGACTGTTGTTAAGTGCCAGGATGAAATCCATAGAGACATTGTTAGACCTACTCTGGTGCAATGGGCCCTGAGTTCCTCCTGGTGCAGGAAAATGTCTGGCCTCATGTAGCCAGAGTGTGCAGTCAGTTGTTGGATGATGAAGCACGGATGTCATTGACTCATTCGCATTTTCCCCAGACCTGAATCCAAATAAGAACCTCTAGGACATTATATATGAGTGCATCCAACACCACCACAGACCATAGACTGTCCAGGAGCTCACTGATGCCCTAATCCTACATTTGGGAAGAGATTCCCCAGGACACCATCCACCATCTCATCAGGAGCATACCCAAAAGTTGTTGGAAGTGCATACAGACACGTGAAGGACTTACCCTCTGTAATGCAGTGGATATGGACCTATGTACCACTGAACAGATTTGACTTTGGGGATAGTTTTGAGGACATCCTCTTGGTGTTCATTCTTTTACCTGCAACAAAGATCTGGACTTGGTTACAGGGGCCACCAGGTTACTGCTTCTTAGAATGCTTCTGAGGCTGCTGACTGAGGTGGTTCAAGAGACACCAGTGAATGGCATCAAGGTTATAGGCAGAAACATGGTAAGAACTAGGTAAGCCAAGGTCAAGACAGGTAAACTTTGTTCACTACAGTAAAACAGGCAGTAGGTCAGAGTTGGTGGCACAGGGTCAGTATGGCAATCAGGTAGAGGACAGGCATGCGATGTCAGAACACAAAATAGTGGCACACCTTTGCAAGAACTATACAAAGACTAGGAACTTATTGCTCAGGCATCCTTATATGCCCTAGGGAACACCATCATAAGCTGGGGGCAGATGAGCCTGGGCATGTTGGCCCTTTCTCAGCAGTGGAGAGCACACACACTTTGTGGGAGTACACACAAGCAAGAGCAGGAAGAAGGATGGGACATAGCCAGAAGAGGCACGGACAGCAGAATAGTGGAAAGGGTGATTATTTCATAGGCAGTGCTCATTTGGAGAGGAGAGATGCTGGTAGACATGAAGCACTGGCATTAGGCTGGGTTCACATCATGTTTTTGTCTTACATTTAATGTATACAAGAAACATATACAAAAAACAGATGCCTCAAATTGATGCCATGCCATACAGTGTCACCCATCACCATAAAGTTACAATGTTAAAAAAAAATTGTATACATTAACATATACATGTTTTTGCTAGAATCTACAGGATGGAAGAGCGTTGCATTCTATGCTTTTGCATCCCTTTTTCCAATTGTATATGTTAAAGGTAGAGCAATAATGTTATGTGAACCCATTCTAGCACACACCGCTGACTCACATTATGAATTGCCGTGATTCACACGAATTGGATTCATCTGTGTTTTAAATTATTTACTTTTATATTGGGGATAATTTGGAATCCAGATCTCAATTAGTTGATGATTTAGCTGTCCACTGACTGCTGATAGACTCTTTTTTTGAAGAGTGTTTGCTCAACCCTTGTTATTCTTCTCCTTACTTTCCTTTCATACCACGTCTGTTTCGGTCCTTTGTTGCTTTTGCTGCCTTCCGGTTGCTGAGAAGGCAAAGAGCGCTTCTCATGATAGTTATGTTATTATGGGCACAATGTGATGTAAATACATACGTAGTTAGGAAAGCTGAAACTATTTAAATCTCTTTGTTGTCCATTGCAACATATCACAGCATGGTTTTCATTTTGTATTCTCCTTAGGGATGAGCGAACTCGAACTGTATAGTTCGGGTTCGTACCGAATTTTGGGGTGTCCGTGACACGGACCCGAACCCGGACATTTTCGTAAAAGTCCGGGTTCGGGTTCGGTGTTCGTCGCTTTCTTCGCGCTTTTGTGACGCTTTCTTGGCGCTTTTTGAAAGGCTGCAAAGCAGCCAATCAACAAGCGTCATACTACTTGCCCCAAGAGGCCATCACAGCCATGCCTACTATTGGCATGGCTGTGATTGGCCAGAGCACCATGTGACCCAGCCTCTATTTAAGCTGGAGTCACATAGCGCCGCCCGTCACTCTGCTCTGATTAGCGTAGGGAGAGGTTGCGGCTGCGACAGTAGGGCGAGATTAGGCAGATTAACTCCTCCAAAGGACTTGATTAACTGATCGATCTGCAGCTGTGGATCATTGAGCTGCTGATCCTCAATTGCTCACTGTTTTTAGGCTGCCCAGACCGTTTGTCAGTCACATTTTTCTGGGGTGATCGGCGGCCATTTTGTGTCTTGTGGTGCGCCAGCACAAGCTGCGACCAAGTGCATTTAACCCTCAATGGTGTGGTTGTTTTTTGGCTAAAGCCTACATCAGGGTGAAGCTGTCACACCAAGTGCATTTAACCAGCAATAGTCTGTTTATTTTTTGGCCATATACTACATCAGGGGCAAGCTGCGCCTGTCACCAAGTGCATTTAACCCTCAATGGTGCGTTTGTTTTTTGGCTAAAGCCTACATCAGGGTGAAGCTGTCACACCAAGTGCATTTAACCAGCAATAGTCTGTTTATTTTTTGGCCATATACTACATCAGGGGCAAGCTGCGCCCGTCACCAAGTGCATTTAACCCTCAGTAGTGTGGTTGGTCAAGCTATCACACCAAGTGCATTTAACCAGCAATAGTCTGTTCATTTTTTGGCCATATACTAAATCAGGGGCAAGCTGCGCCCGTCACCAAGTGCATTTAACCAGCAATAGTCTGTTCATTTTTTGGCCATATACTACATCAGGGGCAAGCTGCGCCCGTCACCAAGTGCATTTAACCCTCAGTAGTGTGGTTGGTCAAGCTGTGACACCAAGTGCATTTAACCAGCAATAGTCTGTTCATTTTTTGGCCATATACTACATCAGGGGCAAGCTGCGCCCATCACCAAGTGCATTTAACCAGCAATAGTGTGGTTATTTTTTGGCCATATCCCAGTCTAATTCTGTCACTAAATCCATACCGGTCACCCAGCGCCTAAATACTAGGCCTCAAATTTATATCCCGCTAAATCTCTCGTTACCGCTGTCCTGTTGTGGCTGGGAAAGTTATTTAGTGTCCGTCAAAGCACATTTTTTGTTCTGGGTTGAAATACAATTCCCAATTTAGCAATTTAAAAATTTAGTGGTTTCTGCTGTATCAGAGCTATTTGAAATCTATCCCTAAAAGGGTATATAATATTCAAGGTGCACATAGGGTCATTCAGAATAACTTCACACACCCGCTACTGTGCATTTCCAAGTCTAATTCTGTCACTAAACCCATACCTGTCACCCAGCGCCTAAATACTAGGCCTCAAATTCATATCCAGCTAAATCTGTCGTTAGTGCTGTAGCTGGGCGAGTTATTTAGTGTCCGTTCAAGCACATTTCTTGTTCTGGGTTGAAATACAATTCCCAATTTAGCAATTTCATAATTTAGTGGTTTCTGCTATATCAGAGCTATTTGAAATCTATCCCTAAAAGGGTAGATCATATTGAAGGTGCACATAGGGTACATTCAGAATAACTTCACACACACCCGCTACTGTGCTATTTCCAAGTCTAATTCTGTCACTAAACCCATACCTGTCACCCAGCGCCTAAATACTAGGCCTCAAATTTATATCCAGCTAAATCTGTCCTTAGTGCTGTAGCTGGGCGAGTTATTTAGTGTCCGTTCAAGCACATTTCTTGTTCTGGGTTGAAATACAATTCCCAATTTAGCAATTTCATAATTTAGTGGTTTCTGCTATATCAGAGCTATTTGAAATCTATCCCTAAAAGGGTAGATCATATTGAAGGTGCACATAGGGACATTCAGAATAACTTCACACACCCGCTACTGTGCATTTCCAAGTCTAATTCTGTCACTAAACCCATACCTGTCACCCAGCGCCTAAATACTAGGCCTCAAATTTATATCCAGCTAAATCTGTCCTTAGTGCTGTAGCTGGGCGAGTTATTTAGTGTCCGTTCAAGCACATTTCTTGTTCTGGGTTGAAATACAATTCCCAATTTAGCAATTTCATAATTTAGTGGTTTCTGCTATATCAGAGCTATTTGAAATCTATCCCTAAAAGGGTATATAATATTCAAGGTGCACATTGGGTCATTCAGAATAACTTCACACACACCCGCTACTGTGTATTTCCAAGTCTAATTCTGTCACTAAACCCATACCTGTCACCCAGCGCCTAAATACTAGGCCTCAAATTTATATCCTGCTAAATCTCTCGTTAACGCTGTCCTGTTGTGGCTGGGAAAGTTATTTAGTGTCCGTCAAAGCACATTTTTTGTTCTGGGTTGAAATACAATTCCCAATTTAGCAATTTCATAATTTAGTGGTTTCTGCTATATCAGAGCTATTTGAAATCTATCCCTAAAAGGGTATATAATATTCAAGGTGCACATTGGGTCATTCAGAATAACTTCACACACACCCGCTACTGTGTATTTCTAAGTCTAATTCTGTCACTAAACCCATACCTGTCACCCAGCGCCTAAATACTAGGCCTCAAATTTATATCCTGCTAAATCTCTCGTTAACGCTGTCCTGTTGTGGCTGGGAAAGTTATTTAGTGTCCGTCAAAGCACATTTTTTGTTCTGGGTTGAAATACAATTCCCAATTTAGCAATTTCATAATTTAGTGGTTTCTGCTATATCAGAGCTATTTGAAATCTATCCCTAAAAGGGTATATAATATTCAAGGTGCACATTGGGTCATTCAGAATAACTTCACACACACCCGCTACTGTGTATTTCTAAGTCTAATTCTGTCACTAAACCCATACCTGTCACCCAGCGCCTAAATACTAGGCCTCAAATTTATATCCTGCTAAATCTCTCGTTAACGCTGTCCTGTTGTGGCTGGGAAAGTTATTTAGTGTCCGTCAAAGCACATTTTTTGTTCTGGGTTGAAATACAATTCCCAATTTAGCAATTTCATAATTTAGTGGTTTCTGCTATATCAGAGCTATTTGAAATCTATCCCTAAAAGGGTATATAATATTCAAGGTGCACATTGGGTCATTCAGAATAACTTCACACACACCCGCTACTGTGTATTTCTAAGTCTAATTCTGTCACTAAACCCATACCTGTCACCCAGCGCCTAAATACTAGGCCTCAAATTTATATCCTGCTAAATCTCTCGTTAACGCTGTCCTGTTGTGGCTGGGAAAGTTATTTAGTGTCCGTCAAAGCACATTTTTTGTTCTGGGTTGAAATACAATTCCCAATTTAGCAATTTCATAATTTAGTGGTTTCTGCTATATCAGAGCTATTTGAAATCTATCCCTAAAAGGGTATATAATATTCAAGGTGCACATTGGGTCATTCAGAATAACTTCACACACACCCGCTACTGTGTATTTCTAAGTCTAATTCTGTCACTAAACCCATACCTGTCACCCAGCGCCTAAATACTAGGCCTCAAATTTATATCCTGCTAAATCTCTCGTTAACGCTGTCCTGTTGTGGCTGGGAAAGTTATTTAGTGTCCGTCAAAGCACATTTTTTGTTCTGGGTTGAAATACAATTCCCAATTTAGCAATTTCATAATTTAGTGGTTTCTGCTATATCAGAGCTATTTGAAATCTATCCCTAAAAGGGTATATAATATTCAAGGTGCACATTGGGTCATTCAGAATAACTTCACACACACACGCTTCTGTGCATTTCCAAGTCTAATTCTGTCACTAAATCCATACCGGTCACCCAGCGCCTAAATACTAGGCCTCAAATTTATATCCCGCTGAATTTGAATACAATACATTGGGCCAAATAATATATTTGTTGTTGTGGTGAACCATAACAATGAGAAAAACATCTAGTAAGGGACGCGGACGTGGACATGGTCGTGGTGGTGTTAGTGGACCCTCTGGTGCTGGGAGAGGACGTGGCCGTTCTGCCACATCCACACGTCCTAGTGTACCAACTACCTCAGGTCCCAGTAGCCGCCAGAATTTACAGCGATATATGGTGGGGCCCAATGCCGTTCTAAGGATGGTAAGGCCTGAGCAGGTACAGGCATTAGTCAATTGGGTGGCCGACAGTGGATCCAGCACGTTCACATTATCTCCCACCCAGTCTTCTGCAGAAAGCGCACAGATGGCGCCTGAAAACCAACCCCATCAGTCTGTCACATCACCCCCATGCATACCAGGGAAACTGTCTCAGCCTCAAGTTATGCAGCAGTCTCTTATGCTGTTTGAAGACTCCGCTGGCAGGGTTTCCCAAGGGCATCCACCTAGCCCTTCCCCAGCGGTGAAAGACATAGAATGCACTGACGCACAACCACTTATGTTTCCTGATGATGAGGACATGGGAATACCACCTCAGCATGTCTCTGATGATGACGAAACACAGGTGCCAACTGCTGCGTCTTTCTGCAGTGTGCAGACTGAACAGGAGGTCAGGGATCAAGACTGGGTGGAAGACGATGCAGGGGACGATGAGGTCCTAGACCCCACATGGAATGAAGGTCGTGCCACTGACTTTCACAGTTCGGAGGAAGAGGCAGTGGTGAGACCGAGCCAACAGCGTAGCAAAAGAGGGAGCAGTGGGCAAAAGCAGAACACCCGCCGCCAAGAGACTCCGCCTGCTACTGACCGCCGCCATCTGGGACCGAGCACCCCAAAGGCAGCTTCAAGGAGTTCCCTGGCATGGCACTTCTTCAAACAATGTGCTGACGACAAGACCCGAGTGGTTTGCACGCTGTGCCATCAGAGCCTGAAGCGAGGCATTAACGTTCTGAACCTGAGCACAACCTGCATGACCAGGCACCTGCATGCAAAGCATGAACTGCAGTGGAGTAAACACCTTAAAACCAAGGAAGTCACTCAGGCTCCCCCTGCTACCTCTTCTGCTGCTGCCGCCTCGGCCTATTCTGCTGCTGCCGCCTCGGCCTCTTCCTCCGCCTCTGGAGGAACGTTGGCACCTGCCGCCCAGCAAACAGGGGATGTACCACCAACACCACCACCACCACCTCCGTCACCAAGCGTCTCAACCATGTCACACGCCAGCGTTCAGCTCTCCATCTCACAAACATTTGATAGAAAGCGTAAATTCCCACCTAGCCACCCTCGATCCCTGGCCCTGAATGCCAGCATTTCTAAACTACTGGCCTATGAAATGCTGTCATTTAGGCTGGTGGACACAGACAGCTTCAAACAGCTCATGTCGCTTGCTGTCCCACAGTATGTTGTTCCCAGCCGGCACTACTTCTCCAAGAGAGCCGTGCCTTCCCTGCACAACCAAGTATCCGATAAAATCAAGTGTGCACTGCGCAACGCCATCTGTAGCAAGGTCCACCTAACCACAGATACGTGGACCAGTAAGCACGGCCAGGGACGCTATATCTCCCTAACTGCACACTGGGTAAATGTAGTGGCAGCTGGGCCCCAGGCGGAGAGCTGTTTGGCGCACGTCCTTCCGCCGCCAAGGATCGCAGGGCAACATTCTTTGCCTCCTGTTGCCACCTCCTCCTTCTCGGCTTCCTCCTCCTCTTCTTCCACCTGCTCATCCAGTCAGCCACACACCTTCACCACCAACTTCAGCACAGCCCGGGGTAAACGTCAGCAGGCCATTCTGAAACTCATATGTTTGGGGGACAGGCCCCACACCGCACAGGAGTTGTGGCGGGGTATTGAACAACAGACCGACGAGTGGTTGCTGCCGGTGAGCCTCAAGCCCGGCCTGGTGGTGTGTGATAATGGGCGAAATCTCGTTGCAGCTCTGGGACTAGCCAATTTGACGCACATCCCTTGCTTGGCGCATGTGCTGAATTTGGTGGTGCAGAAGTTCATTCACAACTACCCCGACATGTCAGAGCTGCTGCATAAAGTGCGGGCCGTCTGTTCGCGCTTCCGGCGTTCACATCCTGCTGCTGCTCGCCTGTCTGCGCTACAGCGTAACTTCGGCCTTCCCGCTCACCGCCTCATATGCGACGTGCCCACCAGGTGGAACTCCACCTTGCACATGCTGGACAGACTGTGCGAGCAGCAGCAGGCCATAGTGGAGTTTCAGCTGCAGCACGCACGGGTCAGTCGCACTACAGAACAGCACCACTTCACCACCAATGACTGGGCCTCCATGCGAGACCTGTGTGCCCTGTTGCGCTGTTTCGAGTACTCCACCAACATGGCCAGTGGCGATGACACCGTTATCAGCGTTACAATACCACTTCTATGTCTCCTTGAGAAAACACTTAGGGCGATGATGGAAGAGGAGGTGGCCCAGGAGGAGGAGGAGGAGGAGGAAGAGGGGTCATTTTTAGCACTTTCAGGCCAGTCTCTTCGAAGTGACTCAGAGGGAGGTTTTTGGCAACAGCAGAGGCCAGGTACAAATGTGGCCAGCCAGGGCCCACTACTGGAGGACGAGGAGGACGAGGATGAGGAGGAGGTGGAGGAGGATGAGGATGAAGCATGGTCACAGCGGGGTGGCACCCAACGCAGCTCGGGTCCATCACTGGTGCGTGGCTGGGGGGAAAGGCAGGACGATGACGATACGCCTCCCACAGAGGACAGCTTGTCCTTACCCCTGGGCAGCCTGGCACACATGAGCGACTACATGCTGCAGTGCCTGCGCAACGACAGCAGAGTTGCCCACATTTTAACCTGTGCGGACTACTGGGTTGCCACCCTGCTGGATCCACGCTACAAAGACAATGTGCCCACCTTACTTCCTGCACTGGAGCGTGATAGGAAGATGCGCGAGTACAAGCGCACGTTGGTAGACGCGCTACTGAGAGCATTCCCAAATGTCACAGGGGAACAAGTGGAAGCCCAAGGCCAAGGCAGAGGAGGAGCAAGAGGTCGCCAAGGCAGCTGTGTCACGGCCAGCTCCTCTGAGGGCAGGGTTAGCATGGCAGAGATGTGGAAAACTTTTGTCAACACGCCACAGCTAACTGCACCACCACCTGATACGCAACGTGTTAGCAGGAGGCAACATTTCACTAACATGGTGGAACAGTACGTGTGCACACCCCTCCACGTACTGACTGATGGTTCGGCCCCATTCAACTTCTGGGTCTCTAAATTGTCCACGTGGCCAGAGCTAGCCTTTTATGCCTTGGAGGTGCTGGCCTGCCCGGCAGCCAGCGTTTTGTCTGAACGTGTATTCAGCACGGCAGGGGGCGTCATTACAGACAAACGCAGCCGCCTGTCTACAGCCAATGTGGACAAGCTGACGTTCATAAAAATGAACCAGGCATGGATCCCACAGGACCTGTCCGTCCCTTGTCCAGATTAGACATTAACTACCTCCCCATAACCATATATTATTGGACTCCAGGGCACTTCCTCATTCAATCCTATTTTTATTTTCATTTTACCATTATATTGCGAGGCTACCCAAAGTTGAATGAACCTCTCCTCTGCCTGTGTGCTAGGCCTAAATATATGCCAATGGACTGTTGCAGTGGTGGCTGACATGAAGCCTGATTCTCTGCTATGACATGCAGACTAATTCTCTGCTGACATGAAGCCAGATTGTCTGTTACGGGACCTCTCTCCTCTGCCTGGGTGCTGGGCCTAAATTTATGACAATGGACTGTTGCAGTGGTGGCTGACGTGAAGCCTGATTCTCTGCTATGACATGCAGACTGATTCTCTGCTGACATGAAGCCAGATTGTCTGTTACGGGACCTCTCTGCTCTGCCTGTGTGCTAGGCCTAAATATATGCCAATGGACTGTTGCAGTGGTGGGTGACGTGAAGCCTCATTCTCTGCTATGACATGCAGACTGATTCTCTGCTGACATGAAGCCAGATCGTCTGTTACGGGACCTCTCTGCTCTGCCTGTGTGCTAGGCCTAAATATATGCCAATGGACTGTTGCAGTGGTGGGTGACGTGAAGCCTCATTCTCTGCTATGACATGCAGACTGATTCTCTGCTGTCATGAAGCCAGATTGTCTGTTACGGGACCTCTCTGCTCTGCCTGTGTGCTAGGCCTAAATATATGCCAATGGACTGTTGCAGTGGTGGGTGACGTGAAGCCTCATTCTCTGCTATGACATGCAGACTGATTCTCTGCTGACATGAAGCCAGATTGTCTGTTACGGGACCTCTCTCCTCTGCCTGTGTGCTAGGCCTAAATATATGCCAATGGACTGTTGCAGTGGTGGCTGACGTGAAGCCTCATTCTCTGCTATGACATGCAGACTAATTCTCTGCTGACATGAAGCCAGATTGTCTGTTACGGGACCTCTCTCCTCTGCCTGGGTGCTGGGCCTAAATATATGCCAATGGACTGTTGCAGTGGTGGCTGACGTGAAGCCTCATTCTCTGCTATGACATGCAGACTGATTCTCTGCTGACATGAAGCCAGATTCCTCTGTTACGGGACCTCTCTCCTCTGCCTGTGTGTGTGCTGGGCCTAAATATATGCCAATGGACTGTTGCAGTGGTGGCTGACGTGAAGCCTCATTCTCTGCTATGACATGCAGACTGATTCTCTGCTGACATGAAGCCAGATTCTCTGTTACGGGACCTCTCTCCTCTGCCTGTGTGTGCTGGGCCTAAATATATGCCAATGGACTGTTGCAGTGGTGGCTGACGTGAAGCCTCATTCTCTGCTATGACATGCAGACTAATTCTCTGCTGACATGAAGACAGATTCTCTGTTACGGGACCTCCCTCCTCTGCCTGGGTGCTGGGCCTAAATATATGCCAATGGACTGTTGCAGTGGTGGCTGACGTGAAGCCTCATTCTCTGCTATGACATGCAGACTAATTCTCTGCTGACATGAAGACAGATTCTCTGTTACGGGACCTCTCCTCCTCTGCCTGGGTGCTGGGCCTAAATATATGCCAATGGACTGTTGCAGTGGTGGCTGACGTGAAGCCTCATTCTCTGCTATGACATGCAGACTGATTCTCTGCTGACATGAAGCCAGATTCTCTGTTACGGGACCTCTCTCCTCTGCCTGTGTGTGTGCTGGGCCTAAATATATGCCAATGGACTGTTGCAGTGGTGGCTGACGTGAAGCCTCATTCTCTGCTATGACATGCAGACTGATTCTCTGCTGACATGAAGCCAGATTCTCTGTTACGGGACCTCTCTCCTCTGCCTGTGTGTGTGCTGGGCCTAAATATATGCCAATGGACTGTTGCAGTGGTGGCTGACGTGAAGCCTCATTCTCTGCTATGACATGCAGACTAATTCTCTGCTGACATGAAGACAGATTCTCTGTTACGGGACCTCCCTCCTCTGCCTGGGTGCTGGGCCTAAATATATGCCAATGGACTGTTGCAGTGGTGGCTGACGTGAAGCCTCATTCTCTGCTATGACATGCAGACTAATTCTCTGCTGACATGAAGACAGATTCTCTGTTACGGGACCTCTCTCCTCTGCCTGGGTGCCGGGGCCTAAATATCTGAGAATGGACTGTTCCAGTGGTGGGTGACGGGAAGCCAGATTCTCTGCTATGGAACCTCTCTCCAATTGATTTTGGTTAATTTTTATTTATTTAATTTTTATTTTAATTCATTTCCCTATCCACATTTGTTTGCAGGGGATTTACCTACATGTTGCTGCCTTTTGCAGCCCTCTAGCTCTTTCCTGGGCTGTTTTACAGCCTTTTTAGTGCCGAAAAGTTCGGGTCCCCATTGAATTCAATGGGGTTCGGGTTCGGGACGAAGTTCGGATCGGGTTCGGATCCCGAACCCGAACATTTCCGGGATGTTCGGCCGAACTTCTCGAACCCGAACATCCAGGTGTTCGCTCAACTCTAATTCTCCTCTTAAAAAATCTAAACCATACTGTGATTGGTTGTTAAGAGGCAACCAAGAGAGTTTGTCTGTTGGTCACTTTCATAAGTCTTCCCAAATTAACTATAAGTACCAAAGGGTTATTTAGAATATGTATTTTTGTATGTTAACCACTTTACATCTGGGCCATTTGCCCTCTTCCTGACCAGGCCTTATTTTGCAAATCTGACATGTCACTTTATGTGGTAATAGCTTTGGAACGCTTTTACTTATCCAAGCCATTCGGAGACTGTTTTCTCAGGACACATTGTACTTCATGATAGTCATAAATTTGAGTCAATATATTTCACCTTTATTTATGAAAAAATACCAAATTTACCATAAATTAAGAAATATTAGCAATTTTCAAAATGTCTATTTCTCTGCTTTTAAAACAGAAAGTGATACCTCATAAAATATTTATTACTTAACGTTCCACATATGTCTACTTTATGTTTGCATAATCTTGTAAATGTCATTTTATTTTTTTAGGACATTCAGAAGCTTAGAATTTTAGAAGCAATTCTTAACATTTTTAAGAAAATTGCCAAAACCCACTTTTTAAGGACCAGTTCAGGTCTGAAGTCACTTTGTGAAGCTTACATAATGTATACCCACATAAATGACCCCATTATAGAAACTACACTCCTCAACTTACTCAAAACTGATTTTACAAACCGTGTAAACCCTTTAGGTGTTCCACAAGAATTGAAGGAAAATGGAGATAACATTTTTAAATTTCACTTTTTGGGCAGATTTTCCATTTTAATCCATTTTTTTCTTTAACATATCGAGGGTTAACAGCTAAACAAAACTCAACATTTACTACCCTGATTCTGCAGTTTACAGAAACACCCCAGATCTGGTCGCAAAGTGATATAAGGGCACACAGCAGGGCGCAGAAGAAAAGGAGCGCCATATGGTTTTTGGAAGGCAGATTTTGCTGAACTGGTTTATAGATGCCATGTCCCGTTTGAAGCCCCTCTGATGGACCCTTACAGTAGAAACTTCCAGAATGTGCCCCCATTTTGGAAACTAGGGGATAAGGTAGTTTTATTGGTACTATTTTGGGGTACATATGATTTTTAATTGCGCTATAATATATTTTTTTAGAGGCAAGGTAACAGATAAATTACTGTTTTGGCACTGTTTTAAATATTTTTTTATACAACATTCATCTGACAGGTTAGGTCATGCACTATTTTTATAGAGAAGGTTTTTACGGACGCAATGATATCAAATATGTCGACTTGCTTTGTTTGTTTGTTTCAGTTTTACATAATAAAACATTTTTGAAAAAAAATATGTTATCTCCATAGTCTGAGAGCTATAGATTTTTTATTTTTGGGCCGATTGTCTTAGTTAGGGTATCATTTTTTGCGGGTGAGGTGACAGTTTGATTGGTACTATTTTAGGGGCATACGCCTTTTTAATTGGTGTTGAACTTTGTGATGTTAGGTGCCAAAAAATGGCTTTTTTGGCACAGTTTTTATTATTATTTTTTTACGGTCTTCACCTGAGGGGTTAGGTCATGTGATATTTTTATAGAGCTGGTTGTTATGGACGCGGCAATACTTAATATGTATACTTTTTTTATTTATTTCATTTTAGCACAATAATAGAATTATTATTATTTTTTTAAGGTGTGAAATTAGATTTATTTTGGATGGAGAGTATTGAGGGGCGGGAAGAGCTAGGGCCACCATCTCTAGGGTAAGTCTAAAGTCTGAGGTTGTAAGTTTCTGAATTAACGCTTCTACTTCTCCCCAGTAGGACTTAATCTGAGGGCAATCCCACCATATATGCGACAGAGAGCCCACTCCTACTCCACATCTCCAACACTCTCCTGTAGTCGCTAGTCCTCTCTTGAAGAGAAAGTCAGGAGTTTTGTACTACCTTGTAAGTAATTTAAAATGATTCTCCTGTAAGCGGATATAGTGGGAAAATCCATGTGAGTGTCTCAGTACCTGTTTGACCTCTGCATCAGTCATCACCCTGTTCAACTCCTTCTCCCATTCTCTAAGGTACAAGGGTTTCAAAGGTTCACCCTCGCCTCCCACCATTGGGTAGAGCTTCGACACCTTCTTGGCAGCAGCAAGTGTTGATGAGATTAATTTCTCAAATTCAGTTAAGGACCTCTGAAGGGAGTACCGCTCTTTCAACTCCCCACACACAGCCTTAATATTGGGCTTCGTCAGAAAAAATCCTGGGGAATCAGTGATAGAGCATGGGAGTGCTCCGAGAATGGAGGAATCCACATCAGAAGTGGTGTCACTAAGTTTGACCAATGTCAGTGAGGTCCACAGATGTGGTTTATCTAGATTGACTCGATTTAGGAGGTCTGGAATAAGGCTCACTGGCATCAGGGGAGATGGAATAGGGGCCAAGCTTTTGCTCATTTCTCTCCATACCTCTCTAAGTCCACATATCATTGGATCTATAGTCGTGTCTCTGTGTATATTCCTATCTGGAAGCCATAGGTGTTTCTGGAATTGTCTTCCTGTGCTATAACTACAAATGGCTTGTACGTCTGGTTGTCTTTTGGGATCTACCATTTCAAGCCATCTATTGAGTTGAATCGCTCTATAGTATCTAGAGACGTCAGGTAATCCTAGTCCTACTCTCTCTCTACTTCTGACTAGGATTTCATGGGATAGCCTGTCGTTCCATAAGAACCTAGAAAACATACTCTTTATACTCGTAAAGAAGGATTTAGGGAGCCAAATCAGGACTAATTGCATGACATATAGGACCTTTGGCATCACATAGACCTTTAGGATGTTTTTCGGTCCCATCCAGGAAAGATAGGGAAGGTTGTAAGCTTGTAGCAATGCAGTCAACTTCATAAACAGCCAGTTGACCCTGTCAAATGCCTTTTCGGCGATGCTAAGTAAAGCTAGGGGTAGTTTATTTTTTATGTGCCATGTGTATGGCATGAAATATTCTGTGGGAATTGTCTTTTCCCTCCCAACCCTGGACAAAGCCTGATTGTTTGTGTCCTATCAGAGCTGGCAAGAACCTGCCTAACCTGCAGGCTAATATCTTGGCCCACAGTTTTAAGTCCAGGTTCAAGAAGGAAATCGGGCGATAGCTTCCGCAGCTCAGGGGGTCTTTTCCCTCTTTAGGGATTAAGGTGACATAAGATTCTAGCATCCAAGTGTATGGAATTTTCTTTGCTCTTAGTGCATCCAGCAGGGGTTTCAATATGCGCCGTTTTGCCAGCGTTGATGGAGCAATGTCCTGGTATAGGGCGATATCTGTACCTCCGTATGTAATTTGGCATTTATTACGTGCCGCCTTCATGAACCGTGCAGTGTCCACAAAAGACAGTAGGCCGCAGACCACGTCTCTTGGTCTCTCATTTGGTTTAGGCTGGGGTCTCAAGGCTCTGTGTATGCGCTCAATTGTAATTGTCGCAGCTGAGTCAGAGTCCAGTAGTTCTGCAAATATTTCCATGGCTACTTTACGTAGCGATTCGGCCGCAAAGGATTCGGGTAGGCCTTTTATCCAAATATTACACCGCCTGCTGCGGTTTTATTGGTCCTCCAGCAATGAGAAGGCTCTGTTTAGCTCTTCAGTGTGTCCGCTAAGGCACTCAGCCACCCCAGTGGCATGCGATCTCAGGTCATGCGCTGCTTGCTCCAATGCCTCAGTCAGGGCCGGTCTGAGGGCTTTGTCTAGCGCTTGGCTGAGCACTTTAGTGAGGAAGGACTTGGACACCGGTGTCATGTCTGGGTCTTCAGTTGTGCCGCAGTGCTCACTGTCCGCCCCTGAATCTTCAGCTTCCACCCCTTTCATGCGTGCCGTCGCCATTTTGGCGCTTGCTCCCAGAGAGTGAGAGCTTCTTTTTTTAAGGAATTTTTGCATATCCTGTTGCCCTTTATGGGATCTGGGGGTGTCCGGGGGGGCTAGTCCCCTGTCTTGGCCATATTTGACCATTTCTGATCGGGTCACTGCTGATTATAAGGCTGTAGATGCTGGAACGTTGAGGAGCAGCTCTTTCACACAGCCATCCACGCCAGCGGCCAGGCTCCCCCCCCCCCCCCACAATAATATAATTTTTTAAACAAACAAATAATGTTTTAATGTGTTCATGTTCTGAAAGTTATAGTGTTTTTTGTTATTTTAGCAATTTTATTATTTAGGGGCTAATTTTTTATGGGATGAGGTGAAAGTTTTAATGGTACCATTTTGTGGGACATACACCTTTTTGATAGCTTGGTGGCTTTTTTGGCACAGTTTATTATTTTTTTTGTTTTAGGATGTTCACCCGAGGGGTTAGGTCATCTGATATTTTTATAGAGCTGGCTGTTACGGACGCGGCGATACCTAATATGTTAACTTTTATTTATTTATTTATTTAATTTTAACACCATAATGGCTTTTTGACAAAGTTTTAATTTTTTTATTTTTATGGTGTTTATCGGACTGGGTGGATCATGTGATATATTTATAGAGCCAACCGTCACAGACGTGGCAATACCAAATATGTCAATTTTTTTTTTTCTATTTAAAAAAATATATATATTCCTTACTTTTTTTTTTTTTTTACATGTGAAACCTTTATTTTTTATTTTTCATTTTAACACTTTATTTTTTCATTTTTATTTTACACTTTGCGTCCCCCATAAGGTCACACAAGACCTCTGGGGGACATTTAACTTAACTTTCTTTTTTTCACTATTGATTTCTCTTGTAACTGGGACTTACATAATAGCCCCAGTTACAGGGGAAATACACACCACAGAGAGGCTGTACAGCACTATGCAACGCTGTACAGCCTCAGTGCAGGGCTGATCGAGGTCTGTGAAAGATCCGACAGCTCCTGCACTCTCCCGTCCCCGGCAGTCACATGACCACAGGACCGGGACAGGAAGCGCATAGCACTTCCTGCTCTGCATACACAGCACTCGGTGAGTGTTGTGTATACAGCGATCTAGAAGGCAGGGACACCTGGGAACTGACCCTGCCTTCTTTCCGGGTTGCCCTGCTGTCACTGACAGCGGGCAACCTGTTCTGCAACTGCACGATTAGCGTGCAGCTGCCATCTTTGAATGGCAGAAACGTCCATTCAGAGATAGAGATCCACCTCCCGGACGTTTATAGTCAACGTGCGGATGGGAGGTGGTTAATATTATTTTGTGTGTGCTCCAGATCTGTAACTTTCATTGATGGGAAGCAGTGGTTGGTGACCTAGACTCGGACTGGAGCTGGGTGTAGGCTTATTATTTACTCCAATAATCGACTCTTGCTGGCACCATACACGTGTATGTTTAACCTCAAAGCTACAGCCTCTCAAAGGATAAGATGGAAAATATTTTTTTAGAAAGCATTCCCTTCTTAGTCAGCTTCATATACAGGTGCATGATAGGTATCAAAGCCTGCTAATGCAGACTTTGAAGTTTTTTAAAAAAATAAGCAGAAAGGGAAGTGAAAGCATGACTGTGGTTTACTTTGCACTGGTGATTAAACCCTTTACTTACAAAGTATGAAAGGGTGTGTGCCATTTTTGGGAATACTTGTATCTTTGATGTCAGACATTCTTTAGCTATGACTCAATGCCCTTAGTCTGGCCTATGCACTTGCTTTAATGTATTGTTCCAAAGTTTTATGTCCAAAGCCATTTTCATACTTTTGATGCAATGATAGATGGCATACATGGTAAACCTGGAGATCAATGAATTGTAAATAGAGAATGTTAAATTTACTAGATATTGCCTGCTGAGACCTAAAAATACGGTAATAAAAAAAGAAACACTTTAAGGCTATATGCACGCCTTTACACATTTGCAACGTATGCCGTGGGGAGCCCCATTACATTCATGTTGAGGTCTGTGAGTAGTATAATATGGCCTAGTGTAGTGTCCTTGTGTCACGGTGGTCCTACCTCTGGCCATCTCTCCCTGGGGGTGGTTCGCTGCAATAATTGAGTTGAAGTAGACAAAGAAGTCCAGACTGGGAAACTTAAGTCTGTTATCTGTTCAATGAGTAGTGTGTCTCTTTCCCTTTCATGTACAGTAAATAAAGTATATAGAAAGGAACTTGGTGCACTGAGAGCTGCTTCACGGGCTCCTGCAGCAGGAGAGAGGGGAAAACTGATCCCCTCGCTGCACCATCTCTTTTCCCTTAGGTCTCCAACTTCAACTGCAGATCCAGGGTACTGCACATCATGTGTAGATTTTCATGCAGCATAATACAGTCCCAGCAAAGTGAATGAGATTTGCTAAATCTCATGTACACAGTGTGTATTTTATATGCGTTGGAATCGACTTGTGGTGTGGCTTTTAAAATCTGCAGCATGTCAATTGTTTCTGCTGATGCATTGTGGTTCCTGCAATGATGTTGATAACTAATGTGGATTTATAAGCGTTTTTTACAGCGTTTTCCATATTGTTTTCATGCACATTTTCTGCATACAAATCTGCACTGTGTGAAGGAACCCTAAAGGTACGGCCACACACTCAGGTTTTCTGGTGCAGTTTTAGAATCCAAAACCAGGAGAGAATAAAAAAAAAAAGGAGACATAATATCTGTATTTATACTTTCTGTGCTTTTATGATCCACTCTTGATTTTGGCTTCCAAAACTGCATCAGGAAACCTGACTGTGTGGTCATACCCCCCCTCCCCCCCCCCACAAAATAAATAAATATCAAAATGGCTAAATTGTGCTGCTTCCATCTTTGCCAGTTTTCACCTTCAGGACCCAGCCTAATTGAGCAAAACGGTAATAATGTTTTGAACTTTCTGTCTCCATATCTCACCATCCATTACAGCTTCGAACATGAGACTACTATTATTTTATAGGCAATCATCTTGGCTATCTCATACATACATTGGACTTGCAGCTATTTAGCATATGATTAGTTATGCAGATTCTTGTCATGTAACTGCATTGCTCCTGGTAGTTGAACAATCTTTTTCTTCTTGTATACTACAAATTACCACCTCACATTTCCTAATAGCTCAGTGTGATATTAGACTGGTTCCCAAGCGAAGGGCCACTGGTTCGAATCAAGGAGCAGCCATGAAAAAGATGCAGCCTCATGCAGCTCATTGATAGCGGTATAGGTAAATTGGCAAACTGCGTCATGTCAGTGCCATGACAGTTGGAATAATACGGAATTAACTCCTCATCAGGATCACCTCCACTCCCATCCTCTGCACCAGCTCCTCAGGGGTTTGCTGCAGTAGCAGAGAAAACAGGAGCAAGGGTGCATAGATTTTCTGGGGCCCACCCTTGGTGCACTTAACTATACATTTTCATATGGATTAAAACTACTTTTCCTCCAGAATGAAGCAACAGACATTAAATGAAAGGTATTACCTTCAGCTAAGTTAGCCATAAAAGGGATTGTGCCTACTGCAATTTAATTGTGAATTTTAATAGGTCTAATAAACAGTGGCAAGAAACTTTTGACTCGGTGGTGTTGTAATGTGATATCACAGTCAAGTTAACTAATCGTACCTTCTTGTGTAGACTAGAATTTTGATAGTGTTCCATCATAAACAAGAAATCTGAGAAATATGATTATGAAAAGAGTTTTGAACTAGAGAAAACTACCAATTATAAAATACCAACAAACAAAAATGCTTGTCGTATTACATAAATTGGAATGCGCTCCCACATTTGCCTAGTGTAAGATTTCACATGCTTCCAGGCAAAATACCAGTCTCAGCTAGTGTATTATGTGGTTGTTCTTATTTAATTTAGATCGAGCTTCCTGGAAATCAAGCATAATATCTCTGAAAAAAATAAATAAAAAATATGTGTTCCAGTGTTTCATGCCTATCGCTTTGTAACTATTACATGCTTACAACTAATTTAATTTTTTTCTAAAAGAATACTGTATACTATATGTACTATTTCATCCAGGTCTTATGCAAACTCATGAATCTCCATGGTTACATATCACAAACTAGCAGTGAGGACGGATTGATGTGTCTCAGACAACCCCTTTAACCTACCCTAACTACCACTATGATCATCTGCAGATGTTCCCAATTATAACTTGTCTGTTTACCAAATGCCTGCAATATGGGACTACTCCAGGGGCCACAATCAAGCATCTGACACAGAAAGTCCATAGCTCTTTACAATGGTTAAGACTCTGTATCCCACTTTAGCCAATGTAAATTCCGTCACCTATTACTCATTACACTAACATTACAGATACACAACTTTCATCCCATGTTCCATCTGCTTATAAAATAGGTAGATACAGTCATAGAAATATTGTGAAACTCCACAAGTTAATTGCATTAATTGGCTTTAACACCACATCTCCTATTATCCACATCTGTATCCACAATTTAGCAAGTTTACATTGAATGCAAAAAGAGTGTTCTGGTGGTTTGCATTCTGGGAAATGTAGGCAATTTACAGTAATTTAGTGGAAGCAAAATTAATTATCCTTAAACAGTATACATTATAGGAGTTTAGGTAGACTCTTGTGGCTGTGTAATTAGACAGAATTGTATAAACTAGCAATTGTCATCATTGTGAATGCAGCTCTAAGCTGTAATGTAATGTAAGTTATTTGACCTACAACTGCAACATATTTATTACAGTAATGTCACACTCATAATAAGATATCATTATCTTTGAAGCTTAGTCACACTTTGCTTCTTTTCTCCTGGAGTTGGGTTACCACCCCAGTTTTTTTTTAAAAACACTCCAGAGTAGAGAGTGTACTATGAAGATTACTGGTCCTTATTAGATATACAGCTGCTGCTGCTGTTGTTGTTGTACAACAGCCGTATATCTAATAAAGACCAGTAATTTTCATACTACATTCTCTACACTCATGATAAGGTTGGGGTGACATCTCAAAATAATAATTGCTTGCTAGTCATACTAAAGTACTGTTTGCAATATGGCTTGCAAAATTATCTGTGATAGAGGTCTCCACACTTTAGTAGCACTCAGTATTAATGGTGAATAAGTCTATAATACATATAAATAGGTGATACTGTAAAGTTGTAACACCTCAGGAGGGGCAATTAGTCAAAGGGCATTATGTGGCTCCTAAGCCACTGTTTAGGGAACATACCTCTTTAGACAGGTACCTTGCAATTTCAGTAAATTTTCCCCAACAATCCTACTAATTTGGTGCAGACCAGGGGTAGATATGCCATATGAGCACATATGTGCAACCTGTGCCATCCTGGAAGCAGCTTGCTATCGTGTATCAGATTTCATGTAAGGGAATGAGCAAATTACATAGTTGCATCAGATTATTATGACTACCAGCTAATATCCCGAGTATCCACCATGTGCAGCACAGAGAGCTGCACATGGTGACTGAGTAAGCTCTGGTAGGTTGTCACAGGTATCTGGAGCCATGCTGACTGCATCGCATCCCTTTGGGAGGGTGCATGGGGAGGATCCATAGGTGAATACGACGATTGAGGTGGTTGCACAGATGCTCATTTATGAGAAAGTAGGGGGCCATGGTAGTACTTGGAAGTCTTGGTCATGCTCTTCCAACCAACTAATGTCTTCCAACTAACATTTATACCCGTGTGACATGTTGTATTGTCTTTCTGGAAGAGCCTATGCACCCCAGGGAAGACAATCAGAATATATGGGTGTATGTGATCTGCAAGGATGAATCCATACCAAAATTGGCTGAGAATGCCTTCCACATAGATGTGTGCCGAGAGAATGTTACGAAAACATTTCCCAGACCATAACTCTACCACCACCAACTTGTGCTCTTCCAGCAATGGTTGTAGGGATGTTTCTCATCAGCATAGGTACAGTGACAATGTCTCTGCTTCAGAGCCCTATATGCATTAGGGTTCACTGAACTGTTGTTTTAGACACACGTCTGTAGGCCCCTGGCTCATTTTAGCAGTGAGCTGTTGGTCTGCCCTTGCACACCTTTGTATCCAACGTTCATTTCTCACATCACTGGCATGTGGGTTTCTGCAGTTTCCATGTCGCTCATTCACAATGCTGCCAATAGTTCATTCACAATGCACTTTTGCCGCAGCAGGAGACGAACAGCTCACAAACTGCACAGTTTCAGAAATGCTGTCACCCTTCATCCAAAAGCAAATACACATGTGGACGAAATTGTTGGTCATTGAAATAATTGTAATAATAAATAAAAAAAATCTACTGAAAATCAACTAATGAAAATCAGACTTTTGAATTGTGGTTCAACAAAATAATAATAATAAAAATAATAATAATGAGACTGGCCTGGACAAAAATGATGGTACCCTTAAACACTACAATTATGCAATTTCTGTAGCTCTCAATGAGACTTCTGCACCTGTCCACAGGTATTTTGGCCCATGCCACATGAGCAAACAGTTCCAGCTGTTTCAGGTTTGAAGGGTGCCTTCTCCAGACTGCATTTTTCTGCACCTTCCACAGATGTTCAATAGGAATTACATCAAGGCTCATAGGATGCCACTTTAAAATAGTCCAATTAATGCTTTATTCTTAGCTATTCTTGTATGTTTTAGCTGTGTGTTTTGTTATCCTGTTGCAGTGGCGTAGCGTGGGTTGCCAGCACCCGGGGCGAGCCATGTATTGCGCCCCCCCCCTCCCAACCTGTGGACACGCCCCTTTTACAGCTAATGTAGCAGTCCTATGTAACACCACAGATAACATGGTGACAACGCTCTAAGTACAGATGATGTAGTAGATGGGTATAAGGCCCCAGAATTCAGAACACGCACAGTGTGACCTGAAGTCTGGGGCCAGGATGCAGCAGGGATGCGCCAAATTCTCAATCCACCCCCCCCCCCCAACCCTACCGTATAACAAATATGTGTTTGGACATTGCATACATCACTACAAAATATACAGTATAATACAGCACCACATACCTCATCCATCCAGTGACGTCTCCTGTGATGTAGACTTTCCTCAGCATCTTCATTCAGAGATAAGACCGCCATGACACCTTCTTTCAGCCACGTCACATCTCTGCAGAGTTTTATTAATATTAGTTATTATTATTATATATAATGCCCCACTCTGTATAATGACCCCTCTGTAATATTAGGATATATAATGGGCCATTATATATCCTAATAATACAGAGGGGGCCATTATATATAATAATTATCCAGAGGGTCCATTATATATCCTAATATTACAGAGGGGTCATTATATATAATAATTATACAGAGGGGCATTATATATATATATAATATTAATACAGAGGGGGCCATTATATATCCTAATATTACAGAGGGGTCACTATATATAATATACAGAGAGGCCATTATATATTATAGTTATACAGAGGGGGCCATAATAAATAATAATTATACAAAGGAGCCATTATATATTATACAGAGGGGCCATTATATATTATAATAATACAGAGGGGCCATTATATATCCTAATATTACAGAGGGGCCATTATATATTATAGTTATACAGAGAGGCTATTAATAATGGGCCCTCTGTATAATTATTATATATTATGGCCCCCTTGTATAATTCTAATATATAATGGCCCCTCTGTATTATTATAATATATAATGGCCCCTCTGTATATATAATGGCCCCTCTGTATATATAATGGCCCCTCTGTATAATATATAATGGCTCCTTTGTATAATTATTATTTATTATGGCCCCCTCTGTATAACTATAATATATAATGGCCTTCTGTATAATGTATCATGGCCCCTCTGTATAATATAAAACGGTACCCATTCTTTAAATATACTGGCCACCTCCATAGTGCCCCCAGTATGGCCCCCAGTACTTACATAAAAAAAATAAAAAGTACTCACCTCTCTTCATCACCTCTTGCAGTCTTTGCTTGGGCGTCCCGGCGCAGGCAGTCAGGAACACATCACCGTGGCCTCCTGCGCCGCGTCATCGCGTCATCTCGCGAGACCCGGCGCAGGAGGTCACGGTCATATAATCACGATCTCCTGGACTCCTGCGCCGCTCTACTGCGTTTTAAAGCTTCATGCCAGGCGGAACGGAGGGGATGGGAGCCATAGGCTTCCATCACCCTCATTTTACTGCCTTCTGCCTGGCGCCCCCTACAATTTGGCGCCCGGGGCAACGGCCCCCCTGGCCCCCCCCACGCTACGCCCCTGTGTTGGAGGACCCCTGTGCAGCAGCCGAGACCAAGCTTTCTGGGCAGCACATTTCACTCCAGATGCCTTGATAGTCTTGAGATTTAACATGCATATGCAGCAGCAGCCTCAAAACATAACAAAGCCTCCTCCATGTTTTACAGTAGGTACAATGTTTTTTCTTTAGTCCATGTTCAGTTTGGTACACACCATGATACCAAATTGCACAGTGACTACTTTTCATTCATGAAACAAGCAGACTGACTGGTTACAAGTTTGAAGACACATGTGATGCTAATTACAGTACACACCTTAGTTGAAGATAAACCAATGATCAAATGATTTTTGAATCATTTCTAGGGGTTCCATCATTTTTGTTCAGACCTGTTATACAGTGTTGATCCAAAGTTTAAGACCACTTTAAAAATCATATTTAGCCTGGCTGGATCTTAACAAGGTTCCAAGTAGAGCTTCAACATGCAACAAGAAGAAATGGGAATGAGACAAAACATTTTTTGAGCATTCAATTTAATGAAAACAACGAATAAACTGAAAAGGTTGTTTTTCAGCTGATCAAAAGTTAGGATCACACCTCCAAAAAAAAACTAAACCCCCCCCCAAAACAGAAATCCAACTTCCAAACATGAACTCAGTAATGAATAGCTCCACCATTATTGTTTATCACTTCACAAATTTGTTTGAAGACGTTTTTTGTTTTTGAAGCCCTTCAGTCTCAAATGCTGTCTGATGGTTATGGGGCTGCAGTCAGCATCAGTAAGGGCCTTAATTTGGGTCGAGGATTGTCCAGTGTCTTGACGGACAGCCAATTGGATTCTCCGGTTCAGTGCTGATGAAATTTTTTTGGGTCTTCCACTTTACTTTTTTGTTTCATAACCCTCAGGATCATTTAAGAAATTCCAAATGACTGTCTTACTGCGTCCCACCTCAGCAGCGATGGCACGCTGTGAGAGACCCTGCATAGTTCAACAATCCGACCACGTTCAAAATGGGAGAGTTTCTTGGGCCTCTGCCATAACAATGTGTGACTACCTGACAGAAAATGACAATGAATCCACATCTTTGCACAGATTTGGCCTTTTAAAGGCACGTGGTCCTAAAATTTGTTTCAGTTTAATCGTTATTTTCAATTAATTGAATGCTCAAAAAATGTTTTGTCTCACTCTCATTTCTTCTTGTTGCATGTTGAAGCTCTCCTTGGAACCTTGTTAAGATCCAACAATGTAAAATAAGATTTTTTCAAGTGGTCTTAAACTTTTTATCAGGACTGTATTAGCTTGTTTTTTAAATTACTTTGTTGTACCACAATTCAAAGGCAATGTCTGAATTTCATTAGCGGATTTTCAGTAAATTTATATTTGTTGTTATTTTTGTCAGTTTTGAGTTCTTTCAGTGACCATTGTGAGTTTTTCTTTCTTTTTCTTTCTTATACCACTAAGTTTGTCAAAGTGTATATAATGATTTCAGAGTTTACATCTAGAATTCATAATGTTCTTCTGTCACTTAGCACCTTATCTTTAAGAACCAAGCTCAAATTTAGAATTTCCAAGAAGCATCAATTTTTCTTTCTATGTGATGAAAAGATTATTTTTATTGCTACTAGGTCTCTACTTGTGGGATTCCTTATATGATTATGCATAAAGGAATAATATTACATCCAGGCAGTCAAGATGTAGAATATGTATTTCCCAAGTTAGTACGTATGCCATCAATGAATAATGAATAATGTGAAATAAAGACTTATGGGGTTACCGTTAAGCATCAGTATTCATTTCATTTAATGGGAACCTGTCATGTTGATCTTTTCTAGTGTTGATCAAGGACCAAAGTGCTTGAGTGCTCAGGCCGAACACCTCGGGATGCTCGGGTGCTGTACCGAGCACCCGAGCACAATGGAAGTCAAAGGGAGAACCTGAACATTAAACCAGGCACCCCCTGCTCTGAAGAGGGGAGGGTAATTTCTGAAAAGGTCAGAAATTAATGGAAACACCACTGAAATGGTTCGGGAACAGCATGGGGAGGATGTCTGGATGCATCTTGGACTCCCAGGTCGCTGCTGGGAATGATGTTGTACGAGTAGTATGCCAGTTTTACAGACTAACAATAATACGCACAAAACCAAAGATAAAATTGATTTTAGAGGAAAAATTGTTAGGTAACATTCTTTCCTGTATATTTACTTGTATATAAAGTGCAAGTGCTTCCATAAATTACAAGGAAGAGGCACTCTGATACAACCTGTATATCACATAAAGGAGGGCCTCATTCACATTGGTACAATTGTTCAGGTAGTGGGACTCCTACACTTATAAAGCTTATGCACTAAGTGAAAGGGCTGCCAAAATTTACAAGGAACTGGCACTCCAATACACCCTTTATTACACATAAAGGAGGGC